>NW_023596545.1:39108822-39111645 GCF_011947565.3 Pollicipes pollicipes | reverse complement strand
AATGCGTCATGGTTTGATTACGTCATCGTACCTTGCACAACATTGATTGAGAACCAATTGATGGCCGATATATCTAGAAATCGTGCTCACGAGCGCCAGATATGAATGTCTCGACAGTTGTATTTTTCTTTGCCTGGATCGCCGCACGGCTCATGGAACGGCAGAATTTGAATGCCGTTATTATGACGTCATGAATGCCAAGGTGGCTTTAAAATACTCTCCCTGAAATGCTCTCTCTCTCTCTCTCTCTCTCTCTCTCTCTCTCTCTCTCTCTCTCTCTCTTCTCTCTCTCTCTTCTCTCTTCTCTCCTCCTCTCTCTCTCTCTCTCTCTCTCTCTCTTCTCTCTCTCTCTCTCTCTCTCTCTCTCTCTCTCTCTCTCTCTCTCTTCTCTCTCTCTCTCTCTCTCTCTCTCTCTCTCTCTCTCTCTCTCTCTCTCTCTCTCTCTCTCTCTCTCTCCTCTCTCCTCTCTCTCTCTCTCTCTCTCTCTCTCTCTCTCTCTCTCTCTCTCTCTCTCTCTCTCTCTCTCTCTCTCTCTCTCTCTCTCTTCTCTCTCTCTCTCTCTCTCTCTCCTCTCTCTCTCTCTCTCTCTCTCTCTCTCTCTCGCTCTCGCTCTCCGCTATCGCTCTCGCTCTCGCTCTCGCTCTCGCTCTCGCTCTCGCTCTCGCTCTCGCTCTCGCTCTCGCTCTCGCTCTCGCTCTCGCTCTCGCTCTCTCTCTCTCTCGCTCTCTTCTCGCGGGCGTGTAGTTCAGAACCTAGAGGGGCTTATGTCTGAAGAAGGCAAGGCAGCTATTGCGGTTGAATTGAATTTCGGCCCATCTAAATATGGAACACCTCTTTTAACGAATGTTTATTTTTGCGGTCGGGGGGAGAATTCGAGGGTGTTTGACATCCATGTTCCAGACTTAGCGGACGATGCCCAAAATTGGGGCCCAGCTGGCGGGGCCTGGTTGTTTGATATGACCCACAAGCGTTGGGCTATTGAAAGGTACGTTGTTGTTTTGCGGGAGCAAAAGAGTCTGAAGCAACGCGTTTTAAAGGTATTGATAATCGAGCTCTGAGAATGAAACCAAGCACATTGGGTAGCACCGTTTCAGGGCTACCAAACGACACCAAAACATTGCACCCAGCCGCCTGTGCACATTTATTTGATAGGGCCCCGCACGGTGGCTATTTAATTAACGTGGTCAGCCGACTCCGTGTGGAGATGAAAAGATGACAGCGCTTCAATAATACTTGAAACTGATGGTGGTCAGTCGGCCGGTATATGTTCGACAGCACGGGTAGAGGGCTATCAATTAAAATCGAACACGGGGGTAATTGGCCGGCGCTTACTTGCAACCTGTGACCTAATATGCAGTGCTGTTTTTTTGCAAAACCCAGGGCAACCGCTTGCATTCAACAAGACGCCGTGCGGGTCTTATCACTGCAGCTAGGCAGTGCCGATTGTGCTGATGTTGGGTTGTCGCTCGATAAACCTATATAAATGCTTTAAAACATGCATTGTTCCATTCTTCAAGCTTTGCTCTAATTATACTTAGAAATGCTGCCACTGCTTTAAGTCACGTTCCTCTCCTTTCACTAGAGGAGACGCGCTCCTCCATGCCAAACTCCCTCCATCTGCCAAGGTGTCAAATGGGAGCCACCAAGGGAACATTTATTTATCGAACCGCAGCGAGTTGAAACCACTTGGAACCGCCAGTTTGGTATAAAGTGAACACCAACGTAAGGAAGTTGCATTTATGTGTTTAGCATACCAGCAAATGCAGAGATATTTTCGCATATCCTTGGCCCGGTATTTTGTCCATATGCATTGGAGTCTCAGAGGAGTAGTGGGGTGGTTGTGTGGGTCCTCAAGTAAATATGGGGCTCAGCTTCCTCAAAAGTATACAAACACGCCTGCAGAGCACCATCATACCCCCCGCCCCTCCTTCCCATTCCGAGAACCTGCGTTCGACCCTTGCGACTTACTCGGTCGTTTCACCATACACTCGCATTCCCTTTCAAGTTCTCGTCAGTGGCCCAGGCGTCTCTGAACACTACCGAGTCTTTGTGGCAAGAAACGCATGTTGGCCCCATCCTTACACTCTTCAGCCTCAAAATAGTACTCTGGACGCCCACCAGTGTGGTCCGGACGCAGCGCCACGGCCCGCACAGCGGCTCCCAGTGTGCTCCTGGCCCCAGCTGCGCGCGCCGCAGCGGGACGCGCTAACGGACGCGTCTGACCCGGCCCGGGATCAACACCGGCTGCCCGCTCTACCCTGGCTTAGTGGTGCCCATCTGTGGGATTCTTGAAGGTCGAGCGCCTTGAATGGCCGCAGAAGCAAAAATGGCATTGTCTCTAGAGGGGGACGGGCCGCAGACTCTTATGTGCGTCACTGGTGGCAGCAAATATTTACCTACAGAGCTGTGTGAACTCACCACTGCGTCTAGCCGCAATGTGTTGCAGGACTGTGGACTTCTCCAAATATTTATGTTTCATGCTGGGTTGAAGCTAACATCCACATGCTTACCCGGTATCTTTTTTAAAGGGATGCGGTTCGCGTCTTCCCGCACTCTTGGCGGAGCGCACCAGCCGCATCGGTGATTTCATAGCCCAGCGCTCATTGTGACGCCCGTCGGCACCCGTGATCGGCTCATTACGTTCTCCCGTGCGCTCCGCGTACGGCGCAGGCCGTGCGCGGCCACGCCCGCTCTGAGACGGTGCCGCCGGCTGAACTGGGCCGCGCGACGGCGCGCCATTGTTCGCCGCCGAACAATACCGCACCGACGCCGTCCAAAGCCGCGGACCGCCGCCCACGGCTCTGGGATGAATGCGCGGCGCGA
>NW_023596545.1:39077734-39107822 GCF_011947565.3 Pollicipes pollicipes | reverse complement strand
AGAGAGAGAGAGAGAGAGAGAGAGAGAGAGAGAGAGAGAGAGAGAGAGAGAGAGAGAGATAGGAAGAGCGAGGGAGAGAGAGAGAGAGAGGAGAGAGAGGTAGGACGAGAGAGAGAGAGGAGAGAGAGAGAGAGAGAGAGGAGGGAGAGGAGAGAGAGAGATGAGAGAGATTGAGAGAGAGAGAGATGAAGAGGGAGGAGAGAGAGAGAGAGAGAGAGAGAGAGGGACGGCTCGGGGCGAGATCAGCCCGGCTGCAGACCTCGGTGGTCTGGCCGTCCAGGTCGCCCCTTGTGTGGCCCCATCGAGGTCAGCTGCCGGGACGCCGGGATGCCGGGCGGTTGGCACGTCAGGCGGGTGGTGGCCCAAGGCCTGGCCCCGTATCGGGGTCAGCGGCCCGGCGGCGGCGGCCGAGTCGCACGACCTGTCGGCCGGCCGGCGCGGGAGGTGCTCGACGCGCGGCCCCGCCGTTCGGGTCAACCGGGTCATCAGATCGGCCCAGGATGTGGGCCCGACGCACGGCCGTCGCGCGCGCCGGTAACGCGTCCTGGCGGCGAGTGCGGGACTCGGAGGCCTCGGGAGCGGAGGCTGGGCGGAGTCGACCCCAGTGGTTGGGACTTTGTAGAATTGATGCCGCCTGACGACGGTGACAACGCCTCGTGGCGGTTTTGAGGCGGGAAATGCAATCGAATTCAGTCACTTGAACCTCAGTTCACTCCGGTGATTGCTCTCTGGAGCCGTGGTTCAGCTGGATCCGGTCCTGAACCGGCGCTTGGTTTATCGAGCTGTGCGATCGGTGCCTGTCCGAGGCACCGCTTGACACGGTCCGTGCGGATGGCCCCAGGTCGGCCCGCTTTGTGTGTGTTGCGTTTGTCGGCGCCGTTCAGGCCGCGGTGCACGCTGTGTGGGAGGAACCAGTCACGCAGTCAGCAGCGGCGGCGTGAGCGCCGATCACGCCGCCGCCATTGGGAGACGCCCCGCGCGGACCGCTCGGCTGACCTGCCGCACCGGCACCGTGTGGCCCAAACTCACCGGCATCCACTCCATAGGCTGGCGGGCGTTTCGTGCCCTCAGGCTTTACAAATCTGGTTAGTTCGTCGACTGACAGACGCCGGTCATTGATGCGCGTCCCGTGTGCCATGTTCAACTCCTGAAGCCTTACTGACCGTCCTCTCCATCGATTGGATGCTGTTTGTCTTTCCGCTTTTCCTTCTGTATCATGTACGATAACCGGGCTTCTGTTAATCTGTAAACGTATAAGTAGTATCGTTTTTGGGCGACTCTGAGGCCTTGACATGACATGGCCTCCGCTCCTGTTATGGGGTGACCCTCTATAAAGCCTGCCTGCTGGACCAGGCCGGACGACGTTTTGACTCACCAGGTTCACGCTTTGACTCACGAGGTTCACGTTTTGACCCAGGACATTTGACTCACTGTCCGTCATGTCTGTCGATCGCTAAATATTTTTTTTCCGTTTCAACCCTCCGCTCCCACAAGTAATCAATCTCCAGGCCATCGCGCCCGCGGTGCGATCCACCTTATGCATGCGTGGGGACCGACAGCTCCGGTCGCTCGAGGGTCGATGGTCGCTCCGACACACCTGGTGCCAGCCTGGCTCCGTCGTGGCGTCCTGTGGAGCAGGCGCAATGTCCCTCCACGAGAGAAGTTCTCAGGGATGCAAGCAGTAGCGTAGCCTATGGATATGGTGGGCCTCACCACAGTCTTTCCAGCCTGCATCTGTGTCATTGGAGGATCAAGACCTGCTGTTAACAACTGGCCCATGACGTTGATCATAACTTGTATCAACCTTTATTAGATCCTGTTAAGCTGTGACCAGGAATTTCGTGAAGGGCGCGGGAAGGGCAAGTTGCCATTTGAATATTGTGCTCGTTGGTGTAGCCAGACTGTCACGCGGATCGCATTCCGCGACCCTGTAAAAAGGTGCGAATGACAACGGAAATGGTGCTTGGTGCTGGCCGACTTTCCAGTTCTCCTTCTTTTTCTTTATCTTCAATCGTCTTGACAAAAAGACTGTCAGACTGCGACAAAGCTGCATGTGTCACGCGACAGGTAACTTTCGGCTATCTGCTCCATGTGCGGCGAGCATGGTTTTAGCAGCCCTGACTACCACAGATTCGAACAAAATCCCTCCCTGCCAGACTGCGTTTTGACTCACGAGGTTTACGCCTTGACTCATGAGAACTCACTCTTCATTGTCTCTTGATCCTCCAATGTCACAGATGTAGGCTGGACAGACTGTGATGAGGCCCACCATATCCATGGGCTACAATACTGCTTGCATCCCTGATAATTCCTCTCGTGGAGGTCGAAAATACTTCTTAAATGTCTTTATATCTAAGAAATATCATCAATAATTCCAAGCAGTGCAATTGTTTTAAACTTGCCTGCAAAGTTGTAACCACTCTTCACTCTTTTACAGCTTAAGACTATGTTTCACGTTGATGGCAGAGAAATAAGTTGTTTTCGGGGCAGGGTCGGTGCTGAATCCATCACGGATTAATCACCGGCTGCATAACTGTGGTAATGCCAAGCTCAGATAAAACGAGAAAAACTCTAATACGTATTTTCCAGGGTTGTAAGGGCATCAACAAACGGGCTGTCCGTGGACGTTGCTGTGATTTGACGCTTGGGGTCAGCCATAGGTTAAGAGGCATGCTGGTGCGCGAGGAGTCGCTGATGTGAAGTGCGAAATAACTAACCCGTCCCCGGTCGGCATGTCAGATGTGCGGATGTGCGGATCAGGCAAGTGCGGGGCCTATGTGTGCACAGGTCCCGCGCAATCATCTCAGGGAATGGCACAACAGAACAAAAGGTGTTTGGTGGGGCTTGCCAAACTGCACCAAATGTGGGTTAATGTGAACAGAATTTGTCATGCTGAAATAGTACAGACGCCTGGAAGATGATTTACGATGAGATGTGTAAGTCGTCTTATATCATGGGGTGTTTGGTCTAATCCGAGTGCTGCGCATTGGCCATGCTCGTCATGGGGTGGAATCGCGAATCCCCCAGTTTTGAAACTTGGGGCACATATGACCCTGCATGTACCGAATGTGCCTCTTAAACTTTGTGATGCCTGGTCGGGAAAAATACACTTTATCTTGCTTGCATCGCTCGAACATGTTAGGAGATGTACTTTTTTCCATCCTTGTCTTTCTGCCTTCAGCCCCGCTATGGAAGTAACAAACCGTGTGAAACAATCCCAGTGTAAAAACAACAACAAGGAGGAGGCATATAAATTTACCTTGTTATGTTCAGCTTTGTGCGACAACCGCCACTTTTCTGCATTATTTATTTGACAGCGTACACCTTGGAATTCCACCAAGCACTGCATACATTGTCGCTGTTAAAGAAAACTGCTCACAGCCTAGTGATTAAAGCTAAACGCGTGCGCAGTAATTACATCGTAATTCCATCGAACATTCACAGCGGCCTTCCACGAGGCGTGTAGTAAAAACGCATGAATTTAATTATTGTGGTCCGTACTCTTGCTACGTTTTTGGCGGTGGCTGCTTGGAAAGCCATATACCAAAATATGCGTCCATTTCAATAGAAAACGCTTTCTATAGTTGAAGTGGATATCGACCAGCCAGCAATTGACCATGTACAGAGATTGGCAAACATCCCTTGTCAGTCCGCAAACTTGCAAGCTACCATATCGCTTGCTAAACGTTCGTTGCTAGTTCCCCGGAACGATTAAAAACACTCATTTCAACCACTTTTATAGAAACGTCAATATTACAACCTTGTTGGTGTAGCTCAGTAACACATTTCATGCTTCCCCACAACTTATTTTAAGGCCACAAACAGCCAAGATCGCCACACCGGCTTCCGCCAAATTGCTGGCGTAACGGGCTCCAGGTCACGTGTTACTGCGGCTGGCAACACCACTGTGACAACAATGTCAACAGCAACACAACGACGACCGCAACAACCATACCACTTCGCGATGTAAGCGGAGCTCGTGTGTACTGCACCGTTGCAGGACCCGGAGCCGGCCGACAGGCTGGACCGGCACGCTGGACGCCAGGGGCTTCCGCGACTTCTGCCCCCAGTACGACGTCAACTCGGAAACGGTCGAGGGCAACGAGGACTGTCTTTACCTCAATGTGTACACGCCGTTCCTGCCGGGTAAGGTGATCTCAAGACAAAACAAAGGATTTAAAACAAAGGAGCATGCTTGGCTGAAACGGTTTTGCCATAAAGGGAGAAGGACATTTCCAGACACCGAAGTTGTTCCTGATAGCCCGCGTCGCATCCGGTTCAGGTCTCCCGCCTCACCTCATCCTCTACGTCGTTCCGTGGCCCGAAGATGAACTGATACATCGATCTGTGACGTAATGTTATACCGCCCGTCAGATCCGCCGCACCGTCCCCTTGAGCGCCGTTGAGCTGACATGACCTGACCTGACGGGACCCGACCCGCCGGCGGTCAGGTGAGCTGACCAGCGGCCAGGCGCCGCCCAGCTCGTCGGCGGGTCGGCGGCTGCCGGTGCTGGTGGCTGTGCACGGCGGCGACTTCAGTCGGGGCGCCGCCAGCCTGCTGGGACCGCAGCGGATGATGCGCGAGGACCTGGTGCTCGTCACCATCAACTACCGGCTCGGCGTGCTCGGTCAGTGGCGGTGGCCGGCTCGCAACGCTCTTGCAGCTTGGCGCCGCTCCCAGCTGGCGAGGATGGCCGTGATAACTGCCGTGTTTGCAATGCTTGAGTACTTTAGGACGGTAACGCATCTCATGCATAATGTGACGAGCATTTGCAGGCCAGGATGTGGTGCAACTAGGCTTGACGTGAAGAATGCGGTTTTACGAGGACTTTTAACTTGAGGCATACAAAGCAAACTTAAAGCGTCTTGGAACATGACTGATGTAGCGGTCTCGTTTGATGACAGTGTCATATTGCACGGCTGATTCCCATGAAGTTCACGCACGTGGACAAGTCCCACGTGAACCGCCCGCTGCCGTTAGCTTTTAGGCCTGTGTATGTATGCTGCCAGAGGTTTCAAGATCTCGGATGCATATTTTTTGACAAGTTCATATGCTCCTTGATGCACATGAATTCAGACACAAGTGCGCGTTAAAGAAAGCTTCGAACGGGTCATAACCTTTTCGATGGGACTTTCCCATGGGGCGGGGATGGGCTCGCTCCGATTGTAGTCTTTTCTTTTGAACTGGCCGCCGCCTGTCTTCCTTTGCCATATGTCACGGATACCTACTATGCATTGCTTCCTCATGGCATTGGTAAATCGCTTACATTCACCTTGCTGAAGATTCAATGCGTTGTCCTATATTCATGCTTTTGGCATGATGTACGCCGCGCACACATACTTCTGGGGTCGCTGCTGTCATTGGAGGCGCTGAACGCACGTGTCTTAGCTATTGCCCATTAACCATTTGTACTGCTCTAGTGGTTTAGCCTTATTCCCTGCCGGGCGTAAGATTTAGCTAACCTGAGTTACATGGGTTACAAACAGCAATCAAAAAGACAAAGAAGACAATGGGAGATAAAACCTGCCCTCACGTATGATATATGGTTAATGCACACTTTCTGGATAAGTACGATTATGTTTTCACAAAAGTACATGATAATGTTTGTCAATTGATATACAGTTGCACATGAACACACCTTTTTGTATTATACCTTCAGACACATCCAATGTGCATACAGCAACTATTCTTGTGCTGACGAAATGCATGGTCAAATAAGTAAGAATCGCCAGAAAGGGTCTAAATGCATTGCGTTACTGCATAGCTATACATGCTTCTGTCTGTAGGCGTCGGAGCTTAATACTGCAATGACCATGATGATTTGGGGTTTTGGGGACGCATGTACTGCTGTAAGTCATGCAGCGCTCGCTGAAATGACCATGTGCCTGTACATGCATGCACATTAGATATCGATAAGGACTTTTAAATTCAAATATTAAACATTTGAGTGACAAGCTCAGTGCATTCACAACTGTATTCATTCCCGCGTGTTCATTAGCATTCCCTTGCACACGCGTGCACGCACAGTGACATCAACTTAGGAGGCATAATGGACGCGTGGCTAGCGCCTTCGGCTCCCCCGTGGGAGCCCGGTTCGAACACCGGTGGCGCCACGGTCCGTGAGAGCCAATAAGGCCTCCGCACCCCCTGGCTTTCCATAGCTGAGTTCATGACGACCAGTGGCGTAGCCAAATGGAGGGAGACTTCCCCCCCCCCTCGCGAAGGTGGCGATGAGTATCTGGGGCCGACGGCCTAGTCCTTTTTTGGCAGTTAAAGACGCTTGCAATCATTTAAAAACACCGAAGAGCTTTCCCAGGAGGCATCGAAATAAAATGCCGAGCTTAAAATTGCCTGTAAAGGATAAAACAGCGGTCCTACTGGCGACGAAGAGCAGTCCCTTGCCTAAATGGGTCCTTTAGAGCCCAATTTGGCCGCTTTGGGCGGATTCCTGGCCACGCCGCTGGCGACGACGCGCGTCGCGACCCCTTTTATAGATTCAAGAAGGAGGACAAGTTAAAAAGATAACTGTTTGCGGAGCGCGTCAAGGTCCCCACAACGTTCACGGCTCCTCCCCTGTGACGTCCCCTGTGACTGTGGGTCTCTGAACAGGTGTGCCCACTTTCTTCTGAAGAATGGGAGCTTTCCATTTGCCTCCTTTTTCATTAATTCCCTTTTTCTGTAATATAGAAATATTTTTTCTGCAAAATATTCATGACTATAAGGTAGTGGCCAATGAACGGAAATTTTGTGGGATATGGAACTTTGTCCCTTTCGTAGCGTCCCAACGCGGAAAATGGTGGACCAAACCGGCCTTGCGGTCATATCAATAAGGTAGACAGGGCCGCTCCAAAAGGACACGAATGAACACCCTGGGCACGTATGCCCTACACTATTTACTATGGGATGGAACTTAACGAGCCAGTGTATTCATATATTTACATGTGCTCGTATTTGGTCTCAATAGCAATTATACACAGTCACGTACCTGTACTACATGCATATGCAACAGCCATCGGCGCGAGTAACGGGACAGGAAATGATAATGGCTTATTGTCTTTATGACGTGCTTGGTCCTGGGAATTCGCGTTTTACTCGGGAAGACAGGAATTGCATTCCACGGTTTGAGACCGTGGGTTCCCAGCCAAAGACGCGCGCGCAACACGGGCTGCCTGTCGGGCGCTGGCTGTCGGGTCCACCGATCCGTGTCACCGCCGCGCCGCCCAGCCCGCGGTCGCCGCCTCCTATCCCCGCGGTCACCACCGCCCACGCCCGTGGCGCCGATGTCCAACCCAGCTGACCTGGCCGTCGGCGTGGCCGGCGCTAGGCTTCCTCAGCACCGGCTACACTGACCTACCCGGCAACTACGGCCTGCTGGACGTGATCCAGGCGCTGACCTGGGTCAAGGACACGGCGCGAGACTTCGCCGGCGACCCGACCCGGGTCACTTTGCTGGGTCACGGCGCCGGCGCGGCCATGGCTCACCTGCTGATGCTGTCACCACGGGCCAAGGGTGAGCACTGCCTAGTTTCCAAGGCAAGATGGGTTTTGGAAATCCCGTGAATGGGTGACATCATCGAAAAGCTGGTTTGTTTTCTTTGTCCTGTCGCCACTTCGTGACAAATAAAACCAACTAGTGCGCTGCAAACACTTGGTGTTTTAGTGCTGCGCCACTAAAGCGCAGTTCAGCTTCGATATTTACGATGCTGAACTTCCGAGCAGTAGGCTGCCCACTTCTCCGCCCAGCATCAAAGATGTTTCTCAGTGGGGAACGGGTCACGGCCTTTTACGTGATGGTAGCGGCCCGTGTCCATCTTAGAGGAATGACACCCAGGCACCGTTGCACCTTCATTTCTTATCTGGAGGGTGGTGCTGCCGGCTGACAGCAGCCTGCTATCCTAGTCGGCAGGTGGTACCAGACACCGCCTGCGTCCCCAGGTCTGTTCCAGAGGGTGGTGCTGCAGAGCGGCAGCGGCCTGTGCCCCTGGGCGGTGGAGAGGGAGCCGTACGAGGCGGCAGCCCAGCTGTCAGATGACGTCGACTGTGGCAGAGCAGATCGCCAATGTCTGATGGCCAAGGCCGCTGAACAGCTGGTGAAGGAGCACCACAGGCGACTGGTGAGGCGACAGGACTGCAGACGCACAGCTTGGCTCGTCTTACGCCACCGAGCGGACAAGCTGCCCATCCACAGCCCACGGCAAGGCCTTAGGCCACTTGCGTCCCAAATATGACGATGCCACCGAAACTCGGATCCGTTTTGACGCATTGAGTAACAAAATTATAGTCTTGCTGTTTTCTCTGTAGATGGATTGTCCGATATCTGCTCGTTTCGCATGACAGTGAAAGGCTAAGTGTATTTTATTTGCCACTGACGTGTACGGTTGTAAGATTTATTGCGCATTCTCCCGGACTATGTAGCTGATTTTCCTTACGCACACGGCCATTCGCTGCCGGTCAAGCGTTGTTCTCGTGTTTGTCGTCACGCACGTTCCGTACGGCTCGCTGTTCCGCCAGAGGTTTGTCGGCTTCAACGGGCCCATGCGTCCGGTGGTGGACGTTGACTTGAGGTCGCGCCCGGTACTGCCGGCCGAGCCGTTGGCGCTGCTCGAGGCTCGCGACTTCACCCAGCTGCCGCTGCTGGTGGGGCGCGTGCGAGACGAGGCCCTGCAGCTCGTCATATGTAAGTGCTTCCGTCACAGCTCTGTGGAGCGTCCCCGCTGTACACGCTCACGGCATGGCTCTGGGTACTGATCTTCGGACGCATTTATGTCGTACTCACAACGACACCCGCCTTTGTGCGCGTTCATTTACCCAAACACGCTTTGCACACAACAGCTTCAGAAACCGAAGCGAATATGACTTTCGACGTTTGCCGAATACCGATGGCATACACTTTTGAGTTCAGATTTACAGCAAAACCGATGTTTCGTAATCGTTGATTTGCCCGCTTGAGTTGTATACACCAGTGTGAGACAAAACGCTCGCTGCACACTGGCTAGTCAGGTGGTACGTTGGTGCTAGCGCCAGACAGAGACTGGGCGGGAGCCTGCACCAGGTCAGCGTTCTCGCACCGACCACTGGATGCCCCCTTAGCGTGTCTGCGTGTGCTGTGCTGGCGGCAGATCAGTACCTGGAGGCGGAGCGGCCCACGGACGGCTACTACATGGAGCGTGAGGTGGTGGACTGGACCCTGGACCAGCTGTTCAGCTACAACTACAGCCGGCAGGCGACCCTGGTGGCCGCCGTCAAGAGCCACTACCTCAGCGGCATCGACTACGGCCGCCCGTCTGACGTCATACCTTGCCTAACTGAGGTGAGGACCCTGGCGGTGACAGACCTCCGTTCGTTCATGATCCTGTGGCTGTGAGTGGCTGGCGCACTCCAAAGTTTCTGTGGGCTAGGTGCAGTTAAACCCAAATAATATGGCTGAAGTCATATATGTGCAAGACATCCCCTCATACGGCCACATATGGTTGTCGTTTCCATTTTCGAGGCCTCCGTCCTCGGTGGATGTCCCACCATATGAGAACTCTTGTGCCACTGATCGTCGGTGTGCCGCCGTCCACCCTCACCGAGAGCGTGTGCCACCCCCAGCTGCTGACCGACGCCTGGTACACGGCCTGCCTGGACGTGACGGTGCGCCTGCACGCGGCTGCCGGACCCGTCTACAGTTACCTGTTCTCCCACCGGCTCCCGGCCGGCCCCAGCCACCTGCGCCCGCTGGCCGGCCGCCTCCGCAGCCGCGGCCTGCACGCGCCGCTCCTGGACTCCGGTACGGCGCCCCCCAGCTCCGGAACGTCCCGGCGGCGCCGCGCCAGGCCGTGTGGGACTCACTCGACAGAAACCCGTGATGATCTGCAGTCTGGATCTGTATTGCTGCTCCAGCATAACCTTAGGCGCCATTAAGATGGTGAGATGGTTGAGTGGACCTGCTTGTTATAGGAAGACCTTTGAGCTTATTCCTTCGTTGAGTGTAATTTTGAGATGTCATTGTATTTTTTCGGCGTTTATCCTGATGTTTGCGCGTTTACTGGTTTCCTGAATGAGGAGACATTTGTGCACTGGAACATAGTTTTGTCTCTCTCTCTCTCTCTCTCTCTCTCTCCTCTCCTCTCTCTCTCTCTCTCTCTCCTCTCTCTCTCTCTCTCTCTCTCTCTCTCTCCTCCACTTCTCTCTCTCTCCTCCTCTCTCTTCTCTCTCTCTCCTCTCATCTCTCTCCTCTCCCTCCTCCTCTCTCTCTCTCTCTCTCTCTCTCTCTCTCTCTCTCCTCTCTCTCTCTCTCTCTCTCTCTCTCTCTCTCTCTATCTCTCTCTCTCTCTCCGTCCTTCTCCCTACCTCCCTCCCTCCCCCGCTCCGCTCTCAGCTCGTGGATGAGTTCCGCGGGCGTGACGCGGGACCTGGCCGCCCGCTCACCGGTCTGTGTCGGGCCCCAGGTGTGAGTCACGGCGACGAGCTACTCTACCTGTTCTGGGCGCCCATCTCGTTCGGCCAGTACTCGGCCACGGACCAGCACCTCTCAGAGTTGATGACTGCCAACTGGGCCAACTTCGCGCGCACTGGGTCAGTCAGCGCTGCTCCCGGCGTTTGACCCCTGGGTTCCGAGAAAACATCGTTCGCTGGCGGGGAGCAAAAGCAGCTGCTTCGGCAGCTGGGGAGGATTGATGCAGGAGCGGCAAGTTTGTCGGGCTGTGTTGAATGCCCTTGCTATCATCTATTGCAATGATCGCACTCAGAAGGCTGTGTGAACTTGGCACTGTTTCGGCATGATCCAGCATTGGTAGGCAATGAACTTGGTTTGGAAATGAACGAGGTCTAATTGTTGCGCTTGACGCTTTTCATAGTGCTCCGACGCTTCCGGGAACAGACTCGCCTATCCGACCACCGTGGACACCGAGCTCTGGCGACCAAATCGCGTACTACAACCTCTCTGTAATGCCGCTACCACTGCTGCAGAACTACAAAGCCCGGGTAAACATGAATGCTACCGCTGCCAAGCCATACGTCAGCTTGTAATGTTAGTACTAGCTCACCACTGGCTCATGCTGTTCCTCACGCTGTCAACGCCGCTATTCCGATCGCTTCGTCATCGTCCGCGCCTACCGTTGGCACAACCTCTGGTCGACATCACGCCAGAGGACTTCGGCAAAAATACGGATGAGACGAGATGGTAACCCTCTACCGAATATTATGAATCTGTTAGAGGTTTAAAATAAGAACGTTAAATTTTCGGCACTTCGGATAATGTCAAAGTGACGTTTCACGAAAAGGTCATTGATCGGTGGCCAAGGCGCCAAAAGTTACGGCATCGGCATTGGTCATGCTTGAAACCACAAGGCCATATGGGAATACCGAGAGATTAAAAATCCTTAAAAAACACTTTTAGTCATTCGCACAGACCCGCCTGCAAACCATCGAGTGTCATAGAAAGCTTTATTAATCTGAGGAAAACTGGAAAATAGAGTTCTACAACGTCATTGTGCCCCTGACGTTCCGCACTTTCTGAAAGGACAAGTATCCATATTACAAGGCACTGCATTGACACAACATTACAATTCTATTGCGCACCATGGCATTGACCTTGGATGACGTGTAGCACAAGCACAATGTGCAAAGATAGGATTATTCCAGTGTCAAAATTCGCTGGGGGCACATTCTGATCCAATTTGATGGGCCCCTGGCTCTGAATCGACCTGGTGCACTAATAGGACATGCCAGTCATATATTTGTATACCATAACAGTGCCGTGTATGGTGGAGACCTTTAAAAAGGTGTCCACGGCCTAGATCTTGAATGCCTTTATTTCTCAGTGAAGTTCATGGTCATCGCTGACACTCAATCTGCAGACGCCTTACATTTCTAGGATCCTCAGGCAAGACGGCGTGAGAGGTGCAGCACCACGAACACATTGCGGACCTCCGGCCTCTCCCCTTACCGCTGTGTCGATCTTTGACAGCGACGTCAGTCAGTGATTTGACATGGTGATACGTTGGTCGTACAATTCGGGTGAAAGTAGGTCGAAACTCTGTCCGTCTAGATTTTGCCACTGGTGTCCGAACACCCCGGAGGACACCTCCCAAAACTGCACAACGTTACACCTGTCGTGTAATTTGAGTCCATCCTGACCACGGAGCCTGAGCGGCTCGTCAGGCGTATCTGGCGCTATCCACGGTGGCGGACAGGCCCGCGAATAACAACTTTATCACAACTGAATGCGGCGAGGCCACCACACTTACCGCTACAGGATGTGAGAAGTGCACAAAAGCAAAGATGATGGCCTGTGCCATCCACCTGATGTTACATCTTGCTGGCACATCTTTCACACTTTTCCCGAGGCATCGTGCCCCTTGTGTTTGTATCGTGACCGTCTGAGGCCGTGCATCAGCCATTTCACTGTCAGCGCGCGACCTGCCCGAACAAACGACCGCACTGATGTCTCCGACTGTCCCAGGCGGGCGGCGTTCTGGCTGGAGACGATACCGTTCGTTGAGGGCCTGGCCACCGAGTCGTTCGCGTACCAGGTGTCGACGTGGCTGCTGCTGGCGCTGTGCGTCCTGCTGATGGCGGCGTTGGTGGCCGCGCTGGTGGTGTGCGTGGCGCGCGGCCGGAAGGACGGCTACGATAGTGACGACGTCATCAGCAGGGTGAGAGGCGTGGCGAACTGCGCTCCCACCCCACCTGCCGGGCATATGCATCGCCGTCGCTTACTACGTACTCGCCCCATGCAAGCACCCTCGTTACTGAACGCTTTGCATCTGGTGATCCTGTTTGGGATAGAGCCCCCACGCGCCACTTCGATTCCCACCGCTATCCTATCGTTGTATTTCTGGCGTGTGTTATTGCCATTTTCGCGACAACTTTGTTCAAGGTCGTTCGTATTCTGCCCTCTTATTTGTAGTTTCCACGTCAGGGGTTTTTTGCTAGATTTCACAATGGTGAGTGGCACAGCTGAATAAATCACTGCTCACTTAAGCGTGCTCCGCGCAATTTCGCGTTCATTGTAAAACAGCGCAGCATGTTTCTATCTGCCTATTACCTGCGAATATTTAGGCAAGTGCCCATTCATACCCGACCTAAATTTGGTAGGAGAGGGGGGGGGACGTGGTTCCGATGGGATATTAAGTGCACACCACCTTGCTCCACGTGCTTGTCGGTTTATCTTATCCCGCATTGTTGTCCATTTCGTCCGTTGACCCACTGTTCCCGGCTGCGCCCCTGGGTCAGGTGATGCGGTCGGTGCGTAGCAGCACCACTGGATGACAGTCCGAGGAGGAGATGGTTCAGACGTCGCATGCCACCTACCTGTGAGCGCACAGAGGGCTCGCAGCTGGCGCCGAACGGGTCCGCTAGCCGGCGCCGAACGTGCTCGCAGTCAGCGCCGAACGAGCCCACAGCCGGCGTCCGAACGGACCCGCAGCTGGCGCCGGGCCGCCACAGCAGACCGTGGCCGACTCAGCTATCTCCTCCTCCAGTGACGGTCGGCGAGATGCAGAAATCGCGGCTGTTAATCGGACCCAACATCTCGTGGAATCTGCGCACTTTCTCACGTTGCACCCGATAGGGCTTTGGGACCATGGTAAGCTCCCTGAAGCAACCGACTACAAGCTATGTACCGAACGCGGTCTGCCCTGTAGCAACTGGCAATGTAGCTCATGACCACAGTCATCTTAACCGTGCGCACAGCTGACAAGGGATTTATATCAAAGCACAGTCATTTCCCCGTGGTAGGCTAGTGGGAACCAATGTATTTACGTGTCTTGCAGTCTTCTACATAGAACCACCTACACAGGTATCTGTCGTGTGAGAACTGGCGGCCCACCTAGACTCAAAAGCAACTTTCCCAGCAGGTAATTTGCTCTATACTGACAGCCATCTCGCTCGTAGCAGCACGCGTGGTTCTTTCTGCTTAGCTACCTGTTCCGCGGCAACACCTGTAAATGTTGTAATCACTATGGCTTGTCCGCCATAGGCAGTTAGCCCAGGCGGGGACCAGGGCTGACAGCTGCGCACTTCATCGTCTGCTATCGGTCGGCGAGCACGCTGTGCACACTGCACCACTATCACTAGAGCGGCGATGCTTTAAGGGCCCTATAAGCAGCGCTAAGGCCTGCAGCCGGAAACGCGAAGCACGGAAGGCTTTGCTGATGATGGATGCAAGGACCACATGTGATTAGCGCATTCGTACACATACGCGCGCGCATGCACGCATGTAATGTACGTAATGTACGTAATGTGCGCATACACACACATTAGCGCATGACAGTGCGTTTAGCGCTGTCATGTTAGTCATGTTGTCAACATGCAAGCACCCATCGTTCATGTGATATTGTTTTACAGTACGGATCATTTATAGGCAGGTACTTATAGCCAAAGCATGGGACTGTGTGTTGTTTTTGTGACGTGCGGCAGCTCTGGGTGAACAGGCTCTGCCGTACATCTGTCGAACTGGTGGGCGTGAAGTCCAGCAATACATGCATGAAAAGAGGATACCTTCGCTGGGAAGGCGCTTTACTCATCCGCGCCGGGTGAAGAGTCCACCCAGGCGGAGACATCGCCAGAAGAGATGATGGGGCGGCAGGCCTACAATTCCTCTGAGTTGGAACATTAAATCTGGGAATCCGATGAAAATGGGGTGAGTTAGAAATGAGCTAATGGAGTGAGTTTGTCTAGCTTTGCGCGCTTTTTGTCCCGGTATTCACGCTGCCTTCTGAATCTACAAACTCGGTGACGCCACTTCTGACAAACACACTGCCATCTCGAAAACTCAGCATAGCGGAGCCGTGCGGAGAGTGGCATGGGTAGCTCGTGCAAAACTATCTAACAAATTAGGGAGATCGCGAAACTCCCTAATTTCTGTATGAAGTGAGACCTTAAACGTAGGCGGCTGTAGCAGCCTAAGTGCTGCGCACAGCTATCTCCGTCGTTATCCGCGAGAAGCCATCGCCCACGCACCGTGTTATTCTTCCTCCGTCGCTGCCCGCGACTAGTCCAGCTGAAGTTAAGCAGCTGTGGATTGCGAATCCGAATGAATATTACTTGAACGAATATCGTCCTTCAACATGGTCAGCGTATATAAAGACACTCCCATAATTGATTGTCGCGTTTGACTCGGTCTCTGGACAAGCATGCCAGGACAAGAAAACTAAACTCGCACTGAAAAGGAAGAGAAAAAAAAAACGATTGGCCCACAGCAGATCAATATGCCCCAGGTGACATGTTGCAAGACTCAAGAACACCTGATGATTGCCGCAAATTCACGGACCAAAGCGTCATGTACAGATAAGCCCTCGCCCTGATGGATGACTTTGGAAACGGCGGGGGTCGATGCGACCCCCCTGCCGTTTCCAAAGTAAGAAAGATAAAGCTTAGCGGAAAACACCGGCGAATTACCCCCGACAAGACCTCGCAGTGGTAATGAGTGTTTAGTTACTAGCTTAAAACCTGACAACCTCGCGGATACGAGCCCATAGCTCGTAATGACACTAAAAACCTAAACAGGCGTGCTTTCTGTTTGATCTGGAGTACAATGGGTATGGCTTTATGCGGTGTGGTCATTGATTGATGATGCATGACCCCGTCAACGTAACAATGTCTGCCAACCGCACGCATTCCGCGGCATGGTCGGTTGCCGCCCCCCCCCCCCCCCCTCCCGGCCGCACTGGCCGTAGATCGTCGTGCAGTGTTCCCCAAAAACCGTCGATCCCCGTAACCCCAAAGTGGTAGGGATACGTTTTTGGGGTGTTAAAACAAGTGCATGGCTGCCCAATAGGCTACTGGAAATGTGGGCGTGGTTGCACGACATGCCAAAGGGGTATCCTATAACTACAGGCTACTGGAAATTTGGGCGTGGTTGCACGGCATGCCAAAGGGGCATCCTAAAGCAACCTCAGGGGTTGCATCGACCCCCGTCAGGACCAAAGTAAGGACACCATGGGAGAGCGTCAGCACCAACAACTACTCTGTTCGTAATAAGAACACCTCGTACCAATCATTCCGTGAAACTTTGTGGAATTACACATGTTGGATTAAAAGGTCACAGGTGCGATTCCAGTTTCAAGAATCTCTCTGTGCTCCTTGTCCACCAGTCAGTGTGAGGAATAGTTTGTCATTAACACAGGTGCTTGTATCGATAAGTAATTTCTAACGTCCATGAGCGGTACGTGTGCAAGGGGTCGCAGCGAAGTGTCAGTGCTGGACAGATGTGATCTTGAGGGAATGGTAGTTGTCCATAAGCAGTAAGCACTGATCACTACAATTTTGAAGAAATTGGACTGGATGGCAGTTGCCAGAAACGTCCGGACATGTAAAAATGAAAATGAATAAGGGAAAAACAGAGGGGGCGGAAAGAGAGAGAGAGAGAGAGAGAGAGAGAGAGAGAGAGAGAGAGAGAGAAGAGAGAGAGAGAGAGAGAGAGAGAGAGAGAGAGAGAGAGAGAGGGGGAGAAAGAGAGACCGCATGAAACTTCTAGGTGGAGGGATTCGGGTAAGCTTATACTATCGTGGGTAACTGTCTATGCACAGTTACGGCAGTTCCAGTTGTGAAAAGGTTCAACAGGCGATTGGGAAATGTTCGAATTGGTTATCACGCCTTCAGGCTAACCACGCTTAAGCATACCACTGTGAAAGGCGGCACCTTTTACGCGTAGCCAGATTAGCGGCAGCCCCTTTTTCTTCCTCTTTTTATTCCTCTTTTTCATCCTGGTATTTCGGCCCCAGCGTTATGAATGCCTGAGTACGGCATACCCATAATCTCCTGCGCTGTATAATTGCCTGCATAGGCTGCCTTGCCTACGCTCAAGTACATGTTTTTGTCCTCATGTTCTGGTTGAGCTGCAAATTTCGAGTCGTTTCTTGTCTGGTAAGGGTCCGCAGTGAGTGCACTGGACTGAAGCTAACTTGCTTACGGGTCTTGGTCAAGCCATTTGTTGGTTCTCGCACAAAAGCGTCAAGATGTATTAGCCTATATATTAATGCATTAGTTCAGGCGAATCAGTAAGACTATACAACTTATTATACAAGCTTAAGCATATTATCCGAAAAGGCTTGCAGACGACAATGGGCCTAAACTGAGAGAAGCCTCTCCCATCATGTGCAGGCGATGTGACTACCACTGGACACCAGCGCCCGTCGTTTCTTCTAACTTTCTTCGACGTGGAGCCCGAGCAAACTGTTGCAGCTATTTCGGGCTTTGTTTGAAACTTGTTCTCTCATCCTGGTACCTCACTTCGCGCATCACATACACCAGACCTGCCCGGTGCTGACAAATCTGCCCATTACGCTTTATAGGCTGTCAATGCATGAAGAGAGCTCTACGGGTGATTAAGAATGCACACGACGGTGCAGAATGCTCGCTCATAGGACATTGGTGGCTCGATCTAATGATGAACTAAATCTGTGGCGGTGGACCAGCTAATTGAAGGTAGCCAAGGGCCAACGAATTATGATGATGGCGAGTACGTCAGACAGGCTCACACTTGCAAAGACTTGTACGTTTGCAGACACATTAGTAGCTCATTAGTTGCACACACACACGTTGGTAGCAGTACATGCCGTGCGTGGTGATCAAGAGCGTAGTTTTTAATTAAGTTGGGGTTTCACCCATTCTCCCCGCCCTTCGACTAGTGTTTTCCAACTTTTGTAAGAAAGTCGGCCAGATCTGGAGAAAAAGCCTGTTTGTTGACATACTTTGTGCCTAGGTTTGTTCATTTTTCAATGTTCAGCCCCCCCCCCCCCCCACTCTCATTTTGAGAAACTACGCAGCTGCATTGACCCTTATATAACCTCGATAAGGCGTCACATGAAAAAACTGCAACGCGCCTGACGAGTTTGTCTGGAGAACCTGAGTCCAACGTTAATACAATGTATTTGATATCGGATTTTTCCAGCATGAAGTATGTAGACGTGTTGTGTGGAGTGAGAGAGTAAAAGCTCTGCGACCAGGTAAACAGTCCGAGTTTACCAGTAGTATTTTGTGACATGTCTGGATGTTTTTTAAGAACCATAAGCTGTGCAAGACCGACGGAACGTGTTATTCACGGGCTACGCTATTTGTGCACATGGGCATATGATCGTTGTGAAGCCCATAACATTTAGTAGCTCTCTGGAACAACATTTGAAACCAAAATTTAACGCACTTCTTTTCGAGACTAATTATAATGTCAATAGGCATTTCAGTCAAATTAGCAGTTGTTAAAGAAATACGAGTTCCTCGACAGAAGCGAGCGTAGGGGGCATTAGTTCTGGATGCTTTGAATTTTCAGTCAAAACATTTTTCAGCCGACCAGTATGTATAAATCGCGAAACAAAGCTTTTGGTTGTCTCGGGTTTTGCAACATTTCGAGCATCCGCTAGCCTATGGGTGCCTAGTGTACGATGCAAAAGTGGCCTAATGTTTCTCATTTAGAGCTACGTAGTCAGGACTGTTTCGCGCCAGCTTTCACTTGAGAGAACAGCTTCACTGCAAAACTCCTCTGGCGTGTTCGATGGACATTCCTTGACGGACGAGCCCTTAGACTATCTGCTATTGGACTTTTAGAACGGTGGTCCTATAGAGGACCACCGCTCTAAAATAATCCCCATTGCCAAGCCCGTAGGCGTAACACAGTGAGGGTTCACGGGAAGCCACCACCAGCCCTCCCAATCGTTATCCGCTCAGTTACTCTTCAGCTCAGTTCACGCTCAGTATCTGTTGTGCTCAGTCACTGGCCAAAGCTCTCTGCCAACGGGAGCACCCTGTCCCGCCTCGGGTGGCGGCCGACAGCCCCCAGCAGCCAGCCAAAGGCGGCCTGCAGCGCGTCCCAGGTCACCATCCCCAGACTGAGCAGCGAGTGGCCGAGGAAGAGACCGAGCGCGCCGCCCGTGTCCGACATCAGGTCCGCCAGCGTGTAGGACACCCGGCTCTCCGTCAGCTCCATCGTGTGGTCGAAGAAGATGCGCACCATGCTGGACGGCATCATCTGCCAGCGCTCGAACACGGTGGTGACGGCGAAGCGCTGCTCCACGCACGGCTGTGGTCGGAGGGAGGGGCGGTGTCGGGAGAACGGGAGAGATACAGTTACAAAGAGCGAGAGAGAGAGAGAGAGAGAGGAGAGAGGGAGAGAGAGAGGAGAGAGAGAGAGAGAGAGAGAGAGAGAGAGAGGAGAGAGAGAGAGAGAGAGAGAGAGAGAGAGAGAGAGAGAGGAGAGAGAGAGAGAGAGAGAGAGAGAGAGAGAGAGAGAGAGAGAGAGAGAGAGAGAGAGAGAGAGAGAGAGAGAGAGAGAGAGAGAGAGAGAGAAACGAGCATGTAGACAGAAGGCAGACCGGCCGATGGACGGACGGACCAACAAAATGCTCACAAATCGTCAACAGTGGTTCACAGTCATCACTATCACCAGCCGTCCAGCTTCCGCCAGCCTTCTCAAGTAGGTCTTCCCGGTTCGAATACTCCGGAACTTGGCGCTTCCCATGCATCAGAACGGAGGAGCGTCATTACAACAATGCATCTGATTTACGCACCTGAGGGCAGTCGCACAGCTTCATCTGCGTGCTGGCAGTGCGGTAGTTGCTGATGAACCGCTGCATGCTGGCGTAATCCTTGCACGGCGGATAGGGACTGGTGCGCTCGTCGGCCATCCAGGGGGCGCTGCAGTTGGTCGCCGCTTCTGTCAGCCCCAACTGACACAGCATACGACACTGTCCGAACACGAACGTCATTGATGGCGCCGACCATGACCTGCATTTTCCGACATTTTGCTACGTGGCAAAATACAGAAACCTTATAGCCAAGACAACACTGTACGGCGTTATTTCAAGTCGCGTGTTTGTTGGGGGGGGGGGGGGAATTAACTTCCGCAAAGTTAGAGAGAGGGTTATCAATACGATTTCCACCAAGTCACTGTCTTGTAACACTACACGACACCCGTGAAATCTGCTCAGAGTTGGAGAGCTCCTGGCTCTAAATGATGGCTCACAAGTTAGCTTTATCACTGTTCCATGCCTGCATGTTAAACGATCGCCATGG
Source organism: Pollicipes pollicipes (assembly GCF_011947565.3). Taxonomy (NCBI): domain Eukaryota; kingdom Metazoa; phylum Arthropoda; class Thecostraca; order Pollicipedomorpha; family Pollicipedidae; genus Pollicipes; species Pollicipes pollicipes. The sequence goes on along the minus strand of NW_023596545.1, from coordinate 39,087,829 downwards.
TACAGGTTGGCTATATCTCTGTCCAGTAACGGCGGGTCCTCCCAATGCGACGTGGTAACATACTTTCACATTTGAGAAAGCAAGCGTGGATCTTTCCTCTGCCGTTTGCTTTCATGCAATAACAGCGAATTAATGTCAAATCACTTCCAAGACTTGGGATGGTTGCCCGGTTGCATACCCTTCCCTACAGCCACCTCCTCTGGCTCGCAATGTCTTTGTCTGTTGCACTGTTCCCTGCCTGTCGACAATGGCTCACCACCTCTCCCGCTGGCGTACCTTGACCCTGTCGTGGTGGCGGCAGGGGTGGCGGCGGGTGCTGTCGCGGTGTGTCTCCGCCATCGTCACCGCCACTGTGGCGACGCTTTCGAAGCCGCGGGCTGCCGCCATCGGCGAGAGCGGCCCGTGGCCGGTGGCGCGCACCGTCAGCGGCTCCTGGTCACCGTGCACGAACACCCGCAGGAAGGTGGGCTCGACAGCCGCTGTGTCCGCCTCCACGGCGCCAGTGACACGCGTGTCGTCGCTCGGCTCGAGCACGATGTAGAGCTCTCCCTCATGCGCCGTGTACGCCACCGTCTCGGCGTCCGTACGCGGCGCGAACGTGTGGCAGACGATGCCTGGCAGGCAGGTGGCGCGTGCGCCAGCGGCCGAGCGGCGTGTCGCCGTCCGAGCCGGGCGCCGGCAAGCACGAGCGGCTCGTCACGGCGCAGTCCTTCAGCAGGCGCCACAGAGGCACCGCCGTGGCGTCCGCCAGCTGCAGAGGGGTCAGCTGGCCGCCCTCCCAGGCGTCCTTCAGCAGCCGGAAGGCGGTTTTGTTGCCCTTGTTAGCCGGGCAGATGGTAATGTTGGGCAGGTGCGTGGGCACGCGCGCCAACGAACTCACCAGCGGCTCGTCCAGCAGCGTCTCCAGCTTGAGCCCGAGCAGGTACAGCAGGCCGGCGGTGCAGGCCAGGTGGCCCAGCCAGCGAAACGCCGCCTTCGCCTTCAGCAGGGTCATGGTCGACAGCCTGTCGACGGCTGAGTGACCGCATGATGCTCGCGCGCCTCAAGGCCTTGATCGATTTGTCCGTGTGTCCGACGGGCGTCCATTCGATCCACGGCGTCAGCTTTTGCGCGGCTGTGACACAGTAACTTGCGCGGGCGGTGCTGTGCCTTTGAGGTGAAAACACAGGGGCGCACACAGCGTTGGTAAATGTGGGTGCAACATTATCCCTGTTGGCAAGTCTCACGATCTATGTTCACAGTCTGCATATGTCAGCCGAAACAGGAAAGTATGAACTTCTCGTCTCCCTTTCTCCGTTCTCCATCCTTCATTCCCAGTTTTCCGTTCTCACATTTTCCGTTGCTTTACTCCGGTTGTATGGGCTGTATATTATATATAGGTCCTTATATTTATACTTACTTGTAGGACTTTCAGTCGAACGAAGCCTTTCTCTCTCCTGATCATCTGGTGCACGGATGTCCCGTGTTTTGGCGCCTTGAGTCTCTGGGCTGGCTTCTCCGATGCGTGCTATGGATCACGGATTTTGTACGGCCGACCCGCTGGCCGGTGACTGCGCCAGACATTAGTAACGCCAACATATGCTACCTCCGTAGGGAAGCGGCGCTCATTCGATATCCACCTCCCAGCACAGCAGCGTGTGCCTGTCCCCATTCGCCCACGCGGTCGTTTTAATGTCATACTCTGGATGCGGCTTGTGTCTGTTTGATTTGCACTCAGGAGCCGACGCATGCCATTCGCTCCCTGAAAATGTGCAGCCGATGGTGTTTGGCGAAGTGATAGATTCGCCAAACACCAAACACTACATGTTTGCTTGCAAGTGAGTGGTCAACATTAAGGTGCACCCTATACCGAAATGACTGGGCGTTATTCATTGACGCTTATTTCAAGAATGTTTTGATGCGTCACTTTTTGCTCAAGTTGCCATTGCGACACCAGTGGTTGAAGCACTGTCCTGCGCAACTACCAACTGACGGTGTATAAATGAGCCCCAGATATTTGCATCACGCAAAAATTATTTCTTTAAGCGCCACCACTACACCCTATAAGTTCCGGTATCTACAAAAGTAATTCACAGGGTACTGGCATTTGTGATGAGCCCAGTCGCATTCCCTTAACAGCACAGCGATAAAATTGCACAGGACGAAAAGATTGGATGTTTGTCAACAATCTTCAAGGCAATGCTTATCCTTGCGACTCCCATCTTTGAGGGTTAACTAAGGGATTCGCAGTCGATACTACCGCCGATGCGCCCCCTTCTGCTTTGGGCGCATGTGTTACTCATGACCGAATTCCGTCAGTCAGTGTAAGAGGATTCCAGAGGTGGATGGATGCTTTTTAATCTTTTAGAAAATTAACTCAGGCTCTACACTAGATGAATGTGGGATCAGCTCCCGCGCAAAACAGTAATTGTTTAAGCTGTGCTTGTGGTTGCCCTGACCCCCTCATAGGATTGTGGTCTACTTGACCCCTGACGAAAGCTTGACGAGTCGCAATGTTCGGAATGGCTCATTCTGCCCGCTGTCGTGACCTGACCTTTAGCTCAGTCGGCCCCACGGAGGCAGGCCATCTCAGTCAGGAATAAATAACAAGAGCCTGAAGCGCCTCGAACCCCCTTTGCCACGGTTGGGTGAGTTGGAGCACTCCGCAGGACGCTCTAACTAAGCATTTGAGACGGACAAGCGGATCACCAGAGTGCGCGTATGTAATAACTTGACAATCTGCTGAGGTTCTGAACGTGCCGCGCAACTTCGCTTGTTAACACGCGAGGGCCGTCCGCCGTCGGTAGCGTCCATCCAGTGGGAGTGGTTGACGACGAAAATAGGGCAAAGATGTGAAAGTTAGCAGAGACGAATGGAGACTTCTGGTGTGTTCGACTCCCACCTGTGGCTCGATGATTATCATAACAACTGAATACGTGTGATAGAGGGATGGGGCAAGATCCACTGTTTCTAGTTCCCCAAATATTTCCGGAGTGAATTGGTAGATATGCATGACTTCTGTTTGCCTAACAATGAGACCCTAGGATGCCGTCTGCAGTAAAGAGGAAGATAATGGGTCTGAAAAATGAAATTGCAGGTGGTCAAGTTCAACAACGTAGGCAACTAGTTCTTGAAAATTGGCGCGGTTTCGCTGCGAGCACGTCTGCAGCAATAAATGTTCCTGGCAGCACCGGCGACCTTTCAGGGTATATGCTATACGCTATGATTCCAATGTCACGGTGGATCTCTGGTGCCAACATAACAGGACATGTCAGTCCTCAAAAGTCAATGCCTGTTCGCAAAGTTGGTGAAAGCTCCTGTAGACTTTCCCTCGTAAAACACATTCCGTGATGTGTATCGAGCTTGCTTACACATAAGCCTCCTGAGGTCGAATGATACATGCTGCAGTTGTACTGCATCGAATGTCACGTCAGCAATACGGCTTAGCCCCACTTCGGTGCAATATGAATACAAACACGGCAGTTAACAAGAATGACAAGATAAATCATTCATCGCATTCGAAATTTGGTATGTTTGATCTTGTTTGACCGCAAGAGTAAAGCTCTGTCACAAATCAAATATTCATATCAAGTATTGCCCTCAACTATGATACTCTTCACATAGCATAGTTCTCTGCAGTGCCGACCCACGCTGTGATTTCCGTTTCTCTACCTCTTACGTCTCTTGATATGGCAGCGATAGCCAGAGCGAGATTTCCTCGCTGCGCGAACTATTCAGAGCCTTCCACTGCACATGCTAGGGTGCGCCCAGCCTACGAAAGGACTCTGTCATAAACGTGATAGAGTTGTTATGCTCCCTTCTCATCCAAAACAAGCTGTAAACTGCTATTTGAACAGTTTAAATGACAAAAAAGGAAAAGACGGACGAAAACAAACAGCGATCCAAAAGAGAGCCAGACAATCGGCCGAGGGGGTCTTGAACTGCCATAAAACAACCGCATTCCTTTGTCTTGACCCGGCCAGACACATTATGTTCTTTTGTACCGATTTGCAGGTAATAGTAAGCCGTACCTTGAAAATGTCTCAGCATTAAGTATTCCCATCTTTGGGAACGCGCAACGCTGACGTTGTGTTTCCTCCAGTGCAGAAAAAAATTGTGCCTTTCCAATATCTTTGGCAGGGTTAGGGCTGATCAGTTATTTTCGCGCGCAGCGGGTGCGACCATTAGCGTGTCACAGCATTTTATGCGGCCAGCAAAGCAACTTTGGTATCGGTAGATGTCTCATATCTTATTAAATACCACGCGGGCAGTGCATTGCTAAATGCGGGCAGTGGACCTTGAGCGGGTGGCGAACAAACGAAAGCCTTTTAAAGTAGCACTGCAAGTGGGCTATCACTTAGCACTGTAACATTCCTGTCGTCCAACGGCATGCATTGCACTGTGTGGCCCCCTGGCAGTGCATCAGTTATTTTGGTGGCCCGGCTTGAGCGTGAAGGTCAGGGCACGGCACGCCATCAAAGATTATGATTTCCGTGTCTGACGGATGCACCGCGTGCATAGGATAGCGCTGTGGGATGTCTGTCAGCAGGCAATATAGCTTTGTTGGTCGCCAATATGACATGACTGCTCAACTTTTCGCAAAATTGCTCACCCAGTATTTCTCCATTCTCTCATTTCATTCTTGGCTACTCTTGCACTTTGTCGAACACATGACGTTTGATGTCGCATTTTTCTCAACACGAGAATGTGTGCACTCCATTTTCCATGCGTGCACAGTATCTGTTATTGTTTCTCCTTTCGAAGTACGAAATTTCTGTGGGAGGGAAAAGTGCATCTACTGATTTGGCCCAGACAGTATATACTATAATCATATCATGAGAAAGGAAAAACAAACGTTTATCAGAACGCTTCGGCGACATCGATCAAGTATTCCTGGGTGAATGAACTAATGAAAAAACCGGTGAGTATTAACACGCGCTCGGGTGGGGGTGAAATTGACCCCCCTCCCCCCCCCCTGAAGGTTTTGCCAGAAAAATTTCCGAACGGCGCGGCATAGCCGCACCCAATTTTATAGATCTTTAGACAATTGAATGTTGGATCGTTTGGCATAAAAAATAGATGTACCCTGTAACGTCGCTGACCTACCGTCGTCGTCGGTGATAAATAAAACGTCACTGATAAATGACGGGTCGAAGTCAGACCATGGTTTCAACTAAGTCAATTTCTAGGGCATCGTTCAATCTGATGCAACAACGGAGTATTAGACAAAGCCATGCATCTCTGAGATGCTTTCTTAGCCAACACAAATATTGAATGTGCAAATTGCGTTGACCTAAGGTCAGGTATGAACGTCAGATTAAGGTCAAAACCAACCTGTTTTATTACTCTAGGGCTTGCTGCATGAGATAGTTTCTGGTGCTCATTTCGAATTTATTGATAGCAGTAACCGCGTTACACATCTTCCATGAACTTCTTAGAGGTCATGCTAGGTCATTGATTTAAAATGATCCAGGTCAACATTTTTTAAAAAAACATACTGCCTAGCGTAATCTTTGTCGCTTATTCAAATGCAAAACTCAGAGCAATCTTGTGTTTATTTGGTCACCATGACCTTTAAGAGGTCAAACAAGGTTACTGAACTTAGATGAGCATGCGCCTTTTGCTTAAAGACAGTTTTCTAGGTTCTGTAGGCACTTTGGAGACCATCCTAGGATTTGACCTTGTTTAACCTTATTTAACCCGAAGGTCATGGCTCAGGAACCTCAATCTTTTACCTAGGCTGAGTTCACGTACAGATCAAAACACCCTGTAAATTTGGTGTTTCTAGCTCTCTCAGTTCCCGAGATCTCAGGGAGGGGTCAATGAACCCCTCACCAAAGCGAGGCATCAGACGCCACCGGGGTTCATTAGAAGCGGCTGTTGCCTAATTTTTTGACCTGGTCCTGGCATAATTAGCGGCTGAAAGTAACTGAGTAACAGGCAGCAGGTCAGGTCTCCTCTTCCAGCAGAGACGAAGTCTACCGACGTACATTTCCACTTCACTGTGGAGATGTACGTGGAGATTTACACTCAGGAGGCGAAACCCCATGTTTCCCTTCCCACCCTACTTAAATCGAACGCGTCCTGACTAGAAGACGCCGTATATTTGTCCGCACCCGCGGGGATGATAGCCGGTAATCAAGTGACGCATGGACCTGAGGCAGGCGGCCATCAGGAGGACGCCTCGGGTGATGCCGTTCGCGTGACTGGCTTTCGGACCCTGAGATCTTTGGGAGGCGGCAAACCAGTTCCCGCAGCGCCTGGTCTGCAGCTTGCAACATACCCCGTCATGCCAGGACGGCGAGTCATGGTGAGCTTCAGCAATAGCACGCTAATGCTGCGGCCCGCTCTCGTGCCGGTCTTCAGCGCTGTGCAGTTGCAGACACGATCCTGCTTTTAGTGTCGTTCTGGCTCGCCATCATTTCCGGACCATAGACGGCAGCTTAAATGACATGCAATTAACCAGCCGGCGTCCCGAAGTTGGGCATCGGTTCATAACATTTGTTTATCTCTCTCGTGGCAGTGCCAGACACCAGCCCCAAGTGGTGGAATGCGCGACATGCGCCTCTGGTCAACGAAATGACAGCAACCCGTGGCCTCTCGCTCCACGTTATGCCTAGCTCTCGGCTATCGGTCGCGATTCGTTACCAGGAGTCTCCTTACGGAATGCCTGAACGGAAAGTGACCGCATGCTGTCGACAGGTCCCGGCTGGCGAGTTCCCGTCTATTCTCATTGTGCCGGTATTCGCTTGACTCTCTTCTCTTCCCCATCTCCTCAGCAGACGTCCCCTGGAGCCGGCTGCTCAAGGTCAGGGTCACGGCCGCGAGCTGCTGTCCAGCTCTGCGTCATTATAGGGCCTTGAGCCCGGCCGTCTGCCCGGCCCGCATGACTGGGCGTCTTGGGCGCCCAGCTCCTCCGCCAGCGCCGGCAGCAGCTACGAACACCGCCGAGCGCAAGCCGTGTTTATTTCAGCAAAACGCTCGTAGATTCGAAGTTAAATTGCATACCAAAGTTTGAGTGGGGCGCTGCCCCCCCCCCCCCCTCCCCATCTAATCCCACCCCCATCCGCTTCGGATACTATGGCGGCCTGTTAACCTCGGCGAGGTAGATAGACAAAATTATTTCTGATGGTTCTGAGAACTTAACACGCGCTCGGGCGAGGGGGTTAAATTGGCCGCCCCGAAGGTTTTTTCCAGAATGGATTTCGAACGACGCGGCGCAGCCGCGCCAAATTTTGTATAGCTTTAGACGAACGAATTGCAGATCGTTCGGCATCAAAAAGTTATATGTACCTTATAAGGTCGCTGACCTACGTCAGGTCAAACTTAGGCTATGGATTCAGCGAAGTCAGTTTCTAGGGAATCGTTCAATCTGATGCAACAACGGAGTGTTAGACGAGACCATACATCTCTGAGATACTTTTTTAGCCAACACAGCAACCGAATGAACAAATTCCATTGACCTAAGGTCAGTTTTGAAAGTCGGACCAAGGTCAAAGCCAATCTATCGTATTACTCTAGGGCTTGCTATATAGGGTATTTTCTGGTGCTCATTTCGAATTTATTGATAACAGGAACCGCATTATACATATTCCATGCACTTCTCAAAGGTCAGAAAACGTCACTAACCAAAAATGACGCAGGCCAACATTTTTTTTTTTTTAGGAACATACCGCCTAGCGTAATCTTTGTCAATTATTCAAATGCAAACCTCAAAGCAGTCTTGCATGGTTTTGGTCATCATGACATTAAAAAGGTCAAACAAGGTCACTGACTTTAACTGCGACAGCGAGCGTCAAAATGGACGAAACTGATACATTAAGAAATTGTGTCAAAACAAACGTGCCAATGCCAAACTACGGGGCTTCTTTAATTTTTCAAAATCGCTCTTGATCCCTAAGTTCAAATTATATGCCAAATTGCACAAGCTTACTCGTTTTGCCGGCCCATGGCAGTCTCAAGGTCCGTTATAGGACTTGTATGGTGAGCGTAGTATTCATTGTGATCGAAGTTAGCATTCAGAAAATATCATCCACCCTGAAGTCTGACTCGGGTTATCTTTTGACACCGGTGAGATTCCTGTGCACCGGTAGCTCAGCATTTTCTGAGGTTCTCCTTCATTTAACCCTGCGTTTTACGTTGAATGTCAACGTCTATCGGGTCGAACATCAATGTCATGATGTAAGTCTGTTCTAGCTGTCTTGTGAAATCGTTTTTAGCGGCGAATAGCAATGCGTTTTGGGGTACGTGCGTTCTGTCCTTTTTTGAACTCTACTTATCGGTCGCTAATTCTGCCTGGAAGGTCAACTGTCATCATAATGAAGCATTTGCTCACCCTCGAAATCGATAGACTGTCTGTTGGGAGCGAGTTGGGCGCAAAGTATCATGAAGTTTTGACCGTCTGGCATTCTTCGTCGTTTAAGCTTTGATTTAGTCTTGAAGGTCAAAACTTATCAGGCTAAAAATCGTGCTCAGCCCTGAGCTTGGTTCCGTCCATCTTTGAAACTGGGGCTGCTTTTTCACCAGTATATGGCAATCCTCGTCCTTTGACCTTGAATATTAACCCAAAGCGTAAGAACTGCGCCAAGCGGACTCGAAATTTCATGATAGACTCGATGAGGACTGCTTCTGAAAGAGTTTTGGAAAATCAAAGGCCGTACTGGAATCCGAATACGGATGCGTCGCCTAAAATTACGGACATTCGTGTGCCGCCGATGAGCGCGGCCGGAACTCCAGGGACGATGCAGTGATGTGCAAACCATGTGCCTTAATGCCGAGCGGAGGCGTGGCAAGCTCTACCTAAAAACTCATTTTGTCTCCATGACATCAGGGAGTGAACCGCATACGGCCTGAATGAAAATAGGGCGGTGACCGACGGGCATCCGCACTTTTCTCGCTCATACCTCTATTCTGGAGGCAGCTCGTTGAGTTCTTACCCTGCCAGGAAGCGCCAGCATCGCAGTGAACGTCATTTTGCCTGAAGGCAGGACTTTACACTGGCTTTAAGAACGTCGTGCTAATACTTGAGAAAAGAAGCACCATAAACTGATGGGGATATCGCTCACTCAAACCTGAGTCCAACACTTGTTTATCGTACACAGATTCCGTGCCGCATGTGTTTTAGTCGGGCGAGTGGCGTCGCTGCTCAGCGGGGCAGCGTCGTATCACCAACCGACACTAGCGCCACCACGGTCGCCGCTGCCGGACGTGCGGTGAGAGCGGGAAGAGGGAGGGGCGGCCGGCTCCGGCAGGACCGGCTGCAGTCGGCCGGCTCAGCCCGCCGGGGGTTGGTTGGTTGGTAGAGCGAGGCAGCCTGTAAGCGTCCGTCGGCAGTGTCAAGGGTGCGATCGGCGGAGCGCGAGCGGCGAGAAACGTTGAACCCGCCAGGCGCAATCTGTCAGATATTTCGAATGAGCGATGATGATGCTGGTTTCAGATGAGCCGACGGCTGCCACGCACAACACATTCGTCGAAACTACTTTCAGTTACATGTAGACACCTGGCAGCAGAGACACTCCTTGGGCAGCCCACATTTACATTCCAAGGAACCACTGAACGGTAACTGCAATACCAGTCCTTGGCTTTGACATCGCAAGGTCTTCGGATGGTGTGGGCCCATACGACCCCTAAACAGGGACATCTAATAACATCGCAACAGCTTTTGTTGACAACTTTACATTGACGCGGTGGACTGACAGATGTAAAAATGTACATGAGCGTCGTCTCTATCACTGTACCGGATTTGGCAAAATTCCGGACGAAGTCTGTGCCGGCAGGCAGCCCATAAAGCTCCCTTGTCAATCAAACGGGATCGGTGACCCTTGCCGAGCTCGGCACGCACGGCACCACCGCAAACCACCAGTCGATACTAGCGCCACCACGGTAGCCGCTGCCGCCGCCGGGCGGGCCGAGAGAGGCGGGCGCCGCGCAAGCGGCTCGCGCCGGGCCGACTGCAGTCGGCTGGGTTGGCCCAGTCGTGGAGGGAGGCGCGCGGGGGTGCTGCATTCGTCGGGGCACCGGCAGGTGAGAGGCCGGCACGGCGCCACTGGCGGAGCACGGGACGGGCTTCAGAGACTGCAGCCAAGGACGGTGGGTAGATGGTTGCTTAGCAACACT
>NW_023596545.1:39057549-39076734 GCF_011947565.3 Pollicipes pollicipes | reverse complement strand
ATTTTCCCTCACTAAGGATTCGTCTGATAGACGGCCTCCATGTGGTCACCCTAACCTTCGGGCGGCGTTTGAAGTCGTGAAAGAAGTGAAATCTGTTGTAAAAAAACGTGTAATCGGTGTAGCAGTATAGTAGTTCACAATGTCATAGGCATGACAGTATTGTAAAGGAGCCACCATGCCAGCAACGCAAATCGGCAGCTTCTCACCACTGCCGCGGCCAGTTTCACTTCACACATTTAATCGTCGATTCGCAAGTACCGCGGCCTTCCTTCCTCATCGTGTCTCCACCCTCCTCCGCAGGTTTCGCAACACCTGGTCGTGGGGCTGCACCCACGAAGGGTGCACAATGAAGCCACGCATATCGCGCGAGGGCCCTGGCCGGGTGCGCTGCACCCACGACACGCTGCTTCCGTACCACTGGGAGGTGGCGGACGTGGACGGCCGTTCGCCCGAGCTGCTTTTCACAGAGAACGAGACCAACTTCGAGCGCCTGTACGGCGGGCAGAACCGCACCCCCTTCGTCAAGGACTCATTCCATGACCATGTGATAAACGGTAAGCTGATGGCGGGGGGGGGGTCAATCTGAAGGGGGTGTTATCATTTGGTGGACCCGAGGCGAGTTAAGGCGGGCAAAGAATGACACATTTGTTTTACTTAAAGCAAAATCGAACAAAATTTTGCTATGGGATGTCCGTTTTAGAATGCTTCGTGATGCTAACGAAAGCGGAAGCCACTAGCCGCATAGCCCCCCGCCCTCCCCTTTTTAGGGCGGGGTTTGACTTCCGCAGTGCCCCACCCCTCTTGTCAAGGTGGGAGGCGGCGACGCCATATAATTTCAATGGCTTAGTATCTTATAAAGCCACAATAACGACGATCTCTCACCCCCTCCCCATCCCACTCCACCAAGGTGGTCTTCTGCATTCACTCTATTCGTGGCAGATTGTGACAGGCATATCAAACCAGGTCATGTACCAGAGACCGACGAAAGGGGATGTGGGCAGGTGTTTGGGTAGGTGTTACAGGCTGCTACCATTTGGATGTTTAAAAATGCATAGCTATTCGTCAATCGAACTTGAAGGATCTGATCATGCATACATGAGACTATTGTCAGGTCTGTAGACATATGTGTTGTGTCGAATTCATGTTTCAAAGCATTTCGTAAAAATGAGATGCGCCATCACTTGGTCTTAACCGAACAAGTCGGGTTTCGATGCATGCTTCGCACTGTCGCCTTTCGACCGGCGAAGCACTGACCGACGGTCTCTCCTTGCTTCTCTCATACACAGGTAAAAAGGACTGTGTGAATCCTAAAGGCCACGGCACGAAGGTTGGCGCCCACTACGTGCTGCACGTCAAGGCCGGGGAGAGCGTCACACTCGACTCGCGACTGTTCCAGGTAAGCCGGACACGCGCTATACAACGCGTGTATGCTTGCCGTCAACTTTGCTGGTCTATTTCTTTGCCTGGAACGTTGATGTTTTAGTGCATATTGAGGGGAAATGCTCTGATGTGAAAAACGCAGTGTCCCTGGACGGATAATGGTTTGCTGCAGTGAATGGCACCCCGCTGATAGTTTGGGAGCACATACTTTATGGCGGTTGACTGTGATTGCCGACTCACCAGTGTTTCCGCGCATTTTGCTGCAGTGAATGACACACCGATGATAGTTTGGGAGCATATACTTCAAAGCGGTTGACTGTGATTGCCGACTCACCAGTGTTTCCGCGCATTTTGCTGCAGTGAATGACACACCGATGATAGTTACTTCAAAGCGGTTGACTGTGATTGCCGACTCACCAGTGTTTCCGCGCATTTTGCTGCAGTGAATGGCACATCGATGATAGTTTGGGAGCATATACTTCAAAGCGGTTGAATGTGATTGCCGACTCACCAGTATATCCGCACTTTGAACCCAGCCTAAAACATTGGTTCACCGAGTTCCACTCCAGATCACCGGTTGTTCTATGGGCGTTTACTTCAGTGCACCGACTGTCCCACCGACGCCCCAGCGTTGTGAACAGGGAAGGGCCTTCAAAGCATCTTGGCTTGACAACGTTACCGTCCACTTTTGTTCATACCACTTCGCACAGTCACTGGGCCACTTAAGGTGGCGTACATTTGCATGTGTGCGTAAGGCCACCAGTGAATACAACAGTGACCAAGCTAAACTTACAGAGCCCGTCAGCCAGGATGTCTAAAACATGTTTGCCATGCAGCGATAGTTCTGTTGTCGAGCGCGCCAGCCAACGCAAATATCTGCGCCCATAAGACCATCACGGTGCACTCGACACGAAATTGTTGCACGTAATATAAGGATCCGGAAAAAATCCCTGCGACAGCAAATACTGCGCGAAGCTCGGTCTAGCCGTGCTTCAGTTTCATATATTTTTTAGCACTAAGCCATCTTGTTCCTGGGATGATGTGGCCATTGACAGTCCCGCCAGGTCCGTTGGGAATTGGAAAGAATGCTGATCGTTCATTCTCAGGACAATTCACATGTTAACCGTGTGCTTGGCGATAGCAAAAGAGCAAAGACGATCCTGATATATATATATATATATATATATATATATCCTATCTTGCGAGGCCTGACCAGCGAGAGGCCTCGCCACCATGACGTAGTTTTTCGTCACCACACTGGGACAAACAACTAATCGTCAGATTCCGTCCTGCCTCCGCATTACTCAAATCACTCCGTGTTTGATCCCCACCCTCCCCCAGGACGACGAGGCCGCGTCACCGTCGCTGGGGGAGCCGTTCGACGCTGTGTTCTCAAAGCGGAAGGCGGAGGCGGACGCCTTCTACGCGCGGGCGATTCCGGCGCGGCTCAACGCTGAGGAGACAAACGTAGCGCGGCAGGGCCTGGCCGGCCTGCTCTGGACGAAGCAGTTCTACCACTACGTCATCAAGGACTGGCTAGAGGGCGACCCCGAGCAGCCGCCGCCGCCGCCAGAGCGCCGCCGGGGCCGCAACAACGACTGGATGCACCTCTTCAACCGTGACGTCATCTCCATGCCCGACAAGTGGGAGTACCCCTGGGTGAGCGGGGCTGTGCCTCTGGACCGCAGTGGAAGCGTTCACCCATGGGTGAGCGGGGCAGTATCCACGAGTGAGAACTGGGGTTGTTAACCCTGGGTAGGGACGATGGTCCCCTGGGGTGTGTAAGGTCCCCTGGGGTGTGTAAGGTCCCCTGGGGTGTGTAAGGTCCCCTGGGGTGTGTAAGGTAGAAGCACCCTGGAGGTAGCGGCGGCCGTGGCGGTCGTTGGTAGTGAGCGAAGGCGAGTTATGTCGGAACAGCTTTCGCGGGGAAAAAGCTAGACCGGTCACGACTATGTGCAATTTAGAGCACATCCTATTTTTAATATACCAGCATTTCGTCGATAGAGCAAACATTAAAGAAAGCATCCCTCAAAGAACCATTGTAAAACGCCGGCCGTTGGTAAGACGCTACAGACTAGAGATTTACCGATTCTCATGCTTCTAACCCGTAACAATGCTCATCTTCGCTTGTCAGCCATGGGCCATGATCACCCATGTTTTACTTTGCAACTTTTATAAAGAATTCACGCTTTCGAGTGACGTAAGTAATTCGTCCCCGCTGCCACTGGCCGACCACCGACCACCGCCTGTCACCTGCACCTGAGCCATCTCGACGTCCTTGCAGTACGCCTCCTGGGACCTGGCATTCCACATGGTGCCGTTCGCGCTGGTGGACGTGGACTTCGCCAAGGGTCAGCTTATGCTCTTTCTCCGGGAGTGGTACATGCACCCTAACGGCCAGATACCAGGTGGGCACGGATATATATAAACGGAGAGAGAGGGAAAGCACGACCGTTTGAAATGACCATCTCGAACCGGGAAACTGATGGCGAAACGACCGCAGAGGTCCGGACGTGCGGCGAGCAAATTTCCAGTTGCATTTGGAGTCGCGATATTTATTAAACTCCTATCCTTTTATGCAAGATGCTAAGTGCATTTGCGAGGAACATTTTGCATATAGATAAGATGCTAGCAACAGCCTTATCCCTCGTGGAAGAGAACGGAGGAGAAACGCAACTTTCTTTTTAGTAAAAGCGCACTTAGATACATGAACATATATATATATATATATATATATATTTATATATATATATATATCCATCCTTCTGGTTTTTCTATGAGGAATAAGGCTACTACCAATGTCTCATGAATTGTTTGTCACACTTCTTAGGTCACCGCTCCATCCGGGCGACGTCGTAACCGGCCGTAAGCGATTGAGCGTCCGCGGTGCTGCAGCTCCGCACGCCCTGTCACTGTGCGGAGCTGCCTGACGACGCAGGCTTCCGTTTGGCAGCGTACGAGTTCGCTTTCGACGACGTCAACCCACCGGTGCACGCCTGGGCCGTCCGGAAGGTGTTCAAGGGCACCGGGCCGCGCAAGCAGCGCGATACCAAGTTCCTGGCGCGCTGCTTCCAAAAGCTCATGCTCAACTTCACCTGGTGAGCACGCGATGTTCGATTACCCTGTGAAAAGCAAAAAGGTCATCGGTGTGTGTGTGTGTGTGTGTGTGTGTGTGTGTGTGTGTGTGTGTGTGTGTGTGTGTGTGTGTGTGTGTGTGTGTGTGTGTGTGTGTGTGTGTGTGTGTGTGTGTGTGTGTGTGTGTGTGTGTGTGTGTGTGTGTGTGTGTGTGTGTGTGTGTGTGTGTGTGTGTGTGTGTGTGTGTGTGTGTGTGTGTGTGTGTGTGTGTGTGTGTGTGTGTGTGTGTGTGTGTGTGGTGTGTGTGTGTGTGTGTGTGTGTGTGTGTGTGTGTGGTGTGTGTGTGTGTGTGTGTGTGTGTGTGTGTGTGTGTGTGGTGTGTGTGTGTGTGTGTGTGTGTGTGTGTGTGTGTGTGTGTGTGTGTGTGTGTGTGTGTGTGTGTGTGTGTGTGTGTGTGTGTGTGTGTGTGTGTGTGTGTGTGTGTGTGTGTGTGTGTGTGTGTGTGTGTGTGTGTGTGTGTGTGTGTGTGTGTGTGTGTGTGTGTGTGTGTGTGTGTGTGTGTGTGTGTGTGTGTGTGTGTGTGTGTGTGTGTGTGTGTGTGTGTGTGTGTGTGTGTGTGTGTGTGTGTGTGTGTGTGTGTGTGTGTGTGTGTGTGTGTGTGTGTGTGTGTGTGTGTGTGTGTGTGTGTGTGTGTGTGTGTGTGTGTGTGTGTGTGTGTGTGTGTATCCCACCACGGCTTTCATCATTATGATCCAGGTGGGTGAACCGGAAGGACCCGCGGGGGAAGAACATCTTCTCCGGAGGCTTCTTGGGCCTGGACAACATCGGCATCTTCGACCGCTCCAAACCCCTGCCCATCCACGGACAGCTGGAGCAGGTTAGAGATGACGGCATCTAATGACCGTTGGGCCGGCCCACCGTCCCGACCGTCTCCGCCTGCGTGCACGTTGTCTTGATCAGTCATGTATTCTCCTTAATACTGCCCAGTGATGCCCCTGATCAAAGGCCGTATTAATCGAAGCCGTGGACACTCCCTAACGTTCGAGGAAATATGCAGCCCCACGCTTTTATCTTTAAAATTGGGCTATTTTGATATGTATCCTGTACCGGATACTACCTATTCCGGTCTAAACGTATGTCCGCCCTCGCCGCTGCACCCCAGAGTGCTCAGTAGCCTCCAACTCCGGTCTTCTCCGCTGCCAGGCGGATGGCACGGCGTGGATGGCCTTCTACTGCGTCGTCATGCTGGACATCGCCCTGGAGCTGGCGGAGGTGGACGCTACCTACGAGGACATGGCGTCCAAGTTCTTCGAGCACTTTATCCACATCATGGATGCCATCAACAGCGCAGGACAGGGAGAAGGTCCGAAACGGAGGAGGGAAGAATCTGTCTCGACAGTGCATCGTTCATGAATGAAGGGAGGCACTTCCCATCAGTATATCGTTTCAATCGTGGTTCAATGCATCATTGCCCGGCGTTCTAGATAAATCCAGGGCATGATGTCGAACTTCCATCCCACGCTGTAACTAGAAAAGCAAGTGGTAATATTAACGTGCTTTTATCACACTCATTTCCAAAAGATGCAAAAAGGTGAACGGCACTAATTGTGTTGGTAAAAAATAAATGTATCTGTCAGCGTCATTGGCGTCGCGACCTTTCCCATTGACACCGCGTGGGGCTGGAAAAATATATGTGAGATTCGAACCAGGGACCTCTGGGTCACTGATGCTCGCCTCCCACCGCAGGCCTGTGGGACGAACAGGACGGCTTCTACTACGACTTCATCCGGACCGAGTCAGGCTGCTCGATCCCGCTGCGCGTGCGCTCGATGGTCGGCCTGATCCCGCTCTTTGCCTGTCTCGTGCTCGAGGGCGCGCGCGTCAGGAAACTCACCGGGTTCTGGAAGCGCACGCAGTGGTTCATGCAAAACCGAAAGGACCTCTTTGGAAGGGTACGAGACTGAAAGAGATGACTGGTCACGGATGTGATGTTGTTTAGGTGGACTTGAAGTGGTACTCGAGGCACAGAAAGTGTGTTCTACATAGCTGAATGTGCGAACGTTTGTTCGACCAAAATAGTATCGCTGGGTTTTTGAGTGATAAGGGCGGCTCAGTTTAGGGGCAACTGTTGCCTTGCATTGTAGATGCTGTTGTCATCGGGATTTATAACGTAATCAGCCGCTGAGGCTTTTCGGCGTCGCCCGTCTTTCACGCTGGCGGGAAAGGCGGACACCGCGGGGAATCGAACCCCGTACCTCTGCTTTCCCAGACGCGCAGTGGTTAACGCAAATGCGTTAACCACTACACTATCGCCATCCAACCATAGTTGACAAGGCATCCTGACCATTAAGAGAGTCGCATCCAACGCGCCACGCGTGCGCACAACATCGTAAGCTCTGTGGACGGCGTTGGCTGATGTCGCTGGGCGCCGAGCGGCAGCTGTTTGACGTCACTGGGCACCGACCGGCAGCTGTCTGGCGTCACTGGGTGCCCACCGGCAGCTGTCTGACGCCATTGGCGTCCCACCGGCAGGTGGCCTACATGACGTCTTCGGAGGACGGACTGGACAACTTCCTCCTCGGCATTCCCACCGAGAAGCAGTTGGTCAGCGTCCTGCGCTACCTGTTGGATGAGGAGGAGTTCCTCAGCCCGTACGGCGTGCGCTCCCTCTCGAAGAAGCACAAGGTGGGATCTCAGCTTAGGTCACCATTTCCTAGGATGAAAGCACATGACGTGACCATTCCCAACGGTAAAACTACGTCACGTGGCGATTCCCAAGGATGGAAGTACCTCACGTGGCCAGCACGAGACAGTGGCGGGTTACGGGTGATACCTGCATGTGCTATGATCAGCTCCGGTAAAGGTCAACTCAGCGAGTCCAGCCTGGCATAAATGTGCAGCTTGATGCGCAAAAGACTGTCCCAGCTCGCCTTCTAATTACATCGAATCGTGAGTTCCAAACATGCTTCGCTCAGTTTGGGGACACAGGAACGTTCGCCTTGTAGTTGTACAAATTACCCTATCCACTAAGTAAAGGAGTCGCATCCGATACGCCATGAGTGCAAATAACATCCATGGCTCTTTGTACTGTGGAGATATAGCTGTGTTATATACATATAATATATATATATATATATATATATATATATATATATATATATATATTGATTACCCTTACGTGAACATATTAAAACACGTCCTTATGTCAACAAATATCTGCATTGTCTTGAAGTGATCGTCGTAAAGTAATGTGCGCATGCATCTCCCAAGTACATTTCAAAGCGCTCAGAACGTTTCCCTTCAGTCTGGCGCCTGGAACACGCAGGACGATGCGTTCGTGATCTGAGGTACCTCTCCCACAGGACCAGCCGTTCGTGATCTGAGGTACCTCTCCCACAGGACCACCCGTTCGTGATCTGAGGTACCTCTCCCACAGGACCACCCGTTCGTGACTGAAGCACCTCTCCCACAGGACCACCCGTTCGTGATCTGAGGCACCTCTCCCACAGGACCACCCGTTCGTGATCTGAGGCACCTCTCCCACAGGACCACCCGTTCGTGATCTGAGGCACCTCTCCCACAGGACCAGCCGTTCGTGATCTGAGGCACCTCTCCCGCAGGGGCATCCGTTCGTGACTGAAGCACCTCTCCCACAGGACCACCCGTTCGTGATCTGAGGCACCTCTCCCACAGGACCAGCCGTTCGTGATCTGAGGCACCTCTCCCGCAGGGGCATCCGTTCGTGACTGAAGCACCTCTCCCACAGGACCAAGCGTTCGTTACTGAGTCATCTCTCCCGCAGGACCATCCGTTCGTGACTGATGTACCTCTCCGGCAGGACCACCCGTTCGTGGCATGGGGCACCTCTCCCGAAGGGCCACCCGTTCATGATCTGAGGCACCTCTCCCGAAGGACCACCCGTTCCTGACTGAGGCAACTCTCCCGCAGGACCACCCGTTTGTGATCTCGCTAAACGGTGAGCGGTACTCGGTGCCGTACGTGTCTGGCGAGTCCAACACGCACCTGTTCGGTGGCAACTCCAACTGGCGTGGCCCCATCTGGCTGTGCGTCAACTTCCTGCTGATTGAGGCTCTCGACCGCTACTACTTCTTCTACGGCAAGAGGCTGACGGTCGAGTGTCCGGTCGGCTCGGGACGGCAGCTGACGCTGCGCGAGGTGGCCTGCGAGCTGGCCGCCCGCCTCATCCGGCTCTTCGTGCCTGGAGAGGACGGGCGCCGGCCCTGCCACGGTGAGAGGACGCCCGGTGTGGCGTGCTGGGTCTCAGCCGAGTGTCACAATCTGGTCGCGGCACGAGGTAAGGTGAGGTATCCTAGAGGAATGCCAGGTGACATCCGAACAGAATATCTAGGTAAGGCACAGCGTAATGTCGTTGAAAGAGCGGAGCGAAATAGTGCGGCGACATAACCTGATAATATGGTGAACTCAGCGGGATGTCATGCGCCACGTTTCAACAAAACATCGCTGGAAGATACCAGCGAAGCGTCATGAGAGAGATGCATGAGAAGTCTGATCATGTGTGAGATCGAGATCAGCGTCAGATGTGAGATTAAACCAAAAAGTCATTTAAACATCGCGATCCCATTAAACGTCACGGTCCCATTTAAACGTCGCGATGCCATTAAACGTCACGGTCCCATTTAAACGTCGCGATGCCATTAAACGTCACGGTCCCATTTAAACGTCACGATCAGGCTACACTGCCACATCATGGCCAGATCCCAGCAGGAGGCAGCAATTGCATGGTGACCAATAGCTTAATGATACGCAAAGCTGTTGGCATGATACAACCTAGAAAACGATGAGAATGGCACAGTGAGATCAATCCGACATGCATACAGCTATAACAACTGACCAAATGCCGTGCTTACCACTACCTCTTCAAATCCCGACCACACAACTATGCGCTTAGCTGGAGACCACGGACTACGGATCGCTGCGTTTCAAGCTAGGCTGGTTGTCGGACACGTTAGACCTCACAGTCTGAGGACGAGTGCCGTCTGTCAACTGTCCTGAGTTGGAATCACTCTCCCACCTCAACCCGCGCCCTCCTTCGGTAGGCAACTCTGCCCAGTACGCAGAGGACCCGTTCTGGCGCGACCTGGTCCTCTTCTACGAGTACTTCGACGGGGACTCGGGCCGCGGCTGCGGCGCCTCCCACCAGACCGGCTGGACTTCGCTCATCGTCAACTGCCTAATGATGAAGCTGGGCGTGCGACACGCCGGCCTCGCCTGGCGCTACGACGCCCAGCCGTGAGCGCGAGGAGCGCTGGCGGGCCGAAGTCGACACGTGGCCAGCTGCGGAGGACCGGACTTCCGGCGGTGACTAGACGCACCGACCGGAGCGGGCCGGTGCCAGCCAGGAGAGTGGCGTCGAAGCGGCTGGGCTACGCCATGCCAAGGGGCGAGGGTAATGTGGGGCCAATCGCACCTCAAAACCGCGCGGTGGATTAGCACGAGACTGTAGGGCTGTTCATGAGCCGCGAAACGCCTCTCTTGAGGCACCGAACGTGGAGCTGATGCGCTAGAACTGGAAACGAGACGGGGGGCGTACGGCATCTCTGAGGTCGTGTGCTGAGACCGCGGTGGAATCCAGAGCTGCTGTCTATCTAGGCAAGCAGCACGGTGAGGGAGCTCTTCTTAAATCCAACGTAGTTCTGAAAGCCTTGTAGAAATCGGTGTAATGCAAAGAGCCATTCTATGTGTTTCTATATATTACATTTTTTATTGATAATGAACCTTCGTGGGATGTGCGGTTCTGGCATGTTGAATGTCGTATTCTTTACGAGCGTGTTGCTGGAGAAGAGATATGGGATTACTCGACCGCTTCTAAGGTGACAAGGCAGTCTCAGCTGCTTTTGTATGCGGTGGCGAGAACACAGTGTTATTGGCTCAGACTGGTTGACGTAGCTGAGACATGATGAGATGCTGTCGACTTAGTTGGTACCATTCGGTCCCGCCTGTGAAGCGGTCGATTGTATTGCGATACTCAGCCGAGTTGAGGTGGAGGGTATCTTTAGCCACGGGATGCTGCCGTATCGTAGTAGTCGGAGCTCTCCGGCCGGCCTGCTTCTCAAATGCACTGCCATGGAAGTGGACTTTACTGTCACAAAATAAACTGAATGCTTTTGCCTTTTGCCAAGTTTCGTGTCTGTGGCCAAAAAACAAACACGTGGAAAGCTTCGTGTCGCCCTGTTGTCAAATTGTATCCATGCTGAAGGCGACAGGAAGACGAATGGAAAGAGTTATTCACAACTTTTTGAGGTTCTTTGGATCGCTTTTTTCCTGGTCAACCTCAGTGGTGTCGGAGTTAACTGTGCTCCTGCAGAATGCAGGGTTGAGCACAAACGGCACCAGTGCACATCGTCCCAACCACTGTGCACCCATCACCCCCACAAACTGCGCTCAGGAAGGAACTCCACGATGGGCAGGCGACACAAAATCAGCAAGCATAACAAATACGTACGTAACACGAAAGTTGCATGCGTGAAGACTTCGGTGCTGCCGACATTAAAGCAAAACGGAACAGAGAAAGAATGAGCCGGAGCCATTAAAAAGTTAACAAGCATTGAGAAGCATGCTTAAGATAACGCACTGTGGAATGCCCTTTGGATTTCTTGGGATGCCGTGATCACGACTCTGAGATCGCGGGAACAGTCAGGATTGGAGGGTTTGACTGGAATCTAGAGGAGACAGGCTGCACTAAGACTGACGTTTTGAAGTGGAAGATTAAAAAACAAGCAATCTACAAACAAAATGGGAGGGACCACGCGCATGGACATAAAATGCACATGAAGGACGGGCAAAAGTTATGTTTTTTGTTCCCCACTCTCCACAGACGTTCCGTCATCACCAGGCTTGACATGGCAGCCAGAAGGCAACGCACTCGCTTCCAAAGACGACTGAATCTTGACGGCTTTGCTGAATAGAAGCCCACAAAACGAATGTTCATACTTGACAGTTAACTTTGCGTGATAGGCGTACGAATATATGCGCCCATCAGCAATGATATTCTTGTTACTGATGCGACGATAGCCCAATATTCAGCCTGGCTGTTTCCAGCAGTTCGCGCGTGCACGGTTCAGCCGTTCGCGCTAGTCAGCTTCTTATCTGCTACGCATGCAAACCTGTAATCGGCACATTGTCATACTATCCGTTAGATTCTACGCCTTTGGCCGCTTACTTATGTGCACCCACCACCAACAGTTTCTTCGTTATTGGCATGAGTGCGGTCTAATAACCCGGCCTCCCATATCTGCAGTGGTTTTCACGCGAGCGTTTTCAATTTCCACGTTGATTTCATTGCAATGCTTGGCCGCATCAACTTGCAAAGTGTAAGTCATCTTTTCTCCGGGTAACTCAAAGCCCCGTTAAATGTCTAGATGTCAACATAACAAGAGTAAGTAAAAGCAAGAAGAATAAAGTAAAAACGATGAACGCAACAATGTATTAGTGAAATCAAGACGCGGAGCGAACAAAATAAAGAAGTAATGTGCCCGAAGCGCAAAAGACGCCACCACATACACCTAATTTACGCAGACGGGGATGTCACGGCCCCGAGACGATTCTGGCCGCCAAGTTCACGATTGTTTGCAACCTGGCGACATAGTAGGCGAATACTATGGCAATTGTACTTACGAATAATGGATCTCACGAGAGGAAAAACGGCTCCGTGGGAGTAATGTGTCTACGGGTAATAATCATATTTGCTGAGATTAATTATACGTATTGTTAATGACGGCTGCTGGTTAATTGGCCAACGGTACTGATCTGCAGACAATTGCATGAAGGCAATACTCTATCATAAGCCGACTAGCAGGGAGCGACCGCAAGTGGTGGCGAAAACCTTGGCGCGCCAACATCACATGGGCTTTTATGAAACAGATGCTGTCGTCCTAACACGAGCAGCACACGCCACTTTCTCTCGTCACAAAATGATGCCGGAATCCCTCATCGGCACGTCGGAATTCCCCCCAGCGTATTATCCTCAATCGCCAGAATCACACCTCTGCACGCCGGAATCCCTCATCGGCTCTGAGGAGTCATAACGCAGAGCACCTGTGACGCATTTAGCCCGTTGTGATAACAATTATTGCATTACACCCGTGGAAAATCCAGAGTCGCCCCAAGCTGTGCACAGCATATGAGCCATGCAAGATAATTAATATGGCATGTAAACATGGACCTGACTACGACGCGTCCTCTCATGGCACACAACTCAGGGCGCACATTACTCATTAATCTGCCTTTTTTCCTATATACTGTTCGCCAAATAACAGGCGGGGTGGGCACGTCAAAGAACAACACACATTAGCGACATATTTATATATTAGACATGCTGATAACTGCGATGGGAAGTAAGCACTAAAAGAGATCACGGCATATAGTGCAATGTACTACCATGTACGGTAGCCGTCCTATATTTTAGTGACGGCTTCCCTTTCATATCGTCGGCGTTCGGTGGCGCACAACGCTTGCATATTGCCGCATGACGCGGGGTCTGAAATATAGATGAGGAGCTTGAGCGCGGTACATGGTGTCTAAGACCAATTACTGATAAATAAGACTTGGAAACGACACCACATGGTGGCAGCGGTGGGATTCGAACCCACGCCTCCGAAGAGACTGGTGTACTGAGAAGGCTGTTCCTCCTGCTTCAGGCGTTGGAGGAACGGCCCGGCCACTCTGAAGTTGGTCTTAGGCTCAACTGCAGCACAATCTAAAATAGAGGGAAGAAATATCTAGCTGCGATAAGCCAAATTAAGGGCTTCAATAGTGCGCGTCACGTACGTCGCAATCGCCGCAGAAGACAAGAAAATGTCTGATTCTTTCATACCTCAAAAGGATTGGGAAGCTGCTGGCCAAAGCCTTGCCCTAAAGCTCTTCAAGCAGAAGTGTGAACTGTTCTTCTCAGTGAAAGAAATCAAAAAAAGAAAAACAAGCGGACCATATCTTGCTGTTCTCAGGAGAGCCAGGCCTGAGATTTTGCAACTCATGGGGGCTCCCAGCAGAGGAAGAGAAGGATCCCAAAAAGGTATGGGACAAGTTCCAGACCCAAGCTGAGCCTAAGACCAACTTCAGAGTGGCCAGGCTGTTCCTCCAACGCCTGAAGCAGGAGGAAGGTGAGTCGTTTGATGACTTTGCATCCAGATGCAAACACCAGGCCCAAAAGTGTGCCTTCAGGGAGGACCAGGAATTTAATGAAAGGGTCATGGAACAACTTGTCATCGGCACATGCCATGCTCAGGTTCAGAAAGAGCTCCTCAGCAAAGATAACACTCTCAACCTGGACAAAGTGCTGGAGGTGGGTCGCGCACATGAAGCGTCCATGCAGCACATGCAACAAGTGAAGAGCGTCCAGTCCAAAGATGCCAACCAAGTAGTGCACTATGTGCAAAGAAGCCACAAAGGTAACAAAACGTGCACCAGATGTGGCTACAAAGCTCATCTTCACAAACAAGAGTGCCCAGCCATTGGTTCAACATGTAAGGTGTGTGGAAAGCTGAACCACTGGAGTACTGTCTGTCGGGAGGCTCTAGATGTACAGCCTAGGGACAGCAAACCAAGGTCACGGAACCAACAAGGAGCAAAGGCATCAAAGGTACAACCAGCCAAGCCGCAGACAACAAAACAGCCAAAACAGGCCAGTGCATGCCATCAGCAAAAATGATCCGTTCAGTCAGCTGACCAGCAACAGTCTCAAAGTAGCAGGTGCAAACCCAGTGAGTGAAGACACTCGAGATGAGGCATTCACCTACCTGCGAACAAGGCTGGACAAACAAAAACTGTTGGTGAACCTTAGAGTGAAAGTGGACACTGGTGCTCAAGGCAACACCCTGCCTGTGAGAATGTACCAGCAGATGTTCCCTCACTCCCTGACTGCTCAAGGTATGCCACGGGCTGCTGATGTTATGAAATCAGATGTGATCCCCACAGCCTACAATGGCACCACCATCAAACAGCATGGATGCATGGAACTGCCCGCAGGTTTGGCACCAACGGCTGGACCCCAACCAAGTTCTTTGCGGTGGATACTGAAGGACCAGCCATTGTCGGACTGCCAAGCTCCCGCCCGCTGAATCTGGTGACGCTGCACTGTGCGATCACAGCCACAGACAGCAAGGTGAACACGGTTGAGGACCTCGTGAAAATCTACCCGGACCAGTTCAACAAGATCGGCAAGTTCCCAGGGAAGTATCACATCGAGCTGAAGGAAGACGCCCAACCTGTAATACACGCACAGAGGAAGTTCTCCATCCACCTGAGAGAGCAACTCAAGGCGCAGCTGGACGAGATGGAAACCACAGGTGTAATCAAGAAGGTCCAAGAGCCTACAGACTGAGTCAACAGCATGGTCTGCACCAAGAAGAGCGATGGAACTCTTAGAGTGTGCCTTGACCCGAAGGACCTCAACAAGGCCTGTGTGTCAAAAGGTGTCAAAAGGTGTCACCATAAGACACCAACGCCGGAGGAGCTGACGCACAAGCTGACAGGCGCCACCGTCTTCAGCAAGCTGGACGCCAAGAACGGCTACTGGTCGGTGACCTTTGATGAGCAGAGCTCGTTCCTCACTACCTTCAACACCCCGTTCGGAAGGCACAGGTACCTCCGGATGCCGTTCGGCCTGGTCATGTCCCAGGACGTGTTCCAGCGCAAGATGGACCAGATCCTGGAGGAATGTCCTGGAACAATGGGAATCGCAGACGACGTGGCTGTCTTCGGCAAGAACGAAGCCGACCACGATGCAAGCCTCCACCACCTGTTCACCGTCGCCAAGAAACACGGACTGACGTTCAACAGCAGGAAGTGCGCCATCAAGCAGCAGTCCATCAAGTTTTACGGCATCACGTATGACTGAGACGAAGCGCACCCTGACCCTGACAAGGTCACGGAAATCAAAGCGATGGCAACGCCCTCCAACCAGAAGGAACTTCAAGAGTTCCTGGGCGTCATCACATACATGCCGCCGTTCATGCCAAAGCTGTCAGATGCAACAGAACCATTCCGAGGACTGCTGAAGAAAGAAGCCGAGTTCTGCTGGACATCAGCCCACGAAATAGCCTTCCAAAAGGTGAAAAACCGAATCTGCAAGGAGACGACCCTGGCATACTTCGATCCAAGGAAGCCGACACGAGTGGAAGTCGACGCCTCGCAGAAAGGCCTGGGAGCCGCCCTCGTGCAAGACGGGAAGCCCATCGCGTTCGCCTCAAAGTCGCTGTCAGAAGCCGAGCAGCGCTACGCGAATATCGCAAGAGAGCTCCTGGCGGTCGTGTTTGGGTGCGAACGCTTCCACACGTACCTCTTCGGCCACGACTTCATCGTCGAGAGCGACCACAAGCCACTTGAGATGATCCAACTGAAGAACCTCCGAGCAGCACCACCAAGACTTCAGAGGATGCTGATGCGTCTGCAAAACTACGACGTACAGATCACCTATAAACCTGGCAAGCAGATGCTACTCGCAGATGGACTGTCGCGCCTCCCGCCGGCAGAAAACAGCCACATTGAGCTCGACCTGCAGATCCATCTCGTGCACTTCGGTGCCGGAAAGCTCCAAGAGCTGAGGGAAGAAACGTCGCGCGGCAAAACGCTGACGGAACTCCGTGACGTCATCGTCGCAGGCTGGCCTGGATCTCGAAAAGGCCTGCCTCCGTCCCTCCGACCGAGATGAACTGGCGGTGGAAGATGGACTCGTCCTGAAGGGGGAGAGAGTCGTCATCCCCCAAGAGATGAGGGAAGAAATCCTGCAAAAAATACATGAAGGCCACCAAGGACGGGTCAAGTGCAAGCTGCGAGCAAGAGAATGTGTCTACTGGCCAGACATTAACAGAGACATCGAGAGGGAGACGGCAAGGTGCGAAGCCTGCCAAAAGCACATGAGGAGTCAACAAAAGGAGCCGATGACACAAATGGAGCTGCCAACGCGCCCATGGCAGATTATCGGTACAGACCTTTTCCATCTGAACTCCCAAACGTACCTGGCCGTCGCAGACTACTTCTCGAAGTTCCCGATCGTAAGGAGGATGCCGGAGCACTGCACCAGCAAAGCAGTCATCAACGCTCTGAAGGAAATCTTCGCGGACTATGGCATCCCAGACACCATCAGGAGTGACAACGGACCACAGTACGACTGTGAGTCGTTCGCCTGCTTCACAAGGGAGTGGAGCATCGAGCACATCACGAGCTCACCACACTTTCCAGAGAGCAACAGCTTCATAGAGCGGACCATCCAAACGCCGAAGCAGACCATGAAGAAGGCTTTAGAGAGCGGCAGTGACGTGCTCATGGCGCTCCTTACCCTGCGGACGACGCCCATCGACAGTCACCTGCCAAACCCAGCCGAAATCCTCCAACGTCGGAAAGTCCAGGGAAATTTGCCCATGACAGCCCGACCGAGAAGAGAGCAGGCCGACGTCCTGCCACGCCTGGTGGAACGCCAGACCACCCAAAAGGCGTACCACGACCGACATGCGACTGAGCTGTCAACACTCATTCCCGGACAACCCATCCGCGTACAGCACCCTCAGAGCGGCCGATGGGAACCAGCGACCGTCGTGGACCAGCGGCCTGAACCAAGGTCGTACACCATCAGAGCGGCCAACGGCGCCGTCTATCGGAGGAACCGGCGACACCTGCGCAGCCTCAGCCCGTCTCCAACTCGCTTGGACAACACCACCCCAGCCAGGACGGTGCCAGCGCAAAGCAGCCCACCTCCACGAGCTGCCTGCGCTCAGACGAGCCCCAGAGCAGTAGCGGTACCAGACCACGAACCGCCAAACATCCCAACTTCCCGTTGCGGTCGAGTTCTCAAGAAACCCGACCGCCTGGACCTTTAGCGTGTAGTGCACATATGTTGAAAAGAGGGATGCGATGTACTACCATGTACGGTAGCCGTCCTATATTTTAGTGACGGCTTCCCTTTCATATCGTTGGCGTTCGGTGGCGCACAACGCATGTATATTGCCGCATGACGCGGGGTCTGAAATATAGGTTAAGAGCTTGAGCGCAGTACATGGCGTCTAAGACCAATTACTGATAAATAAGACTTGGAAACGACACCACATATAGCACAGCAGAATTTAGGTGCGAGCATGTTAACTCGAAAGACCTACCGAACGCTTGTTCCTTACTATCTAAAAAGAGAAAAAGGGGCCGGGATCTCAGAATCGCCGAAGGGTCGGCGATTCCTCCGCCGGCGAGGACATTTTAGCGAGGTGAAGACGTCGAGTGTCCAGCCGTCGACGCGCCAGGCCGATAGGGCTCCCCACAAGGTGCCTGTCTCACTTTCTGAACCCGGTGGGGTCGGTGTTTTTAACGGGCCGCCACCTACTGATCGTCCTGGCGCGCATGTCCAGAATGAGCACTCGGGCCTAACGCAACGAGAACCGTACTGGCACATTGAAAAAACAGCATGTGGCCCGCGGCGGATAGTACGCCGCGCGCCGCAATATCTCGCCCAACATGCCCACCCTGGAATCCGACGCGACTGTGGCCAAAGCCTGCGGAATGTTTCCCACGAACGTCAGGTAGCGCAGCAGTCAAGACGATGCTTGCCATGAGCGCGAAGAAACCATCCGTGCCAGCGGTGAGCCCGCACCCGGCAGACTTTCCGGACGGATGTCGCCCGTACCACATGGGATACAGCTATAGCTGACCACCGCGGGGCTCGTTCTAGACGCTGGACTGGCGGATGGTGGCCTCACTATCGCTCGGTGTGAGCACGGCGGGCCGTCCGCACAGGCAGCGGTCGTGGAGGCCGGCGGCGACGAGGTCTCCGCGCGGGGATTTAATGGAACAGAAAAAACAGTACAGATAGGTGTTTCAGAATTATTGGCATTTGGTTTAATCTCCTTAAGCCCTTTCAAGATCGGTTCCAGCTTTCTTTTTTTCGAGTGATTTTCCACAGGACCGCAAGCCAGTGAGCATCGCCAAACTTCTTGTTGTGTCTCCCAACTGTTTATTGATGTTAACGTGAGTCCCATTTACAAGGTGTGAACAAGCAAACGCACAGCACGGCGGCTCCGGGCCGACTGCCCCGCAACGCCCGACAGTGGCGCCACTCGCGGTGCGCCCATGAACTACAACCATGATGTCGAGGCTACGATACAACGCCCTCCGCCCCCATACTGGAGCTTCCCTACAGGCTGAAACGCAGCGGAGGTCGGATGGTGCGCGCTGATCGGCGCGGCTGCGTCTCGTGACGCGGCGCGCTGGCCGTGTGCGCCTGCCCCGTCCGCAGGGGCGGCGCGCTGACGGCGCGCGGCTGCCCCGTCTGCTGGTACTCGGCGTCCGGCCCGTCAGGAGCTCGGTTCTGTTGAGCTGATTCCGGCTCCGTGGTGGTCTGGTCGTGACCACCTGCCTCCTCCCTGGCCGGTGCCGGTCGCTCTTCCTCCTCCTCTTCTCTCTCCCCGAGAGAGCTGTGAGCCTCCGGGATCTGATGCTGCTGCCGGCCGGGAGCAGGGTCGGTCGGATGCTGCTGCGGCGGCTCCAGCGGAGCTGACTCGGTCGGCTGCTGCTTTTCCCATCTTGCTGTTAGCAGGAGCTGGTCCGCATGGCGGTCCCAGACGGCCTCGCCGACGTCTACCTGATACGAGGCGGGGCCCGTGATGCCTACCACTTCGCCGCGCCGCCACCGTCGGGGGCCGCCAGACGTCCGCGCCCACACGGTCTGGCCTACCCTGAACTGGCGCGACCTTCCTCCCGCCGCCTCCC
>NW_023596545.1:38985499-39056549 GCF_011947565.3 Pollicipes pollicipes | reverse complement strand
ACCGACTGTCCCACCGACGCTCCAGCGTTGTGAACAGGGAAGGGCCTTCAAAGCATCTTGGCTTGACAACGTCACCGTCCACTTTTGTTCATACCACATCGCACAGTCACTGGGCCACTTAAGGTGGCGTACATTTGCATGTGTGCGTAAGGCCACCAGTGAATACAACAGTGACCAAGCTAAACTTACAGAGCCCGTCAGCCAGGATGTCTAAAACATGTTTGCCATGCAGCGATAGTTCTGTTGTCGAGCGCGCCAGCCAACGCAAATATCTGCGCCCACAAGACCATCACGGTGCACTCGACACGAAATTGTTGCACGGAATATAAGGATCCGGAAAAAATCCCTGCGACAGCAAATACTGCGCGAAGCTCGGTCCAGCCGTGCTTCAGTTTCATGTATTTTTTAGCACTAAGCCATCTTGTTCCTGGGATGATGTGGCCATTGACAGTCCCGCCAGGTCTGTTGGGAATTGGAAAGAATGCTGATCGTTCATTCTCAGGACAATTCACATGTTAACCGTGTGCTTGGCGATAGCAAAAAAGCAAAGACGATCCTGATATATATATATATATATATATATATATATATATATATATATATCCTATCTTGCGAGGCCTGACCAGCGGGAGGCCTCGCCACCATGACGTAGTTTTTCGTCACCACACTGGGACAAACAACTGACCGTCAGATTCCGTCCTGCTTCCGCATTACTCAAATCACTCCGTGTTTGATCCCCACCCTCCCGCAGGACGACGAGGCCGCGTCACCGTCGCTGGGGGAGCCGTTCGACGCTGTGTTCTCAAAGCGGAAGGCGGAGGCGGACGCCTTCTACGCGCGGGCGATCCCGGCGCGGCTCAACGCTGAGGAGACAAACGTAGCGCGGCAGGGCCTGGCCGGCCTGCTCTGGACGAAGCAGTTCTACCACTACGTCATCAAGGACTGGCTGGAGGGCGACCCCGAGCAGCCGCCGCCGCCGCCAGAGCGCCGCCGGGGCCGCAACAACGACTGGATGCACCTCTTCAACCGTGACGTCATCTCCATGCCCGACAAGTGGGAGTACCCCTGGGTGAGCGGGGCTGTACCTCTGGACCGCAGTGGAAGCGTTCACCCATGGGTGAGCGGGGCAGTATCCACGAGTGAGAACTGGGGTTGTTGACCCTGGGTAGGGACGATGGTCCCCTGGGGTGTGTAAGGTCCCCTGGGGTGTGTAAGGTCCCCTGGGGTGTGTAAGGTCCCCTGGGGTGTGTAAGGTCCCCTGGGGTGTGTAAGGTCCCTGGGGTGTGTAAGGTCCCTGGGGTGTGTAAGGTCCCCTGGGGTGTGTAAGCACCCTGGAGGTAGCGGCGGCCGTGGCCGTCGTTGGTAGTGAGCGAAGGCGAGTTATGTCGGAACAGCTTTCGCGGGGAAAAAGTTAGACCGGTCACAACTATGTGCAATTTAGAGCACATCTTATTTTTAATAATACCAGCATTTCGTCGATAGAGCAAACATTAAAGAGAGCATCCCTCAAAGAACCATTGTAAAACGCCGGCCGTTGGTAAGACGCTACAGACTAGAGATTTACCGATTCTCATGCTTCTAACCCGTAACAATGCTCATCTTCGCTTGTCAGCCATGGGCCATGATCACCCATGTTTTACTTTGCAACTTTTATAAAGAATTCACGTTTTCGAGTGACGTAAGTAATTCGTCCCCGCTGCCACTGGCCGACCACCGACCACCGCCTGTCACCTGCACCTGAGCCATCTCGACGTCCTTACAGTACGCCTCCTGGGACCTGGCATTCCATATGGTGCCGTTCGCGCTGGTGGACGTGGACTTCGCCAAGGGTCAGCTCATGCTCTTTCTCCGGGAGTGGTACATGCACCCTAACGGCCAGATACCAGGTGGGCACGGATATATATAAATAGAGAGAGAGGGAAAGCACGACCGTTTGAAATGACCATCTCGAATCGGGAAACTGATGGCGAAACGACCGCAGAGGTCCGGACGTGCTGCAAGCAAATTTCCAGTTGCATTTGGAGTCGCGATATTTATTAAACTCCTATCCGTTTATGCAAGATGTTAAGTGCATTTGCGAGGAACATTATGCATATAGATAAGATGCTAGCAACAGCCTTATCCCTCGTGGAAGAGAACGGAGGAGAAACGCAACTTTCTTTTTAGTAAAAACGCACTTAGATGCATGAACACACACACACACATATATATATATATATATATATATATATATATATATATCCATCCTTCTGGTTTTTCTATGAGGAATAAGGCTACTACCAATGTCTCATGAACTGTTTGTCACACTTCTTAGGTCACCGCTCCATCCGGGCGACGTTGTAACCGGCCGTAAGCGATTGAGCGTCCGCAGTGCTGCAGCTCCGCACGCCCTGTCACTGTGCGGAGCTGCCTGACGGCGCAGGCTTCCGTTTGGCAGCGTACGAGTTCGCTTTCGACGACGTCAACCCACCGGTGCACGCCTGGGCCGTCCGGAAGGTGTTCAAGGGCACCGGGCCTCGCAAGCAGCGCGATACCAAGTTCCTGGCGCGCTGCTTCCAAAAACTCATGCTCAACTTCACCTGGTGAGCACGCCATGTTCGATTACGTGTGTGTGTGTGTGTGTGTGTGTGTGTGTGTGTGTGGTTGTGTGTGTGTGTGTGTGTGTGTGTGTGTGTGTGTGTGTGTGGTGTGTGTGTGTGTGTGTGTGTGTGTGTGTGTGTGTGTGTGCGTGTGTGTGTATCCCACCACGGCTTTCATCATTAGATCCAGGTGGGTGAACCGGAAGGACCCGCGGGGGAGAACATCTTCTCCGGAGGCTTCTTGGGCCTGGACAACATCGGCATCTTCGACCGCTCCAAACCCCTGCCCATCCACGGACAGCTGGAGCAGGTTAGAGATGACGGCATCTAATGACCGTTGGGCCGGCCCACCCGTCCCGACCGTCTCCGCCTGCGTGCACGTTGTCTTGATCAGTCATGTATTCTCCTTAATACTGCCCAGTGATGCCTCTGATCAGAGGCCGTATTAATCGAAACCGTGGACACTCCCTAACGTTCGAGGAAATATGCAACCCCACGCTTTTATCTCTAAAATTGGGCTATTTTGATATGTATCCTGTACCGGATACTACCTATTCCGGTCTAAACGTATGTCCGCCCTCGCCGCTGCACCCCAGAGTGCTCAGTAGCCTCCAACTCCGGTCTTCTCCGCTGCCAGGCGGATGGCACGGCGTGGATGGCCTTCTACTGCGTCGTCATGCTGGACATCGCCCTGGAGCTGGCGGAGGTGGACGCTACCTACGAGGACATGGCGTCCAAGTTCTTCGAGCACTTCATCCACATCATGGATGCCATCAACAGCGCAGGACAGGGAGAAGGTCCGAAACGGAGGAGGGAAGAATCTGTCTCGACAGTGCGTCGTTCATGAGTGAAGGGAGGCACTTCCCATCAGTATGCCGTTTCAATCGTGGTTCAATGCATCATTGCCCGGCGTTCCAGATAAATCCAGGGCATGATGTCGAGCCTCCATCCCACGCTGTAACTAGAAAAGCAAGTGGTAATATTAACGTGTTTTTATCACACTCATGTTCCAAAAGATGCAAAAAGGTGAACGGCACTAATTGTGTTGGTAAAAAATAAATGTATCTGTCAGCGTCATTGGCGTCGCGACCTTTCCCATTGACACCGCGTGGGGCTGGAAAAATATATGTGAGATTCGAACCAGGGACCTCTGGGTCACTGATGCTCGCCTCCCACCGCAGGCCTGTGGGACGAACAGGACGGCTTCTACTACGACTTCATCCGGACCGAGTCAGGCTGCTCGATCCCGCTGCGCGTGCGCTCGATGGTCGGCCTGATCCCGCTCTTTGCCTGTCTCGTGCTCGAGGGCGCGCGCGTCAGAAAACTCACCGGGTTCTGGAAGCGCACGCAGTGGTTCATGCAAAACCGAAAGGACCTCTTTGGAAGGGTACGAGACTGAAAGAGATGACTGGTCACGGATGTGATGTTGTTTAGGTGGACTTGAAGTGGTACTCGAGGCACAGAAAGTGTGTTCTACATAGCTGAATGTGCGAACGTTTGTTCAACCAAAATAGTATCGCTGGGTTTTTGAGTGATAAGGGCGGCTCAGTTTAGGGGCAACCGTAGTCTTGCATTGTAGATGCTGTTGTCATCGGGATTTATAACGTAATCAGCCGCTGAGGCTTTTCGGCGTCGCCCGTCTTTCACGCTGGCGGGAAAGGCGGACACCGCGGGGAATCGAACCCCGTACCTCTGCTTTCCCAGACGCGCAGTGGTTAACGCAAATGCGTTAACCACTACACTATCGCCATCCAACCGTAGTTGACAAGGCATCCTGACCATTAAGAGAGTCGCATCCAACGCGCCACGCGTGCGCACAACATCGTAAGCTCTGTGGACGGCGTTGGCTGATGTCGCTGGACGCCGAGCGGCAGCTGTCTGACGTCACTGGGCACCGACCGGCAGCTGTCTGGCGTCACTGGGTGCCCACCGGCAGCTGTCTGACGCCATTGGCGTCCCACCGGCAGGTGGCCTACATGACGTCTTCGGAGGACGGACTGGACAACTTCCTCCTCGGCATTCCCACCGAGAAGCAGTTGGTCAGCGTCCTGCGCTACCTGTTGGATGAGGAGGAGTTCCTCAGCCCGTACGGCGTGCGCTCCCTCTCGAAGAAGCACAAGGTGGGATCTCAAATAAAGCAGCTTAGGTCACCATTTCCTAGGATGAAAGCACATGACGTGACCATTCCCAACGGTAAAACTACGTCACGTGGCGATTCCCAAGGATGGAAGTACCTCACGTGGCTAGCACGAGACAGTGGCGGGTTACGGGTGATACCTGCATGTGCTATGATCAGCTCCGGTAAAGGTCAGCTCAGCGAGTCCAGCCTGGCATAAATGTGCAGCTTAACGCGCAAAAGACTGTCACAGCTCACCTTCTAATTACATCGAATCGTGAGTTCCAAACATGCTTCGCTCAGTTTGGGGACACAGGAACGTTCGCCTTGTAGTTGTACAAATTACCCTGTCCACTAAGTAAAGGAGTCGCATCCGATACGCCATGAGTGCAAATAACATCCATGGCTCTTTGTACTGTGGAGATATAGCTGTGTTATATACATATACATATACATATACATATATACACATATATATATATACATATATATATATATATACATATATATGTATATATATACATATATATATATATATATATATATATGTACATATGTATATGTATATGTATATGTATATGTATATAACATAGCTATATCTCCACAGTACAATGGAGTACACAGTACAAATATATATATATATATATATATATATATATATATATATATATATATATATATTGATTACCCTTACGTGAACACATTAAAACACGTCCTTATGTCAACAAATATCTGCATTGTCTTGAAGTGATCGTCGTAAAGTAATGTGCGCATGCATCTCCCAAGTACATTTCAAAGCGCTCAGAACGTTTCTCTTCAGTCTGGCGCCTGGAACACGCAGGACGATGTGTTCGTGATCTGAGGTACCTCTCCCACAGGACCACCCGTTCGTGATCTGAGGCACCTCTCCCACAGGACCACCCGTTCGTGATCTGAGGCACCTCTCCCACAGGACCACCCGTTCGTGATCTGAGGCACCTCTCCCACAGGACCACCCGTTCGTGATCTGAGGCACCTCTCCCACAGGACCGCCCGTTCGTGATCTGAGGCACCTCTCCCGCAGGACCACCCGTTCGTGATCTGAGGCACCTCTCCCGCAGGGGCATCCGTTCGTGATCTGAGGCACCTCTCCCGCAGGGGCATCCGTTCGTGATCTGAGGCACCTCTCCCGCAGGACCACCCGTTTGTGATCTGAGGCACCTCTCCCGAAGGACCACCCGTTCCTGACTGAGGCAACTCTCCCGCAGGACCACCCGTTCGTGATCTGAGGCACCTCTCCCGCAGGGGCATCCGTTCGTGATCTGAGGCACCTCTCCCACAGGACCACCCGTTCCTGACTGAGGCAACTCTCCCGCAGGACCACCCGTTCGTGACCGATGTACCTCTCCGGCAGGACCACCCGTTCGTGACATGGGGCACCTCTCCCGAAGGGCCACCCGTTCATGATCTGAGGCACCTCTCCCGAAGGACCACCCGTTCCTGACTGAGGCAACTCTCCCGCAGGACCACCCGTTTGTCATCTCGCTGAACGGTGAGCGGTACTCGGTGCCGTACGTGTCTGGCGAGTCCAACACGCACCTGTTCGGTGGCAACTCCAACTGGCGTGGCCCCATCTGGCTGTGCGTCAACTTCCTGCTGATTGAGGCTCTCGACCGCTACTACTTCTTCTACGGCAAGAGGCTGACGGTCGAGTGTCCGGTCGGCTCGGGACGGCAGCTGACGCTGCGCGAGGTGGCCTGCGAGCTGGCCGCCCGCCTCATCCGGCTCTTCGTGCCTGGAGAGGACGGGCGCCGGCCCTGCCACGGTGAGAGGACGCCCGGTGTGGCGTGCTGGGTCTCAGCCGAGTGTCACAATCAGGTCGCGGCACGAGGTAAGGTGAGGTATCCTAGAGGAATGCCAGGTGACATCCGAACAGAATATCTAGGTAAGGCACAGCGTAATGTCGTTGAAAGAGCGGAGCGAAATAGTGCGGCGACACAACCTGATAATATGGTGAACTCAGCGGAATGTCATGCGCCACGTTTCAACAAAACATCGCTGGAAGATACCAGCGAAGCGTCATGAGAGAGATGCATGAGAAGTCTGATCATGTGTGAGATCGAGATCAGCGTCAGATGTGAGATTAAACCAAAAAGTCATTTAAACATCGCGATCCCATTAAACGCCACGGTCCCATTTAAAAGTCGCGATCCCATTAAGCGTCACGGTCCCATTTAAACGTCGTGATGCCATTAAACGTCACGGTCCCATTTAAACGTCACGATCAGGCTACACTGCCACATCATGGCCAGATCCCAGCAGGAGGCAGCAATTGCATGGTGACCAATAGCTTAATGATACGCAAAGCTGCTGGCATGATAAAACCTAGAAAACGATGAGAATGGCACAGTGAGATCAATCCGACATGCATACAGCTATAACAACTGACCAAATGCCGTGCTTACCACTACCTCTTCAAATCCCGACCACACAACTATGCGCTTAGCTGGAGACCACGGACCACGGATCGCTGCCTTTCAAGCTAGGCTGGTTGTGGGACCTCACAGTACGAGGACGAGTGCCGTCTGTCGACAGTCCTGATCTGGCATCACTCTCCCACCTCAACCCGCGCTCTTCTTCCGTTTCAAGCTAGGCTGGTTGTCGGACACGTTAGACCTCACAGTACGAGGACGAGTGCCGTCTGTCGACTGTCCTGATCTGGCATCACTCTCCCACCTCAACCCGCGCCCTTCTTCCGTTTCAAGCTGGGCTGGTTGTCGGACACGTTAGACCTCACAGTACGAGGACGAGTGCCGTCTGTCGACAGTCCTGATCTGGCATCACTCTCCCACCTCAACCCGCGCCCTCCTTCGGTAGGCAACTCTGCCCAGTACGCAGAGGACCCGTTCTGGCGCGACCTGGTCCTCTTCTACGAGTACTTCGACGGGGACTCGGGCCGCGGCTGCGGCGCCTCCCACCAGACCGGCTGGACTTCGCTCATCGTCAACTGCCTAATGATGAAGCTGGGCGTGCGACACGCCGGCCTCGCCTGGCGCTACGACGCCCAGCCGTGAGCGCGAGGAGCGCTGGCGGGCCGAAGTCGACACGTGGCCAGCTGCGGAGGACCGGACTTCCGGCGGTGACTAGACGCACCGACCGGAGCGGGCCGGTGCCAGCCAGGAGAGTGGCGTCGAAGCGGCTGGGCTACGCCATGCCAAGGGGCGAGGGTAATGTGGGGCCAATCTGGATGGCACCTCAAAACCGCGCGGTGGATTAGCACGAGACTGTAGGGCTGTTCATGAGCCGCGAAGCGCCTCTCTTGAGGCACCGAACGTGGAGCTGATGCGCTAGAACTGGAAACGAGACGGGGGGCGTACGGCATCTCTGAGGTCGTGTGCTGAGACCGCGGTGGAATCCGGAGCTGCTGTCTATCTAGGCAAGCAGCACGGTGAGGGAGCTCTTCTTAAATCCAACGTAGTTCTGAAAGCCTTGTAGAAATCGGTGTAATGCAAAGAGCCATTCTATGTGTTTCTATATATTACGTTTTTTATTGATAATGAACCTTCGTGGGATGTGCTGTTCTGGCATGTTGAATATCGTATTCTTTACGAGCGTGTTGCTGGAGAAGAGATATGGGATTACTCGACCGCTTCTAAGGTGACAAGGCAGTCTCAGCTGCTTTTGTATGCGGAGGCGAGAACACAGTGTTATTGGCTCAGACTGGTTGACGTAGCTGAGACATGATGAAATGCTGTCGACTTAGTTGGTACCATTCGGTCCCGCCTGTGAAGCGGTCGATTGTATTGCGATACTCAGCCGAGTTGAGGTGGAGGGTATCTTTAGCCACGGGATGCTGCCGTATCGTAGTAGTCGGAGCTCTCCGGCCGGCCTGCTTCTCAAATGCACTGCCATGGAAGTGGACTTTACTGTCACAAAATAAACTGAATGCTTTTGCCTTTTGCCAAGTTTCGTGTTTGTGGCCAAAAAACAAACACGTGGAAAGCTTCGTGTCGCCCTGTTGTCAAATTGTATCCATGCTGAAGGCGACAGGAAGACGAATAGAAAGAGTTATTCACAACTTTTTGAGGTTCTTTGGATCGCTTTTTTCCTGGTCAACCTCAGTGGTGTCGGAGTTAACTGTGCTCCTGCAGAATGCAGGGTTGAGCACAAACGGCACCAGTGCACATCGTCCCAACCACTGTGCACCCATCACCTCCACAAACTGCGCTCAGGAAGGAATTCCACGATGGGCAGGCGACACAAAATCAGCAAGCATAACAAATACGTACGTAACACGAAAGTTGCATGCGTGAAGACTTCGGTGCTGCCGACATTAAAGCAAAACGGAACAGAGAAAGAATGAGCCGGAGCCATTAAAAAGTTAACAAGCATTGAGAAACATGCTTAAGATAACGCACCGTGGAATGCCCTTTGGATTTCTTGGGATGCCGTGATCACGACTCTGAGATCGCGGGAGCAGTCAGGATTGGAGGGTTTGACTGGAATCTAGAGGAGACAGGCTGCACTAAGACTGACGTTTTGAAGTGGAAGGTTAAAAAAAAGCAATCTACAAACAAAATGGGAGGGACCACGCGCATGGACATAAAATGCACATGAAGGACGGGCAAAAGTCATGTTTTTTGTTCCCCACTCTCCACAGACGTTCCGTCATCACCAGGCTTGACATGGCAGCCAGAAGGCAACGCACTCGCTTCCAAAGACGACTGAATCTTGACGGCTTTGCTGAATAGAAGCCCACAAAACGAATGTTCATACTTGACAGTTAACTTTGCGTGATAGGCGTACGAATATATGCGCCCATCAGTAATGATATTCTTGTTACTGATACGACGGTAGCCCAATATTCAGCCTGGCTGTTTCCAGCAGTTCGCGCGTGCACGGTTCAGCCGTTCGCGCTAGTCAGCTTCTTATCTGCCACGCATGCAGACCTGTAATCGGCACATTGTCATACTATCCGTTAGATTCTACGCATTTGGCCACTTACTTATGTGCACCCACCACCAACAGTTTCTTCGTTATTGGCATGAGTGCGGTCTAATAACCCGGCCTCCCATATCTGCAGTGGTTTTCACGTGAGCGTTTTCAATTTCCACGTTGATTTCATTGCAATGGTTGGCCGCATCAACTTGCAAAGTCATCTTTTCTCCGGGTAACTCAAAGCCTCGTTCAATGTCTAGATGTCAACATAACAAGAGTAAACGCAAGAAGAATAAATTAAAAACGATGAACGCAACAATGTATTAGTGAAATCAAGACGCAGAGCGAACAAAATAAAGAAGTAATGTGCCCGAAGCGCAAAAGACGCCACCACATACACCTAATTTACGCAGACGGGGATGTCACGGCCCCGAGACGATTCTGGCCGCCAAGTTCACGATTGTTTGCAACCTGGCGACATAGTAGGCGAGTACTATGGTCATTGTACTTGCGAATAATGGATCTCACGACAGAAAAAACGGCTCCGTGGGAGTAATGTGTCTACGGGTAATAATCATATTTGCTGAGATTAATTATACGTGTTGTTAATGACGGCTGCTGGTTAATTGGCCAACGGTACTGATCTGCAGTCAATTGCATGAAGGCAATACTCTATCATAAGCTGACTAGCAGGGAGCGACCGCAGGTGGTGGCGAAAACATTGGCGCGCCAACATCACATGGGCTTTTATGAAACAGATGCTTTCGTCCTAACACGAGCAGCACACGCCACTTTCTCTCGTCACAAAATGATGCCGGAATCCTTCATCGGCACGTCGGAATTCCCCTCAGCGTATTATCCCCAATCGCCAGAATCACACCTCGGCACGCCGGAATCCCTCATCGGCTCTGAGGAGTCATAACGCAGAGCATTTGTGACGCATTTAGCCCATTGTGATAACAATTATTGCATTACACTCGTGGAAAATCCATAGTCGGCCCAAGCTGTGCACAGCATATGAGCCATGCAAGATAATTAATATGGCATGTAAACATGGACCTGACTACGACGCGTCCTCTCATGGCACACAACTCAGGGCGCACATTACTCATTAATAAATACTGCCTTTTTTCCTGTATACTGTTCGCCAAATAACAGGCGGGGTGGGCACGTCAAAGAACAACACACATTAGCGACATATTTATATGTTAGACATGCTGATAACTGCGATGGGATGTAAGCACTAAAAGAGATCACGCCATATAGTGCGATGTACTATCATGTACGGTAGCCGTCCTATATTTTAGTGACGGCTTCCCTTTCATATCGTCGGCGTTCGGTGGCGCACAACGCTTGCATATTGCCGCATGACGCGGGGTCTGAAATATAGGCCGCGTTTCATTTCAACTACTGTGTTATTGGTAGACGAACACAAACCTCGCCCACTCGGATGCTAGGCTGTTTCATACCAGCTACTGACTACTGGAGAGCGTTACATTAGCTGCGCAGTTGTGACCATCAAATTTGGGAAGAAAAATAAGTTTGTGAGTGGGCGGCAGCGCGACCGCGGTCAAAAACCTGTTAGATGAAGGTATGAGTAACGGGAAAGATCTTGTGTGCTTGTCATCCATACCTCAAAAACATACACGGGAATGGAAGCATTTACGTTTGATGAATTACAGAGAGAAACTGCCCCAGTGGCTCCATTAGGCGACGACCCACTTGAAGTCGTCCATTACCGCGATCTTGATGGGTGAGTTGCATCAGACATGATAAATGATAATGCTAGGGGTGCAGTTTCGGAAAATGCTTTCCCACTTTACATCAAACTTGAGGGGAGATGAAGCCCAAGTTGGGGGTGGGTGGGCTGAACCCCCCCCCCTCCCCCCAGCTGAATAGGAACTGCACCCTTGAATTAGGATTTGATCAACTCTATCTAAGCCATGCATTTTTACTCTTCTGGACAAGCTTGCATGATAACATTGGGTGATGAGAATGTCCATTGGCTTTTGCCTAAAATATTGAACATCGTGTTGTTGTTGGTGATGCCTTCCTGATGCTTTCCTGGCATGTGTCTGCAGACCTTACCTGTTCCTGCTGGTGTTAATTTTCCAATCTAATAATACTCCACATGTTGCAGGGAAGTTTGGGACCGAAGGAGATTGGAAAAAAATGAAGACTTTTATGAAAAAACAGTGCCACTACTAACGGACGAGCAGTACGCTGAACAGTTCAGATTGAAGAGGGGCACGGTCGGGAGGATTGTTGGACTCTTGGGGGAAAGGGATGAGAATCCCTCTGGACAGGGGAGGGAACCTTATCCCAGAGAGAAACAAGTACTCCTCACTCTTTGGTACCTGGGAAGCATCATCAGCTTCAGAAAAGTGGCAATGCTCTTTGGTTTGGCAACATGCACTGCTTGGAGGTTTGTGGATGA
Source organism: Pollicipes pollicipes (assembly GCF_011947565.3). Taxonomy (NCBI): domain Eukaryota; kingdom Metazoa; phylum Arthropoda; class Thecostraca; order Pollicipedomorpha; family Pollicipedidae; genus Pollicipes; species Pollicipes pollicipes. The sequence continues at coordinate 39,044,500 of NW_023596545.1, read as the reverse complement.
AGTTATTGAAGACCTGGTCACAATGAGGGATTTGTTCATCAACATACCTCCTTTGGAAAGCATGGCACAAGTGATGGAGGGGTTCAGGTCGCTGAAGGGGGTCCCCGATGTGTGTGGTGCTCTGGATGGGTGTCATGTAGGAATACTACAGCCTCATAATCATCCTGAGGCATACATCAACAGAAAGGGCTTCTTCTCAGTTAATCTGATGGCCCTCTGTGATTCATCCCACAAGTTCATGGACATCTGTGTGGGGTGGCCAGGGTCAGTTCATGACTCACGTGTGTTTAGAAAGAGTACCCTGGGTAAGAGGCTGGCAGACCCCATCACTAGACATGCAATCCTGCCACAAAATGGTTTCATTGTTGGCGATTCTGCTTTTGAACTACAGAGTTGGCTCATGACACCATTTCGGGAAAATCAACTGGCAGAAAATAGGGAAAAGAAAAAGAAGTACAACTATCTGATCTCAAGCACACGTGTGGTTGTGGAGAAAACCTTTGGCATTTTGAAGGCAAGATTTCGGCGTCTCTCCTGTGTGGAAGCTCAGTCAGTTCAGAAAGTTGCGAAGCTCATAGTGGCAGCCTGTGTACTTCACAACATTTCACTTCAGGAGCATGACTTTTGGAAGGAGGATGGTGAAAATGAGGTCACTGAAGGCGTATATGCCGATGAAGAGGTGCGACCGAGAGCTGGAGTACTGCGGGAGCATACAAATCCGGTACTCGTTGAACCATCCGCTGTCGTGGTGCGTAAAGAGCTAGTGGAAAGGCTTTGGGTGCTGTAGCAAGGCTGGTGGTGCTGCTGGATGATCACTGGCTGTGTTGCAGTGTCTAAGGTATTTTCGTTGTGGTGTTCGCTGTAGGTCAGCATGATGTAGATTTTGCAATGCTGTGGAGGTCTGAAGGGCAGTGAACAAAGTGTTTTTTGCTGGCAGGAAATACAACATTTTTGTGATCTATGTGCATTCCAAAAGTCCTTACAGCAGTGACTGAAGCTGCTTCCAAGTGAAATGTTACAATGAGAACAGGAGTCATCCAGAGACAGGTTATCATCAAGACACAAGCTTAAAAAAATAATGTCCCGCTAAATCCCTAGCAGCCCCCACATTAACTAAAATATCCAAAGCACTAACGCCATGTCGCCCGCCCCGCGCGCCGCCATGTTTGTGGATGCCCCGCCGACTACCGAGATGTTAAAGGGTTCTGCCAGTCCAGTAGTCGACAAGTGTGACGTCACACCCTTCACGTCACGAATCCATCATGGCCGCCCGACCAATCATAGAACAGGATTTCGACTATTGGTAGTACGATAGTTAAAATGAAACGCGCCCATAGATGAGGAGCTTGAGCGCAGTACATGGTGTCTAAGACCAATTACTGATAAATAGGACTTGGAAACGGCACCACATGGTGGCAGCGGTGGGATTCGAACCCACGCCTCCGAAGAGACTGGTGTACTGAGAAGGCTGTTCCTCCTGCTTCAGGCGTTGGAGGAACAGCCCGGCCACTCTGAAGTTGGTCTTAGGCTCAACTGCAGCACAATCTAAAAACGAGGGGAGAAATATCTAGCTGCGATAAGCCAAATTAAGGGCTTCAATAGTGCGCGTCACGTACGTCGCAATCGCCGCAGAAGACAAGAAAATGTCTGATTCTTTCATACCTCGAATGGATTGGGAAGCTGCTGACCAAAGCCTTGCCCCAAAGCTCTTCAAGCAGAAGTGTGAACTGTTCTTCTCAGTGAAAGAAATCAAAAAAGAAAAACAAGTGGACCATATCTTGCTGTTCTCAGGAGAGCCAGGCCTGAGATTTTGCAACTCATGGGGCCTCCCAGCAGAGGAAGAGAAGGATCCCAAAAAGGTATGGGACAAGTTCCAGACCCAAGCCGAGCCTAAGACCAACTTCAGAGTGGCCAGGCTGTTCCTCCAACGCCTGAAGCAGGAGGAAGGCGAGTCGTTTGATGACTTTGCATCCAGATGCAAACACCAGGCCCAAAAGTGTGCCTTCAGGGAGGACCAGGATTTAATGAAAGGGTCATGGAACAACTTATCATCGGCACATGCCATGCTGAGGTTCAAAAAGAGCTCCTCAGCAAAGATAACACTCTCAACCTGGACAAAGTGCTGGAGGTGGGTCGCGCACATGAAGCGTCCATGCAGCACATGCAACAAGTGAAGAGGGTCCGGTCCAAAGATGCCAACCAAGTAGTGCACTATGTGCAAAGAAGCCAAAAAGGTAACAAAACGTGCACCAGATGTGGCTACAAGGCTCATCTTCACAAACAAGAGTGCCCAGCCATTGGTTCAGCATGTAAGGTGTGAGGAAAGCTGAACCACTGGAGTACTGTCTGTCGGGAGGCTCAAGATGTACAGCCTAGGGACAGCAAACCAAGGTCACTGAGCCAACAGGGAGCAATCCAAAGGCATCAAAGGTACAACCAGCCAAGTCGCAGACAACAAAACAACCAAAACAGGCCAGTGCATGCCATCAGCAAAAATGATCCGTTCAGTCAGCTGACCATCAAGTCTCAAAGTAGCAGGTGCAAACCCAGTGAGTGAAGACACTCGAGATGAGGCATTCGCCTTCCTGCGAACAAGGCTGGACAAACAAAAACTGTTGGTGAATGTTAGAGTGAAAGTGGACACTGGTGCTCAAGGCAACACCCTGCCTGTGAGAATGTACCAGCAGATGTTCCCTCACTCCCTGACTGCTCAAGGTATGCCACGGGCTGCTGATGTTATGAAATCAGATGTGATCCTCACAGCCTACAATGGCACCACCATCAAACAGCATGGATGCATGGAACTGCCCGCAGGTTTGGCACCAACAGCTGGACCCCAACCAAGTTCTTTGTGGTGGATACTGAAGGACCAGCCATTGTCGGACTGCCAAGCTCCCGCCCGCTGAATCTGGTGACGCTGCACTGTGCGATCACAGCCACAGACAGCAAGGTGAACACGGTTGAGGACCTCGTGAAAATCTACCCGGACCAGTTCAACAAGATCGGCAAGTTCCCAGGGAAGTATCACATCGAGCTGAAGGAAGACGCCCAACCTGTGATACACGCACAGAGGAAGTTCTCCATCCACCTGAGAGAGCAACTCAAGGCGCAGCTGGACGAGATGGAAACCACAGGTGTAATCAAGAAGGTCCAAGAGCCTACAGACTGAGTCAACAGCATGGTCTGCACCAAGAAGAGCGATGGAACTCTCAGAGTGTGCCTTGATCCGAAGGACCTCAACAAGGCCATCAAAAGGTGTCACCATAAGACACCAACGCCGAAGGAGCTGACGCACAAGCTGACAGGCGCCACCGTCTTCAGCAAGCTGGACGCCAAGAACGGCTACTGGTCGGTGACGTTGGATGAGCAGAGCTCGTTCCTCACCACCTTCAACACCCCGTTCGGAAGGTACAGGTACCTCCGGATGCCGTTCGGCCTGGTCATGTCTCAGGACGTGTTCCAGCGCAAGATGGACCAGATCCTGGAGGAATGTCCTGGAACAATGGGAATCGCAGACGACGTGGCTGTCTTCGGCAAGAACGAAGCCGACCACGATGCAAGCCTCCACCACCTGTTCACCGTCGCCAAGAAACACGGACTGACGTTCAACAGCAGGAAGTGCGCCATCAAGCAGCAGTCCATCAGGTTTTACGGCATCACGTATGACTGAGACGAAGCGCACCCTGACCCTGACAAGGTCACAGAAATCAAAGCGATGGCAACGCCCTCCAACCAGAAGGAACTTCAAGAGTTCCTGGGCGTCATCACATACATGTCGGCATGCATGCCAAAGCTGTCAGATGCAACAGAACCATTCCGAGGACTTCTGAAGAAAGAAGCCGAGTTCTGCTGGACATCAGCCCACGAAATAGCCTTCCAAAAGGTGAAAAACCGAATCTGCGAGGAGATGACCCTGGCATACTTCGATCCAAGGAAGCCGACACGAGTGGAAGTCTACGCCTCGCAGAAAGGCCTGGGAGCCGCCCTCGTGCAAGACGGGAAGCCCATCGCGTTCGCCTCAAAGTCGCTGTCAGAAGCCGAGCAGCGCTACGCGAATATCGAAAGAGAGCTCCTGGCGGTCGTGTTTGGGTGCGAACGCTTCCACACGTACCTCTTCGGCCACGACTTCATCGTCGAGAGCGACCACAAGCCACTTGAGATGATCCAACTGAAGAACCTCCGAGCAGCACCACCAAGACTTCAGAGGATGCTGATGCGTCTGCAAAACTACGACGTACAGATCACCTATAAACCTGGCAAGCAGATGCTACTCGCAGATGGACTGTCGCGCCTCCCGCCGGCAGAAAACAGCCACATTGAGCTCGACCTGCAGATCCATCTCGTGCACTTCGGTGCCAGAAAGCTCCAAGAGCTGAGGGAAGAAACGTCGCGCGACAAAACGCTGACGGAACTCCGTGACGTCATCGTCGCAGGCTGGCCTGGATCTCGAAAAGGCCTGCCTCCGTCCCTCCGACCGAGATGAACTGGCGGTGGAAGATGGACTCGTCCTGAAGGGGGAGAGAGTCGTCATCCCCCAAGAAATGAGGGAAGAAATCCTGCAAAAAATACATGAAGGCCACCAAGGACGGGTCAAGTGCAAGCTGCGAGCAAGAGAATGTGTCTACTGGCCAGACATTAACAGAGACATCGAGAGGGAGACGGCAAGATGCGAAACCTGCCAAAAGCACATGAGGAGTCAACAAAAGGAGCCGATGACACAAATGGAGCTGCCAACGCGCCCATGGCAGATCATCGGCACAGACCTTTTCCATCTGAACTCCCAAACGTACCTGGCCGTCGCAGACTACTTCTCGAAGTTCCCGATCGTAAGGAGGATGCCGGAGCACTGCACCAGCAAAGCAGTCATCAACGCTCTGAAGGAAATCTTCGCGGACTATGGCATCCCAGACACCATCAGGAGTGACAACGGACCACAGTACGACTGTGAGTCGTTCGCCTGCTTCACGAGGGAGTGGAGCATCGAGCACATCACGAGCTCACCACACTTTCCAGAGAGCAACGGCTTCATAGAGCGGACCATCCAAACGCTGAAGCAGACCATGAAGAAGGCTCTAGAGAGAGGCAGTGACGTGCTCATGGCGCTCCTCACCCTGCGGACGACGCCCATCGACAGTCACCTGCCAAGCCCAGCCGAAATCCTCCAACGTCGGAAAGTCCGGGGAAATTTGCCCATGACGGCCCGACCGGGAAGAGAGCAGGCCGACGTCCTGCCACGCCTGGTGGAACGCCAGACCACCCAAAAGGCGTACCACGACCGACATGCGACTGAGCTGTCAACACTCATTCCCGGACAACCCATCCGCGTACAGCACCCTCAGAGCGGCCGATGGGAACCAGTGACCGTCGTGGACCAGCGGCCTGAACCAAGGTCGTACACCATCAGAGCGGCCAACGGCGCCGTCTATCGGAGGAACCGGCGACACCTGCGCAGCCTCAGCCCGTCTCCAACTCGCTTGGACAACACCACCCCAGCCAGGACGGTGCCAGCGCAAAGCAGCCCACCTCCACGAGCTGCCTGCGCTCAGACGAGCCCCAGAGCAGTAGCGGTACCAGACCACGAACCGCCGAACATCCCAACTTCCCGTTGCGGTCGAGTTCTCAAGAAACCCGACCGCCTGGACCTTTAGTGTGTAGTGCACATATGTTGAAAAGAGGGATGCGATGTACTACCATGTACGGTAGCCGTCCTATATTTTAGTGACGGCTTCCCTTTCATATCGTTGGCGTTCGGTGGCGCACAACGCATGTATATTGCCGCATGACGCGGGGTCTGAAATATAGGTTAAGAGCTTGAGCGCAGTACATGGCGTCTAAGACCAATTACTGATAAATAAGACTTGGAAACGACACCACATATAGCACAGCAGAATTTAGGTGCGAGCATGTTAACTCGAAAGACCTACCGAACGCTTGTTCCTTACTATCTAAAAAGAGAAAAAGGGGCCGGGATCTCAGAATCGCCGAAGGGTCGGCGATTCCTCCGCCGGCGAGGACATTTTAGCGAGGTGAAGACGTCGAGTGTCCAGCCGTCGACGCGCCAGGCCGATAGGGCTCCCCACAAGGTGCCTGTCTCACTTTCTGAACCCGGCGGGGTCGGTGTTTTTAACGGGCCACCACCTACTGATCGTCCTGGCGCGCATGTCCAGAATGAGCACTCGGGCCTAACGTAACGAGAACCGTACTGGCACATTGAAAAAAACAGCATGTGGCCCACGGCGGATAGTACGCCGCGCGCCGCAATATCTCGCCCAACATGCCCACCATGGAATCCGACGCAACTGTGGCCAAAGCCTGCGGAATGTTTCCCACGAACGTCAGGTAGCGCAGCAGTCAAGACGATGCTTGCCATGAGCGCGAAGAAACCATCCGTGCCAGCGGTGAGCCCACACCCGGCAGACTTTCCGGACGGATGTCACCCGTACCACATGGGATACAGCTATAGCTGACCACCGCGGGGCTCGTTCTAGACGCTGGACTGGCGGATGGTGGCCTCACTATCGCTCGGTGTGAGCACGGCGGACCGTCCGCACAGGCAGCGGTCGTGGAGGCCGGCGGCGACGATGTCTCCACGCGGGGATTTAATGGAACAGAAAAAAAACAACAGATAGGTGTTTCAGAATTATTGGTATTTGGTTTAATCTCCTTAAGCCCTTTCAAGATCGGTTCCAGCTTTCTTTTTTTCGAGTGATTTTCCACAGGACCGCAAGCCAGTGAGCATCGCCAAACTTCTTGTTGTGTCTCCCAACTGTTTATTGATGTTAACGTGAGTCCCATTTACAAGGTGTGAACAAGCAAACGCACTGCACGGCGGCTCCGGGCCGACTGCCCCGCAACGCCCGACAGTGGCGCCACTCGCGGTGCGCCCATGAACTACAAACATGATGTCGAGGCTACGATACAACGCCCTCCGCCCCCATACTGGAGCTTCCCTACAGGCTGAAACGAAGCGGAGGTCGGATGGTGCGCGCTAATCGGCGCGGATGCGTCTCGTGACGCGGCGCGCTGGCCGTGTGCGCCTGCCCCGTCCGCAGGGGCGGCGCGCTGACGGCGCGCGGCTGCCCCGTCTGCTGGTACTCGGCGTCCGGCCCGTCAGGAGCTCGGTTCTGTTGAGCTGATTCCGGCTCCGTGGTGGTCTGGTCGTGACCACCTGCCTCCTCCCTGGCCGGTGCCGGTCGCTCTTCCTCCTCCCCTTCTCTCTCCCCGAGAGAGCTGTGAGCCTCCGGGATCTGATGCTGCTGCCAGCCGGGAGCAGGGTCGGCCGGACACTGCTGCGACGGCTCCAGCGGAGCTGACTCGGTCGGCTGCTGCTCTTCCCATCTTGCTGTTAGCAGGAGCTGGTCCGCATGGCGGTCCCAGACGGCCTCGCCGACGTCTACCTGATACGAGGCGGGGCCCGTGATGCCTACCACTTCGCCGCGCCGCCACCGTCGGGGGCCGCCAGATGTCCGCGCCCACACGGTCTGGCCTACCCTGAACTGGCGCGACCTTCCTCCCGCCGCCTCCCTCTGGTCTTGTTGTTTCTCTTGTACATCTCGTTTGATGCTTGGGTGCACAAGGTCGAGCCTGGTGCGCATCGGGCGCCCGAACATCACTTCCGCCGGCGTCCGACCTGTCATCGAGTATGGCGCCGCGCCGTATGCCATCAGAAACATGCACAGCCGGCGAGACAGGGAGCCCCCGTCCCTCAGCGCCGCCTTGAGGCCGTTCTTAACGGTCTGGACCACTCGTTCGGCAGCCCCATTGCTGCTCGGGTGGTATGGTGCTACTCTGACGTGTCGTACGCCGTTCCCACTCAAGAATTCCGCGAACTGTGACGCTGTGAACTGAGGTCCGACGTCGGAGACAAGCTGCCGTGGTATACCGAAACGAGCGAACATGGCTCGCAGCTCCCGGACCGTGCTAGCTGTGGCCGTGTCTCCCATCGGACACACCTCCAGCCATTTGCTGAAACTGTCATGTACCACGAGGAAGCTGGAGCCCTGAAGCGACCCGGCAAAATCCACATGGATTCGCTCCCACGGGCCGCCAGCCGGCTCCCAGGTGTGCAGCGCGCTCCGTGGCGGGGCTCCTCGCTTTTCTACACATGCGGTACAATCCCGCGCTAGTGCCTCCAGTTATGTGTCCATTCCCGGCCACCACACGTACCGGCGCGCCACTCCTTTCATCTTGGCGCTGCCGAGGTGTCCGGTGTGCAGCTCCTGCAGTACTCGCGACCGCAGCCTCTGGGGTATTACCGCTCTGCTTCCCCACAGTACCACGCCGTGGTCTGTGGACAGCTCCGCCTCCCGGTGTCGGAACGGCGCCAACTCCGGCTCCGTTTCTGTCGGCCATCCGTGTCTTATATATATGAGCACCTTCGCCATCAGCGGGTCCCGCCGGATGGCGTTTTCGATCTCGTGGGCTGTCAGCGTCCTCGACCCGAACATGATTGGTCGTTCCGTGCCGTCCGGCATGCGGTGTATCCGAGCCGCGCCGACTCCAGTGGCGCTGGCGTCTGTTACCAGTTCGAGTGGCAGGGCGGGGTCATACCGCACCAACACACGGCCGCTCGCCAGCAGCCGCTTTACTTCATCTACTGCAGGCGAACATCTCGGCGTCCAGCTCCACGGCGAGCCGCGCCTCAGCAACGCGTACAGTGGGGCTAGCGGGCGTTGACGCGAGCCCGGGCAGGAGACGACTGTAGTAGTTTACCGATCCCAACAGGGATCTGAGCTGGTGAACGTCACGTGGTTCTGGCGCCTCCAGCAGCGCGGCTGTCCCATCTTCCTCCGGCTTGATGCTGTCCGCGGTGATCCGCCATCCCAGGTAAGACACCTCGCTCGCCCCGAGTGCATTTTGAGCGTTCTAGCCGAAGGCCGTGGCGCTCCAGCCGAGTCAGGACCCGGTCCAGCCGTGTCGCCAGCTCTGCCTCGTCTTCCGCTGCGATGAGAACGTCATCAATGCCGCACACGCAGCCCGGCAGTCCCTCCAGCACCTTGTCCATTGCCTGCTGGAACAGGAAGCCGCAGCTGGCGATGCCTTACGGCATACGGATCATCCGGAACGAGCCGCGGTGCGTCGTCACCGTGGTGAGGTCCCGTGACGTCTCGTCCAGCTCCATGTGCTCGTATGCCCGCCGGATGTCCAGCTTTGCGAACACTCGACCTCGTATGTTCGCGAATAGGTCCTCTGGCGCAGGCAGTGGGTACGGATCCACCCGGAGCTGTGGATTCACTGTCAGGCTGTAGTTTGCGCACAACCTGACCTGACCGTTGGGCTTCAGCACTGGGACCAGCGGGGTCCCCCAGCCTGACAGTTTCTGTTCTGGGCCAACCTTCTCTGCGACTCCCTCCGTGATCCAGCGCTCCAATTCCTTGTCAGTTAGAGACATGAGGGCGTACGGCACAGGCCTGGCCTTCCTGTACACCGGACGCGCGTCAGGCTTCAGCGTGAGATGGGCCTTCATCGACATCTTCCCCAGTCCGTCGGTGAACACTGTCTCGTGCGCCTTGACGACCAACTCCAGCGTCGTCTTCGCGCCCGACTCCGGGCGTGGTTCTCCCGTCAGCGTCCCCCGGCCGGCCGACCATGCTAACCGCTCGCCAGTTCAGTCGGAGCTGGCGCAGCCAGTCTCGTCCCAGCAGCGGCGCGCTCCCCTGCCGGTCACATATCACCAGTCGCAGTGACCGGGCCTGGCCTGCGTGTTCCACCTCCACCGTTGCCCCTCCGCGGAGGGGCACCGTCTGACCGGTGTAGGACTGCAGACGTAGCTCCGATGCCCACATGCGCAGTCCCGGGATCTGGACATCTCTGCCGACGATTGTCACCGGCGAGCCGATGTCGATCATCATCGTGATGTCCTGACCGTTGATCCTCACTGTGATGAGTGGCAGGCCATCCCCCTCGCTCGGGATGTCGATTTGTAGGAGAATGTCCTCGAAGCGCTGTGGCACACCTCCTTCAGTCTCAGTCACATGGTCCACTGTGCGGCGCTGTGGACAGCTGCGCTGTAGGTGGGCGTCCGACCCACACCGGAAACAGCGTCGGACGGGCGGGGGACGGCGGGTCTGTCCCTGCTGCCGCCGCTCCTCACGCCGTCCATTATCCCCGAACGATGGCCGGTCGGCAGCGCCACGCTCCTGCACCCCGACCGGGCAATCCCTCTTCAAATGCTGTCTGGATCCGCATCGGAAACACTGGCCTCGCTGTGGCCGTTGTGGCCGGTCCGGCCGCACTGCGTTCACGGCCGTCCCCTCACAGTCGACTCCTGTGACTGCCGGCTGACTCTCAGATGGGCGCTCAGCTGACGCATGTCTCGGTACGCCCGCGCTGTCTGCCGGACGTTCGCGAGCGTCAGCCCGTCTCCTTTGGTCGCCGCCTCCTGCAGTAGCTTTTCTCTCAGCCCGGGGCTGCTTCCGACGACACACCGGTCCCGGAGTTCCCTGTCCATCTCAGCCGCTGTATAGCCGCATTTCTGTGCCTGAATCCGGAATCGCCCGAGGAACTGTTCGAGTTCCTCACCCGCTTGCATTTTCATTTGGTGGTATGCAGCCCGCTCAGTCACAGCGCTTTTGACCGGCGACAGGTACGCCGTGAGCTTCTTATGAAGTTTTTTCAAAGTTATCTGCCGTCGCGTCTCGCTGAGATCTGCGACGTCCGGCCCAACCAGATGGAGAAGCACTGCACATTTATGACTGGTATCAGTTATGTTCACGGCCACCAAATACCGCTCTATGCTTCTCACCCACCTTTCAAAGTCCTCCCCTGTATGACAGGGTGCCACCGTGGGCAGATGCATTCCCGGCAGCGCCATCCCTTCAGCTTTACCACGTCCCGATCAGCTGTTCGATCCGGCGCACTGACCTCAGCTGTTTTCCCACGGTCCGATCAGCTGTTCTGTCTCGCGCACGACTCTCAGTCGTTTCCCACGTTCCGATCAGCTGGCTCGTGCCCGGCCGCCCAGCCGGCCGGCTCGACTCCTTTCCGGCCGATCAGCTGATGCCGTGCTGACTCGCGAGTCACGCCACCGCTGGCTATCACAGCGCCCTTGTCGGCGAGCTGCCGAACTGCGCTTCCGGAAGTCGTTGACCCGAAGACGCAGCGCCTCCGCCGGGCCCCCACTGAACGGCGGCACGCCGTCGCGGCGTGCCGCCCAAAATGGCGGCACGCCGCGACGGCGAAACCACGTGCGTTCTAGGGACTTTGTGGCAACTGATGCCCCTGAGCCTGTCCCAGGGCTATCGGACCCCGTCACTGTCCTGCCCCTGACACACTGACAATAAATGGATGACACGACACTACCCTGTCCCGTCGACCGAGTCAGAAAACTCCCGAAGCCCGCCGATTGATCACCTGCGTTTTCAAACACTGCTGCCATCGGCTCCACGCGCCCTGCCAGTTCTCGCAGTTCCACACGTTCTGTCAGTCCTCGGCTCCACGTGCCCTGCCAGTCCTCGCAGTCCCACACGTCCTGCCGGTTCGCGCGTCACTTGCACCCGTCCCTACTTTAAGATCCTTTTCTCGTCGCCAAGTTGTTGTGTCTCCCAACTGTTTATTGATGTTAACGTGAGTTCCATTTACAATGTGTGAACAAACAAACGCACGGCACGACGACTCCGGGCCGACTGCCTCGCAACGCCTGACAGTGGCGCCACTCGCGGTGCGCCCATGAACGACAACCACGATGTCGAGTCTACGATACAACACTTCTCCAATGTAATCCAGGCTCACGCGGCCTCGGTATTTGAGCCTAACGTGCACAACAGGCGCGCATAGCTTTACGGGTGCCAACGGATTTGCACAATCATCTGGAGACCCTCCTCTATGGTGCAAAAGCCGATTTTCGAGCTATCGGAAAATCTGGCGCCTGATCTGTGGCGGTTATCTTGGTTATTTGGTTACTTAGGTTAGGACCCTTAGGGCCAGTCATGGTGATCCCAGGTCTTTTGGATGAGGAGGAATGGATAACGGTGAGGCAGACCCACATGCATGCAGAAATCCTTTCATCGATACGTAGCCCACACAAGGACTCTTCTGCAAGGTGTATGCTTGGCGCTGAGAATGGCCGGTATCAGAAGACATTTTAGTCTGCTGGAAGCTAGCTCACGCAGCCCGCCCCGGACGAGCGGGACGTCGCGAGGATGCAGGTTAAGGCATGGAATAGGATATAAGTGCGAATGACAATTATCATGGTGCTCTGCTGGCTATGCTCAGTTCACAGTTTTCTTTTACACGCGTCTGCCGCCCTTACATAGTCTCTGGCCGCGCATCTGTCTGTTTAATGCTGGGTCAATGTGCCATCGCTTTCGACAGCTTTTTTAACTTTCTTTCGGGAGCCTTCTAGGACAAAAAAGGGAAAATCCGGCCTAAGGCGCAAAATCCTCTTGGCTGCATCCCGGCGAGCACCCGCCAGTTTCGCAATATAGAATTGGCTGACATGATTTCATTAGTAGAATTGTTGTCAAGTTCAATAGTTTTCTGCAATTAGCTTGCTCAGGATTCCAGAATCACCTGCGCAGTTCCGAATTTTGGAAGGAGCGGACTTTGTAGCGAAGAATGGTCTTGCAACAGTAGTTCAGGAACGTTTCCGGCTTACATTCCTGGCGCGAAACAGGCAAAACACAAGCGCCTTGTTCAGGTTTAGGATATTGAGCGGGGGGTTGGGCGACGGCCGTCCTGCGTCAGGTAGTAATTGGTCCGGGCTATCTCTCGCAGGCTTCATGCGTGCATGGATTGTATTTATAATTGTTTTCAAAGGTCAGGAGCAGACATGTGGGTGTGTGATGGGCATGGCTGTAGTTTTCTCATCAGTTGGACCAGCCTGCAAGAAATTCACCCACCGCGCCGGACACTAGGGGAGTTAGGTGCGTTCGAAATCTCACTTGCGTAGGTCGAACGCGGACCAGGCCTGATTTCCCACAATTTTACGTGATCTCTGTGTGAACTAATGTTTTTGGTGTGTTTTCACCTGAAATATGATCAAATCATCACAGCTGCTTGAAACATTGACTGTTTAAATTATTGCTGTCTGTACATGAGACTAAGAGCTCAGGTGCACAATGTACATGCACTGAAATTGTGGCAGTGGTACTACCATGCTGGACATGTGCATATACAGCATAACCTGTATCTTTGCAGCTGGGTCGGCAAGGTTCAGCCACCCAACTTGGACTCTAGCCCCTGACTATGAGAAGGAAGTTGGCTGACAGTGAAGATAACCTTGTTTCTTGGCATGATCATGGGAAAAGGTGTAGCATTTTTCACCATCAAGCTCCAATTCATTTGGCAAAATTACACCCTTACCATGCCACAAAGAATGAACCTGCCAAAATTTGCATGCATGGTATAAACAGTAGCAACAATTGTATGCAGTCAGAATTAGGTCAATTATGGAAAATAATGAATGATGCAACAACTCTTGAGTGAAGAAACCTCACACCAAGCTTAAGCCTTGAAGTCCTGGTTGTGGGCTCAGATGAAGACCCATTTGTTGTCTGGAGTTAGAATCTGAGTAACTTTCAGATCCACAATACCCAAGATTTGAAAGCATGGTCTTTTCAGCAACCTGTGTTGCTTAGTTCCAACATTGTTTGGTTTTGATGACCTCAGAACTCCACTGGTTGGTGTCCTTTTGTGATGCTAATTGAAATGCACCCATGTCTGCTTCCTACAATTGTCATTATGCAGTGAACATGAATCAGCCTGACCCACTTAATGGGTTGAGTTGGCTGATCTTGCATAACATTGAATAGCTGTTACAAACATTCACTTGGCTACATGTCACTGTGTTCTCTGCTTTGCCATGGTTATCTTTATTGCTGACAAGACTTACCTTTTTCAGATTACATAAGCATGTGGGAAATTAATGGCTAATTTTGTCCATTATCCAACAAGGTAGCATAGACATGTCATTATCTGCATGTGGGGCATCACAAGCAAGTGGGGCTGATGCAAGTCCAGAGGCATCAGCGAAACCTGTGGAAGTGAAAGATGAAGATGGTCCCAAGTGAGTCCTTTTTGTATGTGCTTTGATAGAAGCTTTGTTTACAAATGTCTCATCAGTCCTCCTTTTTGTGATTTTATGCAACTTGTCAGTTAATTTTGAACCAATTTGCAATTTTCAATGATGTTACAGCAATATGTATGTGCGGGAGAAATAAATTATCACATAGCTGGGAGTTACTAGTGAAAGTGAAAATATCTCAACTGCAGCATAACATGTCTGATGCTCCTTAGGGGTTTCAAATATTCCTTAGTTACTGCAAGAATGTTTTTTATATTAAGGGCATATCTTGTTCACTAGCTGGTAGAAAATGGGTTGTGTCAATTGCAGAAGCTTCCATATGAAATTTCCAATGTGGCGTGCCTCCACCTGTAAGACGGCACTTAACACAGTCATTGCCATTTGGTCTTCTCATGGACGTGATCGCTCGTGCTGCTTTCTTTCTGCAAGGCGTGTCATGATCGGGCACAGTCACATTACCATATCTGAATCGCCACATTTGAGTGTAGTCACATCAAATAAAGCTAAACCGCTTTCTTATCGCTGGCGTGTCCCCAGGTTGATAACACCGCGCGATCAACTGAAGGGTTTGAATAAGCTAGCCTCAACTGGTTAAATCTCGCAAAGTGCATTAAAGCTTAGGCCAGTTGAAAAGCATGGAGGCAATAACGTTAGTAGTCAGAGCACAGTTCTCAGAATTATGCTGCATCTTTTATTCCGTACCGCAGCTGCAGACGTCTGGAGCTCGGAGCCGTCGTGTCCGCGATGCAAGGCCGTCAGCTCCCGATGTGCCGTGCTCCTCTGCTGTGGAGACGCCGTGACACCCACTCCTCAAACTCCAGGCCTCTTGGGCTCCTGCCAGACCCTCCCGCCCTCTTTGATCGTCCTTCCTGATGTTCTATTTTTTTTATTTCTTCTCCCCGGGTTGACCGGCCCTCCTTTTCTCACGTGGCCCAATGGTTTGGCCACAATCTCTCCCCCCCCCCCGTCCAATGTGTTGCCGGGCTTGCCCGTCCTTCTTCCAGGGCTCCGCCCCCAACGTGTGCCGGAGCCGGAACCCGGGCAGCGCGTCGCCGGCAGCGGTGCAGTGTCCGCCAGCTCTTGCCGTGGGCGGGTTATGCGCGTCCCCCTCTGACCCAATCCTCGCTTGGCGCCGGCACGACGGGGATCTGGAAGGGAGGGAGGTACCTATGTTGTTTTCCCTCTTGACCGCCGACCGTATGTTGCGCGACCATCTGTCTTATCTGGCCGGTCCGTGGCAGATGTCCGCTTTGAAGCGCTGGTCCGAAACGGTCCAAACTGGTCCGAGCCGGCACTCTCCCGCTATTTCGGGGCGACCAGGCGCAGGTTTTCTCGGGCTTGCGTTGACTTTGTAGGTTCCTTTCGTCCTAAAAGTCTTGCTTTATTCGGAGGGGAGTTCCTGGCCACGACGGCCCGCTTACTGGCCCACGTCCCATCGGCAAGCTTCACCGATCCTGGACAGGCGGCGTGGGAAACGTGAAGTATATAAATGTATGCCTAACACGACGGCACAGCAGAGCTCCCTGCGAGGACGTCACACGATCTGGATTAGTGCGGGATAGACGCATCATAACCTCGCTGCTTAACCCGCTCGTCATACAACACTGAAGCCATGGTCTTCAGCCAGAAGGAGCACTTACCCAAGCAACTAAAAAAAGGCTGATGGTCTCTCTCTCTCTCTCTCTCTCTCTCTCTCTCTCTCTCTCTCTCTCTCTCTCCCTCTCTCTTCTCTCGTCTCTCTCTCTCTCTCTCTCTCTCTCTCTCTCTCTCTCTCTCTCTCTCTCTCTCTCACTCTCCCTCTCCACTCTCCACTCTCACTCTCCACTCTCCACTCTCACTCTCCATCTCTCACTCTCCACTCTCCACTCTCACTCTCCAATCTCCACTCTCACTCTCCACTCTCCACTCTTCCACTCTCCACTCTCCACTCATCACTCTGACCCTCGCTCTCTATGACTGAAATAATGCTTTCCTGACGACTTCATTGACAGTGCAGACAATAATTTCCAGGATTTGTATTTGATGACTGCCGTGTTTTTCTTAGCGCTGTTGTGTTCTCGGCTCTGATTCTGACTTTTCGACGGAATTTTGAAGTGCCTTGTGGGATGCACATCTTCCCGACCCAGGTGTGGTCTGACTTAAGGAAGACAGCGGCTATGGTGACCACGGCGGTGGCTTAGTTTTATTCTTTTTAGAATAACACCCGTGGCCGGTGATTTAAGTGCACCTCAAACACGCGCGCGGGGGGGGGGTCAGATTGATCCCTCCAAGGGTTTTTCCGGCATTGTTTCCGAATGGCGCGGTGTAGCCGCGCCAAATTGTGCTTAGCTGTAGACAATTGAATAGCGGATCGTCGGACATAAAAAATTAGATGTACCTTGCTAAGTCACTGACCTATGATAGGTCAAAGTCAAGCCATGGTTTCAGTGTGGGAAATTTCTAGGGAATCGCTCAATTTGGTCCAACAACGGAGTGTTATGCAAAGTCATACATCTCTGAGATACTTTCTTAGGCAATACAACAATTGAATAAACAAAGTACATTGACCTAGGGTCAGGTATGAAGACCAGGCCAAAGTCAAAACCAACCTGTTTTATTACTCTAGGGCTTGCTGCATGGTGTAATTTCTGGTGCCCATTTCGAATCCATTGATAACAAGAGCCACATTATACACGTTTCATGGACTTCTTTAAGGTCAGAATAGGTCACTGACCTGAAATGACCCAGGTCAACATTTTGGTTTTGGGAACATAGTGCCTAGCGTAATTTTTGTCGCTTATTCAATTGCAAAACACGAAGCATTCTTGTATGATTTTGGTCACCATGACCTTCAAAATGTCAAACAAGGTCACTGATCCTAAATGAGCATGTGACCTTTTGCTTAGAACAGTTGTCTGGGTTCAAGGGGCCCTTTGGAGACCAACCTGGAATTTGACCTTGTTTTACCTTATTTGAAACGAAGGTCATCACCTACGAACCTCAAACTTTGATCTAAGTGAGTTCACGTACAGGTCAACACACCCTGTGAATTTGGTGCCTCTAGCCCTCTTAGTTCCTGAGATTTCAGTGGGTCAAATTGACCCCGAGCGAAGGGTATCCAACCGGCCACCCGGGCGTGTTAAGGCAGGGTTATCACGCGGTTAGTATTGAAGGTGTACGTGTTAAGCGTTCACGCTATTTTTGCCCCGATTGCTTTGTCTCGGGATTTCTGTGGCTTTAGAGCAGAATTTTGAAGCAGACTCCGCGAAAATATGTTTTGAACACTTTGCGGACTATCACTTGATGACATTTTGATATATCTGAGGACGGATATATTATTTTGAAGCAAGGATAGATAAGAGGCCGATAGGCGGGATGAATGACTTGCAGTTCCCCAACTCAAGGAAAAAATCAGTTTTTCATAAATTGGCCCCCTTTTTCTCGGTTCGGGAGGTAATGCCCCTCGACTGAGTAAGCAACTACGCCCTCGATAGGAGGGGAGGGAGACAGGTCTGAAAAGGCCCGCTCCAATCCGGTTGCCGTGTGGCCCCGTAGGAGCCGCGCGAAGTATTCCATCGACCACAACAGGTCAGTGGACCCTGTACAAAGGCCATCCGTCGGCGCGATGAAGTGTGTGTGGAGCTGTCTGGTGCGGGCTGGCAGGATCCGTTTGGGTGTGTTCCAGGGAGCCGCCCGAGACAGCGCGGTCGAGGAGGCTCAACATTGTCCACGGCGTGAAGGAAGACTGCGTGGCCCTGCTAGAACTCTTCGAGTCCAAGAACTCAATGCGGTTTCAGGACTTTGCCGCTTGTTGGAGAGAAAAAATGTTCTCGTACATGCTGAGGTATCTCACTTGAGTTATTTCATCATACTGGTTATACAATGCAAATTGATGCAGCTTGCCTCAGGCTGTTTGAAAGCCCAAAGAGTTACCGATCTGCCATGTTAGCTTATTTGTATCATTAGATGCAAACTGAACCCAAAATAGGCCTTTGTCTGAAAATTATGATTGAGAAACCGTGCGACATTGTCCGTGGCTTGTTTACAGTTCATATTGTGTTCCACCCACGGGTAGCACCTATGCCAAGTTGTAGAGTGGCTGTTCTTTCCACAGTGGGCGGCCTTACATCTGTGAGCTGATCGAATACCTGCAAGAGTTCCTGAAGATCGTGGTAAACTTGTTCGTTTCTGCAGAGCAGCTGACCAGGAAAGTGGGCGCGCTCTACCTGCTGTACGGCATCTACATGAAGGTGCCGCAGGCGGCCAGGTCAGTGTCTGCCGCTGCGGCCGGGCTGGCGCGTGCTCTATCGTCCAGTGGTGCGCGCTCTCGCGCAGGCGACGGCCTCGGTCGTCGGGTTGCGGACCAGCAATGAGTCCCGTGGCGGGCCGCGGAGATCGAGCCCGTGTCTCGCGGGTCCGGCGGCGCACGGCCCGGCCCGGCCGCCGCGGGCCGGAGCCGTGCGGTGAGTTGCTGTACCGCGGACTGCCGGCCGTGCCCGGAGAACGCCGGGCGTGTGCGCACGAGCGGTGGCCCTGCCGGCCGCTGGGGACTGTGGGGTGCGGCGTGGCGCCTCGGCCGCGACACCTCGGCCCGGCCCGCCGCGCGGCCTGCTGGGATGTTCCAGCGCCTCGACCCCTGACGGCACCGGTCGGCCCGTGCCGCAGGCAGCTGGTGCTGATCCGGGTCACACCGCAAACGCTGGCCGAGCTGAAGACGACTCGAGACCGGGCCAAGGCCGATGACCACCACGACGCCCTTTTCGTCATATACCAGCTCTTCCACATGGGCGCGTTCGTCTTCGTAGCTCACCAGCACGAGGTAAGCTCGCCGTTTTGTCTCCGCCAGGGCTGATTGAACTGGAAATGTGT
Organism: Pollicipes pollicipes; assembly: GCF_011947565.3. Lineage (NCBI taxonomy): Eukaryota > Metazoa > Arthropoda > Thecostraca > Pollicipedomorpha > Pollicipedidae > Pollicipes > Pollicipes pollicipes. The sequence continues at coordinate 39,025,629 of NW_023596545.1, read as the reverse complement.
CTTCAGGAACAAACCGGTTTACATGGACATTCTGATAGAAGGATATACTCGTTTCAAATAGCAGTTAATGAATCTCGTGATAGTGTATTTATCGTCAAAACACGAGGTCAAAATACATGAATGCCTTTTAACGACGTGCTCGGTTTGCTCAAGACCAGCGAAGACCTGCAGTCTTCCACAAACGCACTGATCCTGCCCGTGCCTCTCCGGGAATGCGGGCGGGGAAAGGTCTTCTGCCGTCTGCCGGTAACCCCCCTCCCCGCACGCAGCGATTCCCTGCACGGCGGCCAGTCTGCCCCGTCAGTTCAGGTCAGGTCGGGACGTGATAGGGCCCCGTGTTGCCGGACCAACGGCCCGGGTGCGCCGGTCCGGTATGACGCTCCGGGCCGCTTGCAGGCCGGCAGCGAGGCCCTGTAGCTCGGGCGGTGGCGCGCCTGTGGGCTGCGCCTGTCGCTTAGTGGCCGTCGGAAACTGGGCCGGCCGTCGCTGAGTCGAGTGCGGGCGGCCGGCGTCGGCTGGTCCCAGCGGAGCGTTCTCCAGGCGTCAGGCTCGAGGGTGGTCCTCACAGGCTGGGACTGTCAGCGCCAGACGTGGGGATCGGGCTCAAACCTCCGTAGTCGGCAGCGTCGGGAGGCAGCCGGTCTCCAGAGTCCATGATACCGTTAGGGATCTAGCCTCCGGATCGTGTGACGCCATGGGAGATCCGCCCTGCAGAGTTGGGGATGTTGTGAGAAATCCAGCCTGTTTGTTTGGCGACAGCTGACACGATCCGGTCTCAGAAGCTGGTGCGCGGGTGGATCTGGTCCCCGCGTGCTGTGCTGGGAGTGACCGATCACACGGGCCCGGTAGTACCGTGAATAACATGAGAGGTACTGTTGCTGGCAGTGGTTCCAGTGGTGACGGCGTCGCGAGGGGCGCTGTCACCACTGGGGCCGAGCGTCGGCTAGCCTTCAAAGCCGGCGGTGGTGTGTGGGATGCATCACTCAGAAGCGGCGGTGCCAACGAGCGAGCATCGTCCAGCTCCAGTTGATCCCCACACCGCTTGCCCATTAACGGTGCCAGCCGCGCGTTAGACGAGCCACCCCATACCATTGGCGAAGACCTAAACCGACGGGCCAGTCCCTGATGGCGCTTCTTTTTCGGCTTGAGGCCATGGTAAAACTGCGCGACGTGCTGGAGCCAGCGGGCGGCGAGTTTGGCGGCGGTCAGCCCCACCAGCCCGCCGGCCAGCAGCCAGGCCCGCTGCGTCACCATGCCCACGAACGTGACCACGAACAGCGCGCCGGCGGCGGCCGCCAGGAGCGCGCCGTGCCACACCAGCCAGGGCAGCAGCAGCCGGCGGCGGCGGCCGAGCGCGCCGGCCACCATCAGCGCGCTCAGCAGCGCGCCGACGCCGCTGAGCAGGCCGACGGCGCGCAGCTCGCCGGCGTGCGCCAGGTGCTGACACGAGAGCGTCAGCGCCGCCGACGCAACGGCGAGCTGGGCGGCGAGCAGCACGGCACCGATCAGCAGGACGGCCGTCTTCAGCGGCACGCAGCCGCAGCAGCGCGCCCTGCACGACATCTGGCGGCGGCAGGGCGGCGTCCGCTGCCGGTGATATCCTGCCGCAGGCGTGAAGAAAAGATAGGAAGTTAATTTTCAGGACGTGAAACCGCCGCCGTGTGTTGAAACCTTCCTGAGACCTAAGTTGAGGCCACCCGTGACAGGGTTGTTGTGAAAGAACGGCCACTCCTGCTGCTGCTGTGCTGTCCGGATGCGCTGTGTGTCGACACGCTTGCTGTCGCTGCCTCGCCGTTTGGGTGGTCCGGAGCTGGGCCTGTCGTGCCTTGAGACTGTCGAGAGCCGCCGGCCGTCCTCCCCGCACCGGAGATGTCGCCTCCCCGGCCGGTACTGAGAGGCGCCGGTCGTCCTCCCTACACTGGAGCTGTTGCCTCCCTGGTCGGTACCGAGAAACGCCGGCCCTCCTCGCCGCACCGGAGTTGTCGCCTCCCTGGCCGGTGCTGAGAGCCGCTGGTCTCGCCCTCCCTCACCGGAGTTGTCGCCTCCCTGGCCGGTACTGAGAGCCGCTGGTCGCCTTCCCTCACCGAAGTTGTCGCCTCCCTGGCCGGTACTGAGAGCCGCTGGTCGCCTTCCCTCACCGGAGTTGTCGCCTCCCTGGCCGGTACTGAGAGCCGCTGGTCGCCTTCCCTCACCGGAGTTGTCGCCTCCCTGGCCGGCACTGAGAGCCGCTGACCGTCCTCCCTCACCGGAGCTGTCGCCTCTGGCCGGTACCCCGGCACTGAGGGCCGCCGACGGGAATCCGACGGAGACACGTGCCGCCAGCTGCTGGCTCGTGTGATTGGTGCACAGTCGGCCGGCTGTCGGCTGCCCCGCCCGCTTCTCCCCGCCGCCCTTCGCCGTTTGTGTAGGTCTCATTAATATCTGTCATATCTCCAGCCTTGCTTGCGGTGTTCTTTGTTGAGCGCAAAGTTTGTCGGGTGGTAAGCTTATTAAACCTGGGGTTTTGCTGGGTACGAGGTTGGTTGCGCTTGAGCGTGACCAAGTTTCAGTTTGCGGATAGCACTAGCCGTCGTGAGATCGGCTGCCAAATGTTGTGTTGCTATGACCTAACTATGAACTAACCTATGACTAAAAATGGCTTATGACCAACGTGTGGTCTCATATCATGAAATCAACGTGTTTTTAAACTCCAAGAAGCCGATTTTGCTGTTCTTTTTCTCGCACGACCGATGTCGCAAGACCCCGGTAAATTTCCCAATTCAGCCTTGGAAAAGCTTCCCTTGGTCGTCACAGACGGTATAGCAGGCATGAGTTGCTTGCGTAGCATCTTGCTCCTCTGTAAAATCACTAAATATTGACAAAATGAAGAAATCATAACGGTTATGACTTTTGCCTAAGATGAACAACTGCTGCTTGATTTTTTTACGTTTTCCCACCAATATGCAGTGTTTTTCGCATAGCATTGAGCAATTTTCCAATAGTAAAGATGACGTGTGTGTGTTGAAACACGGTTTTAACACGGTTTTTTGAAACACGGTCAAAACACCCTGAAAAATGAAACCTTTGTAAAAAAAACCTAAGCGCCCATAAGCATCTTTGTTAAGTTGATCGATCGAACGAACTGGTCAGTTGGCGAGAAGCCGGCCTGCCAAACAGCTCGTCTACAACTAACCTTGTTGGTAATTTTTTTATCGGTGTACCACCTAAATAGTACGGTGAACCTTTAGGGTGGCATGCCAGGACACGATACGACCACCGGATGGTGATTTTGTCCTCTCTTTTGTCTTATTTGCATTGTCGAGGAAATGTTAAATGCAAATGGTGGAAATGTCGATGCATGGTGAGATTTGTATAACTCGTGACAAACACACTGATTACACATTCCGCGTTGCAGAATATCACAAATTGAGCAAATGTCACACATGCAGGGGCACATCCGGTTCTAAAACTTCCAAAATAACACATGCTAAATCTAAGCAACTTTAACAGGTGAAAAATACAGCCACCAAGGACCAATGCATTCCACTCGACGTATCTAGCCTCATCCCCCCCCCCCACACCCTCCCCCTCTCCCGCTCTCTGCCTGGGTTTCTGTGCGGATTTCGGTCGCAGTCGTGACCCCTTTCTTGATCCCCGTCTGCGTCTGCCTCCCGTGACCCACACGGCTCACGTGAACACACGTGTGCTCGCATGATTGCGTGCGTGTTGGTGCGACGTGACGTAGTATTCAAGAGAACTGATGCTACCGACAAGTGGGAGGCGGGCTACTACACTCGCTTCACACACTGTTCTCTGACTGATATCGTGATAACTCGACAAGTGGTCTGGTCGGCTCTTCACGACCGCACTAGGCGGTCAAGGAATCGGACAAGCAAACTAGGCCGTTTTACAGGCAAGAAAGTCAAATGTAAAGCACGTGCTGGGCCTCGCTGATACATTTGTGCAACACTGTGGCTAATCACGTCCGTATCATGGCCTCTATGGTCCCCTTTTGTCCCCCGTATTATCTGTCATTATTGCTTGGTTGCTTTCGTATTTCGGTGTTCTCTTGTGTCCTCCGTGTTCCTGGATAATTATTGGAAATTCCGAGAGAGATGACTGGAGTTTTAGAGGCTGCCGACGTCAGTGGTCCTTGCACGTCCATGAGATGCCTATAAGCTCTCTGTTCCTCTGTAGGTCTTGATAAGTTCGTTGTACCATGGTGTTGTCTCGCTTATGTGCTGTTTATTATAACCTGCGTCTGCTCGCTTTATGCTATTTAACTGTGATGCGATCGCGGTCCAGCGTCGTCCTATCTCGTAGCATCTGCTTTGTCTCCCTGCGTGCCGACCGACACGCCCCGCCCCGTGGTATCGCCTGGTCTGCTTCGCCGCCGCCCGTGTCATGCTGGAGAGACCGAGCTGCCTTTGTCGGGCCGGTCAATTGAGGGAAGATGGGGCGTGATTTTCTAAACTGGGATGGCCGCCGGTCAGCGATGGCGGCGCGCCAGCGGTGCTGTGTTGGTCGCGGCTAACTGCTCCGGACAGTCCTGAGCTGAGCAGGCGCTGACTGGGTCAGCCGTCTGCAGACGCCTCCACTGGCTGCGCCCCCCCCCCCCCCCGCCCTTTATCCTGCCCTGTCTCGCTCCGCAAGGCGTCACACTGCTGCTGAATGAACGTAGTTTGTGTTGATGTAGCAAACTGAGGTGCGTTTTGCACGGCTGGTCGTTAAATAAATGGTTTGCCTGACTTGCTCGCCAGGTTTTGTCAGTTCGATTGATGGCGAAACTAAGACTTGAGATCATGGTAATGAAAGTAACAATAAGCATAAGTATTATCAATGTGATAGATATTAAAGTGAGCCAAAAATATGTTTTATTCAGGTATCATTTGCAATCGCTTTTTGTCACCGGGCCTGTAAGTTCACATTTACAGCGGTTCAAAAAAACAGAACACAAGTGAACACAAATCTGAACACAAATCCCACGACGCTCCTCACTGATTGGTTCGTTGAATTGAACTACCGTTTAGTGCTGTAACCAGATTGGGTACAAGAGGTGTTGGCGGCTTGGTGTTTAAGGGTGTGCGTTTGGCACCGGTCATTTTGTGCCCACGGTCGAGTACAACAATTGTAATAAATGGTGCTTCATTGCCCCCTCTATCAGCGTTCAGAAGAACCGGTGTGTGACTTTTCGTCCCCCCCGCCGCCACCAGGGATGAGCCGGTGTGTGACCTTTCGTCCCCCCCCCCCAACGCCAGAAGAGATGAGCCGGTGTGTGACCTTTTGCCCCTCCACCGCCATCAGAAATGAGCCGGTGGGTGCCATTTCGTCCCCTCCACCGCCATCAGAGATGAGCTGGTGTGTGACCTTTCGTCCCTTCCACGGCCATCAGAGATGAGCTGGTGTGTGACCTTTCGTCCCTTCCTCCGCCATCAGAGATGAGCTGGTGTGTGACCTTTCGTCCCTTCCTCCGCCATCAGAGATGAGCCGGTGGGTGGCCTTTCATTCCCTCCACCGCCATCAGAGATGCCATTATCGCCTCATTCTCTCGCTCCTCCGGCTCCCGCCCAACTGATCAATGCCCTGTCCGCCGAGGGCAGCGCGCAGAAGCTGCACAAGCGTGGTGTGACCTCGTTTGATCGAGTCTGATAGGCCAAGGCTGTGATAGATGCACAATAACAGTGTGATGAGTGCTGGGCACTGTTAGAGGCTACCGCACCGTTGTCGAGTTTTTTCTCCAGCCCGTCAGGTGTGGAGCTGGGGGAACGTTCCCCGCGCAGTGGAATGTGGTAAAAGCCAGCGAAGGCTCAGTGGCTGTATAGCCGTCATCGAAGCAGAGCATGTTCAAGTTGAGACACTTGCAGCATTCTCCATACTGATGTCGCCAATAATTTCTGTTTAGTACCATTGTCTGGTACCATTGTCGCCAACATACAAAGTATCGGTGCTACGATCGCCGATGTAAGCATTTCACTACCCCACCTGGGCACGTCTTGACTGCGGCACGAAGTTCTCTCCAAGGCAGCTTGCGTTGTTACGGACGACACGACGTTGCCACCACTACACCGTGCTGAAAACAACAATGGTTGGATATTGGGCATGCGCTAGAATGCCATCTGACACGTGCGGCAGCTGCATCGCGTACACGTCAGGAGCGAGCGCGTATGCCGGCGGCGACTGCACATCAGGAGCGAGCGCGTATGCTAGCGGCGACTGCGCATCAGGAGCGAGCGCGAATGCCAGCGGCGACTGCGCATCAGGAGCGAGCGCGTATGCCAGCGGCAACTGCGCATCAGGAGCAAGCGCGTATGCCGGCGGCGACTGCGCATCAGGAGCGAGCGCGTATGCCAGCGGCGGTTGCACATTAGGAAAGAGCGCGTATGCTAACGGCAACTGCACATCAGGAGCGAGCGCGTATGCTAACGGCGACTGCACATCAGGGGCGAGCGCGTATGCCGGCGGCGACTGCACGACAGGAACGAGCGCGTGTGCTGGCGGCGACTGCATATCAGGAGCGAGCGCGCATGCCGGCGGTGACTGCACATCAGGAGGCGAGCGCGTGTGCTAACGGCGACTGCACATCAGGGGCGAGCGCGTATGCCAGCGGCGACTGCGCACCAGCAGCGCGTACCTGCGGCCGACGGCGACCGCACGTGATGACCTGGCGCTCACAGATGGCGCCGGAACTGCGGCACCGCTGGGTGATGGACCAGCTGGGCGAGGAGCGGGAGGCGCCAGACGTGGAGGAGCCCAGCCCCGTCCTCGAGTACCTGGAGGACGGCGGCCTGCAGCAGCTCTCCACACTGCATGAAAAATACGAGGCCATCAAACGGGAACTGTTTCAAGGTACGTGCAGCGTTCTAGCCTCTGGCATTGCCGCCATGCGCCTATGACTGGTGGTACGCCCATGAGAACTGGCGCAAGTATGGCTGATGCAGGCCGCACAACCGCTAGTTTACCGCAATGTGTGGCACGCGTCCAATTGGCTTCCTCCCATCAGAAACATGTATGCGCGTAATTGCTGTACACTCGATGGTAGTTGGGATGAGTTCATCGACACATTGTTGACATTACCGTTGAAAGGTATGCATATCCCGGCTGGCTGCCGCACTGTCGCCGGCGGGTGGATGGCGCCCCGCCGACTAACTCAGTCGTCGTGGGCGAGACCGAGCGGTCTGAGACCGTACACCCCGTCTGAGGTGGTCCTGGACGGCCTGAAACTGTACGCCCCGTCACGTCCTGGACGGCTTGAGACTGCACACCCCGTCACACCAGAGGTGGTGCTGAACGGCCGGAGACTGTACACCACCGTCCCGTCTAGGGTGGTGCTGGACGGCCTGAGACTGTACACCTCGTCACGTCTAAGGTGGTGTTGGACGGTCTGAGACTGAGCACCTCGTCACGCCTAAGGTTGTGCTGGATGGTCTGAGACTGTACATCACCGTCCTGTCCAAGGTGGTGCTGGATGGCCTGAGACTGTACACCCCATCACGTCTAAGGTGGTGGTGAACGGCCTGAGACCGTACACCCCGTCACGTCTAAGGTGTTGTTGGACGGTCTGAGACTGAGCACCTCGTCACGCCTAAGGTTGTGCTGGATGGTCTGAGGCTGTACATGACCGTCCCATCCAAGGTGGTGCTGGACGGCCTGAGACTGTACGGCCCGTCCCGTCCAAGGCGGTGCCGGATGGCCTGAGACTGTACAGCCCGTCCCGTCCAAGGTGGTGCTGGATGGCCTGAAACTGTACACCCCGTCCAAGGGTGCGGAGCCTGAGACGTACACCCGTCCCGTCCAAGTGGTGCTGGACGGCCTGAGACTGTACAGCCCGTCCCGTCCAAGGCGGTGCCGGATGGCCTGAGACTGTACAGTCCGTCCCGTCCAAGGTGGTGCCGGACGGCCTGAGACTGTACAGCCCGTCCCGTCCAAGGTGGTGCCGGATGGCCTGAAACTGTACACCCCGTCCCGTCCAAGGTGGTGCTGGACGGTCTGAGACTGTACACCCCGTCTGAGGTGGTGCTGGACGGCCAGAGACGTGCACCCAGCCCGTCTTCCCGCGGCCAGGCAGCCGCGGGCCTGAGACACGACCGCTTCCCCGCGTCGTTTGTTGGTGTTGCCGTGTCCGGACTGGTGCCTCCCCGCGCTACCAGAACGAGACGCCCCTCCACTATGTGAGGGTGCGGCACCCCTCCCCACACTGAATGGTGACATCATGATCCTCCCCTGTGAGGACGTAATATCCCTCCCCTCCCCTCCCTGTAGGGGGACGTGATGTCCCTCCGTGTATTTGGATTTGACGAGCACATGGCCAAATACCGTGTGTGGTTAATGATGGTGGTCGTGAGTCAAAATATTCAACAAGAAAACGGCCGGGAAAAGTCCCATCGAAATCAATGTCGACGACGAGAAAGGCCGAAACGGAGGATGATAGATTGCAACAACGTTGATCTTAAGAATACCAAAGCGGAAAAAACAAATGACAACACGTAGAGTGAATGATGTTCCATATGAAAAGATAGCGTTACTGAACATAAAGCCGGGTCAGCTTATCCGATCAAGAACTTTTTAAGCAGCTGTTCGAATGGGACACCTTAACCAACGTTATGCTAAATGTGGCCAGCGGTCAAGGATTACAAAGAAGATGACATCACGAACTGTTGACACTGCTTGTGACTAAAAGCACAAAACCTTAAAGACATCTGACCAATAAAGCGCCACAATGGCCCACCGAGATTGGCCTGCCTCATGTTCCATGCACATCTCAGAAACTAATCTGACCTTCTAGACTCTGGCTACAAATTGGATCTTTTAACCCATGGAACTTGACAAAATGATTATTTAATGTTACTAGAGAGCGACTTTCTACAATTCGTTTGACGGTACATTTGAATGATTCACGACTTTTATTAAATGGCATCTGTCTCTCAGTAGTTACTGCTACATTCTGCTAAATGAAGCCGATTTCCTTTGAGTCTCGGCCTAATTTCCAGTGCTCCAAGTAGATCTACCTTGTCCACCCCTTTCATAATCTTAAATACCCTTACCAGATCCTCTTTAAGTCCACAATATTTCATTGGATTCAAATCCAAGGCCTTAAGCTTATCCCTATGTTCCAAGTCGCCAATTCAATTTATTATCCCAGTTGTTTTTCACTGTGCCCCTTGCAACCTGTCTGTAAATTTTTGGAAACTTGGGAATTAGGCCAGATCCAAAGCTAAAAAAGTAAGGCTCTCCTCACATAACTTTAAGCCTGCTCATTTCTGTACCTGACCGGGCTGGACTGCAGCGAGCTAAGCGCTCTGCGCACTGCGGCGTGTTACAGGCGCCGCGGGCCGCCGCCTGTCAACACTCGGTACGGACGTGGCGCAGGAAATCAGCTCCAGACTGAAGACGGTGACTGGCGGCCCCCAGCCGGAGCCGCCGCCCACCTCCTCCTCCTCTATATGTGAGTGTGCCCCGGACAGCTGTCTGGCTGGTGGTCGCCGCCCACCTTCTGCTCTATACGTGAGTGTGCCCCAGACAGCTGCCTGGCGGGTGGCCGCCGCCCACCTCCTCCTCCTCTATACGTGAGTGTGCTCCGGACAGCTGTCTGGCGGGTGGCCGCCGCCCACCTCCTCCTCCTCTATACGTGAGTGTGCTCCGGACAGCTGCCTGGCGGGTGGCCGCCGCCCACCTCCTCCTCCTCTATACGTGAGTGTGCTCCGGACAGCTGTCTGGCGGGTGGCCGCCGCCCACCCCCTCCTCTATACGTGAGTGTGCCCCGGACAGCGGTCTAGCCTGCGGCCGCCGCCCACCAACCAGAGGGCCGAGATCGATGCCGGAACACATGATTGGACAGCGGAGCGTGAGGCGTCACGGCTGCCGCCTGCCGTGTATCTGTGTCCATAGCTGCCGCCGGCTGTGCACGGTCTGTTTACACAGCCAGGCGCTGTCCCGGTAGCGCGGCTTTAGTGAGCACCAAGAGGGTGGATGGGCTGCGATGTTGGCGAGGAATCGGACGGTTTCCACCCTGACAGACCCTGCCCGTACTTGTGCGCTTCATTCATGGAAGGTTGGTCGGTAGGTCTGTCGCTGTCCGCTGTCCGCCTGTGTCCGCATGTGGCGCAGGGGGGGGGGGGGGCAGATGTGATGTTCTTTTTTGTTTGTCTGTTTGTCAGCGCGTCTGACTGTGTGTCTTTTGACCCGTCTGTCTGTCGACTCGTCTGTCTGTTCGTCCTCTGACGCCTGGCCCCGTCTCACAGTGGAGCAGCGCGAGAAGGCGCGCGGGCGGGCGTTCGCTCGCTTCCACCAGCCAGCAGCCGCCGTCCAGTCCGACGACGAGACCTCAGCTGGCAGCCAGCAGTCGCCACTCGAGGACGTCATGACGCGCTCCTCGCGAGCGGGGCGCCGTCGCCGGCCGGCGGGTGCGACACGGGCGCGTGCCGGCCGAGCCAGAGGCGCCCGGGGCCGGGCCGCGGCGGCCGGCGGACGAGCGGCGAGTCCGGACGCGGCCAGGGCCGGCGGGAGGCAGGGAGTGCGCGGCCGGTCCAGTGTGAGGGCGCCGCGCGGCAGGGGCCGCAGACGGGCGCGGACGCCGCGCTGAGCTGGAGCCGTCGCGTGGCGCTGCGGCTGGTCAGCGGTGGGGCGGTGATGCACCGTGCTCGGCCCCGGGCCTTTGTGTGTGTGACTCGGGTTGTGTCTGGCACCGGTTATGGGGTCAGACCCCCGAATGTGTATCATTGCTATTGGCGTGCATTTTGAAATAAAGAAGATACGTTCATAGCGCGTCCATCTGCTAGAGCTTGGCAATTAATGCCATGAAAAGCACAGACGCTTCTGACTGTCCGCTCTGACGAAAAACCATACAGTGCGCGAAAGGAGCCCAGCTGACAGTGACGTGCTGCGCGTCATGGCTATCATGGTGTTTCCATGAACCATGTCCATATATACATATCATGGAAATACCATAGCATGGTATTTCCTTGAGCCATTTTAAGCATTGCATGTGAACCAGTATAACATCGAGCTTAACGATCACATCACTGCGGCGCCGCCCTAAGCTGACGAACGTGGACGGACGAGACCGGCAACCGGTTCAGAAATGGACCCTGCAGGGGCTCCCGGTTCAGCGAACCCTGCAGGCGGCGCCTGTGGGTCGTTTCAGAAGCAGGCCCTGCAGGAGGCGCCTGTGCGCCGTTTTGGCCCTCTGCTCTGTATCCTCCGCGACGGCCACTGCGTCCTGTCCCATCCGTTGGTCTTCCGATTGCTATACGTTGCATGATCCCGTATTCCCGCGATTTCCCGGTGCTTAGTTTTATCATTCGCTCGAACGAATGACCGTGCCTGTTGCGTTATAGCTACCAGTTAGCATGCTAGCTTTTGTAATATGATAGCTATGCATAGCTATTTTCCTTGAAGAGCTTTGCCTCGGACAAGTTTGTTTATCGCTTTTTCCCAATAGCCCGCTTCACGCTCTTTTCTCGACAATCTTTCGTGCGATTGTGGTCATAAAGCACTTACCGGCAAAGGATTTTATACGGCGTCGGACTGATTAAATCACGAGGATGTTTGCCAGCGACGGAGAGATATGTGCCAAGAAGTTGTCTATTACATCCAGACAGAAGCTACCCCAACAACAGAAGACTAGATAGAGTACCTTTATTTTATGCCCATACACATCGGGACAGTCAACAAACATCACAAATAGTATATTTGACTACACGCCCACGCTGCTGACGTAATGACATCGCGGAAACATGATATTCGCGAGACGGGACCCGGTTAGCACAGCGCAGTAGTTCTGCAAGAGCGGGAAGAAACAAGCACGGCCGCGCGTCCGCGGCGCGACGCAGCGCAGCCCACCCGCATCAGGCAGCGGGCTCGCCGGCCACGGCGCAACGCTGCGCAGCCCATCCGCATCAGACAACGGGCTCGCCGGCCACGGCGCAACGCTCCGTAGCCCACCCGCATCAGACAGCGGGCTCGCCGGCCACGGCGCAACGCTGCGCAGCCCACCCGCATCAGACAACGGGCTCGCCGGCCACGGCGCAACGCTCCGTAGCCCACCCGCATCAGACAGCGGGCTCGCCGGCCACGGCGCAACGCTGCGCAGCCCACCCGCATCAGACAACGGGCTCGCCGGCCACGGCGCAACGCTCCGTAGCCCACCCGCATCAGACAGCGGGCTCGCCGGCCACGGCGTAACGCTGCGCAGCTCACCCGCATCAGACAACGGGCTCGCCGGCCATGGCACGACGCAAAGCCCGATACACACACAAGCTGATTGCGGCATCTCAGCGGGGCAGACGTCACAGACCGCGGCACGCCGAAGACCCACAGCGGCATAACCAAACGTGTTAGAAGGCGGACGTCACATATGCCGCTCGCTGGAGGATGTTAGACACCACCCACGGAGAAAAACAATTCGGTGGTGCAGGCGAAATCAGCGCCCGCGGCCCCCCGCCCCAACCCCACCCCATTCACAGCCGCAAGCAACCTGACGCTTTGCCGGCCGCCGAGCCTAGCTGCCTGCTGTGTGCTGGAGGCGGCCGACACTTGCCTACACGCCTGCGCGCTGCCGTCCGCCCGCCAGCGCGCCCCACGCCGCTCACCACGCACGCACACACCACTGCACGCCTCACCCGCGGCGGCGCCGAGTCACTGCAACGTCACGCCGCCGCCCCGCCGCACGCCACACCCGCCCCGCCCGTCAATACACGCCCCCACCTGCCGGAGCCGGGCACGCCGCGCCTCCCCCACACGGCCGGGAGGTGCAGGGTGCCGCCGGCGCAGGGCTGGGCGGGGACCGGCGGAGGCGAGGCGGCAGCCTGTCTGGACGGACACCCCTGATGCGGCTTCGCGCGCGGCGGCGCCGGCACAGCGCACCCCAGACGGCTTCTCATCCTTAAAAACGACACTCGCAGGCGGCGACTGCACGCGTTAAAATATCACGAGTCCCCCGCCCGCCGCGGCGGCCGCGCTCCGCCAGCGCACCGCGGGTGTAAAACGGACGCAGCGGTCCCTCCCGCCGACACCCGCCCTCCCACCGCGCCGCCGCCGCCGTCACTGGCGGAGCTCACTCCAGCAGCTGGGTGAAGTCGACCGTGTGCGGCGCCACGTCCTCGCCGGCCTTGCGGCGCTCCTGCAGGCGGCGGCGGCGCGCGTCGGCCACGCGCCGGCGCACGCGCTTGATGTGGCGCAGCCGCTCCAGCCAGTTGGAGGCGTACGGGTCGGGCCCGGCCACGCCGCGCTGCTGGATCAGCGAGGCCAGGTTGGCGTGCAGCGCTAGCTGGCGCGCCATGACGGCCAGGTTTTGGTCCGAAACGAGCGTCACCTCCGTGTGCCCGAACAGCTCCTGCCGGCGGGGCGCGCTCGGTGAGGCCGGGCGCGTGCTGCCGATCGCGCGAGCTGTCGGCACTGTGGTAGATCCGCAGATTACAGTGCAGGAATTCACGCAAACGCGGCGGCAATTCAAGTAAATGGTTATCTACAGGACACCAAGGCTGCTTCAAGTCTGATCATTTAGAGCTTCACAAAATGATTGAGACGAAGCGATAGTATTACGGATGTAGTAATTGCTCGAACTATCAACCACACCAAACGAGGACGTCAGTTGAAACGATTAGTCCATCTGTAATGCCATCATTTGCTCTCAAGAGAAAACGCAGCGTTATTGAAGGTACCGATGACCCCTCAAGACTTTGAACTTGGTCGACCCTCATTTTACAAAACTAGTACTCAGTGGCACGGGTACAAACGTTAAGGGCCCACTGGCCGGAGTCACGCTAAGATATCCGCATTGTTCGTAGATGTCTCCGAAAACATTGCGAGCCCCTCCTACCGCCCCCCCCCCCTTCACACACACACACACACAGATGGAGCGGCTCCTGTCAACCACGTAGAACATTTGACAGAAGCCACGTGCAAAGCCGTTTGGGAACAGTGGTAGTCACCCACAAGATGTGTGGAAACACAAAACTTCATTGCCCTGCACATCACTCCTGTGGAGCACTACTGTCTGATTAGCACACTGCGCTAGAGCACGGGAGCCAGTCCAACGCACAGCAGCTCAGTCCAACCACGCCCGACGCCGCCGCGTCTCCCGGCGCGGCCGTCCGCAGCAACCTGGGCTACCACAAACACCAAGTCACACAAATAACAACAACGAAGGCGGCACTTCGGCGCCTCTCTTGTGCGGCGCCAGCGAGGCTCCTCAGCGCCAGCGAGGCTCCTCAGCGCCAGCGAGGCTCCTCAGCGCCAGCGGGGCTCCTCAGCGCCAGCGGGGCTCCTCAGCGCCAGTGGGGCTCCCCAGCGCCTGCGGGGCTCCCCAGCGTCAACGGAGCCCCTTAGCGCCAGGCAGGCGCCAACGGCGCCATCAATGACGACCAGCGGCAAAACCCGGATTTGCCACCGAAACTCGCGTCCACGGCGGCCGACCGAGACAGCGGCACGGTTTCTGAAGTGAGCGACAGCGGGCCGCCACGCACCTGCAGCTTGCCCTTGGTGCGGATGACAATGCGGTTTGTGCCGTGGTCGAGCGGCTCGACCACCACACCGGCGTAGCAGAACTGGGCGCGGATGGTGGTGATGTTGAACTCCTGCCCCGACTCGTTGTACACGATCAGCACGAAGTCGTTGCCGATGTGCATCTTCTTGTTATTGCACCGCTCGTCCACGGTCGGCATCATGGTGGCCACGTGGAACAGCACCTGCAGCGGCAGGGTCGTCAGTTGAACAGCGAGATGCGTTACACTACATGGCGGGCGATGGGCCCACGGTAAACGCCGATCGAGAGCTTTTGAACTTGAGTCGACAGCCGCGACGGCACCAGCCACGAATACGTTAGTTACAAAAATGTTCCCGTCGCACGCACACCCGTCACTGAGATGTTCTCGTCACGCGCACACCCATCGCGGAGATGCTCTCGTCACACGCCCACCCGTCACGAAGATGTTCCCGTCACACGCACATCACTGGCAGACCGTGCCTGAGCGAGATAGATTCCAGCTCCAACCCTGCCAACTAAGCTGACTTCGAGCCTGACCCCCAGAGTATCAATGTTCAATTGACTCCAGCCAGAGACTCCATACAGAGACAGCGGGACGGCCAACCAGACGGCGCGACGGCCGAACAGAGACGGTGGGACGACCAACCACGGACGGCGCGACGGCCAACCCGAGACAGCGCGACGGCCGAACAGAGGCGGCGGGACGGTCGGACAGAGACGGTGGGACGGCCGAGCACAGACGGTGGGACGGCCAAATAGAGCTGGTGGGACGGCTAAACAGACGATGGAACGGCCGAACAAAGACGGCGGACCGAGCACACACCTGCATCAGGTCGTCTTCCCACATGATGGCGAACCGGCCGTCGGAGCCGGTCCGGTCCAGGCCGGCCAGGAACGTCTTGTCCGGCTGGGCCTCGGTCAGCTCCACCAGCCGACCCAGGCCCTGCAGGTCAGAGGACAAAAGATCAACACCGCTGCCGTCCTGACCAAGACCTGAGTCAGGGCAGGCGCACCGCGATCTCCGGCGTCACTGACCGACACATCCGGTGGTCAACGCGCGAACTGCAGGGAAGCATCGACCAGGTGACCGAAGCCACCGGCAGCATACACGCGCGAAACAGCGCTTGCGCGCCGTGCTGAAGCGCCGTCCGCCCTCGGCACGGAGCGCGCAGCAACACCGACACACCCACTCGCCACCGACCGGTCGGACGGCGACGGTCCCCCGGCAGCCCCGAGCTCGCGGCCGGGGAGCGAGGTGCACGCGGCGGGGGCGGGCCGGTGGCACACCTGGAGGAACTGATTGTAGCGGGCCGAGCCGCACTGGTTGCGCAGGATCGCCGCCTCGTCGGCCGCCTGGCCCGCGGCCACGTACAGCACGCCGATCTTATGCGTCTCCATTGGCGTGATGCGGTCGAACACGGCCAGTGTGCGCTCCGTGTCCGGCCCGTTCTCCATCAGCATGATGTCGGACTCGTGCGGTTCCGACTGGCTCTGTTCCGCGCATGTGTCCTCCTCCGCCTGCCAGAGGACAGGAAGTGTGAGGACGCTACGGCGGGACGGGACCTTTCCAGGCCCGGCTTCTCCGCCTGCCAGAGGTAATGTGGCATCACAGTGGGACGGGACCTCCCAGGCCCGGCTCCCCCGCCTGCCAGAAGTAGTATGAAGTCACATCCGGCTCAACAAGGCCAAGAAAGCCTTGCGTTCCCAATGGCCAATAGGAACAATCCCCTAGCGCGTCAACTCCATTTGAAAAGCGTTTGGCTCATGGAATGTGAACAAACCAGCGCACCTCAAACATATTGTTACGTCTCTTCCCTCTTCCCCCGGATTTTCACAAGCTTTGTCTGTTCTAATGAGGTAGCCTTGGAATTGTTAGTTATGTTGTTCAAAACTGATATTTCCTGTTCAGCCCCCAGAACAAGAAAGTCGTGACCAATATCACCGCGCAGTTATTCAAATTACTTGGACGTACTCTCAAAGGCATGTGCTTGGAACCATACCGCTATTCGTGTCATGTGAAGCCACGAGTAATACAAATTAGGGGGGGGGGGGGGCACAGCACGCAACCAGCCTTTACGTCCCAGCATTACACAGCCCGGGTGGTGGGGTTGTGCGCGCGGTCCTCACCTCTACCTCGGAGCTGTGGAAGAGCTGGAGCAGCACCTGCTCCGGCAGCAGGCCGATCCGCGCGTCATCGGCCAGTGGGTCCGGCGCCGGCGCGCGACGCGTCGGAGACATCACCGAGATGGTGTGACTGCGGTCGCGGCCCTGGCGAGGCGACACCGGCGGCATCTGTTGGCAGAGATGCGTACTGACACCAACGGTGGCGACACCTGCTGACGGGCAGTCACACTCTACTAGGTGCGTCTGCGGAGTAGCTTTGGTACTGACGGCGCTGACATCTATCGGCTTCCAGCAGCAACGGCAAGGAACGGAGTTGCGATGGCCGTCTGCAGCAAAAGAGCGACACCCGCCACTTACGCCACCACCCGAAGCGGATTCGAAAGCACCGCGTCTCTTCGCCAATCTATCACGCGCCCGTGAGGACGCTGAGTGACCGCACCCGTCCCACGGGGACCCGGGGCGACCGCGTCGCCGCGGAGCTGCTGGTCATGAACCGGGCCTCCTCACCTGACCGCCCGAGATTGACTTGAAAAGGCTATGCCGGCGCGTCTCGCCACTGCGCGTGCGCGAGAGCGGGCGGCGCGGCGGCGCGCCCGGCTCGTCGCGGTCCTCGCCGCCGCCGTCGCCGTCCTCTTGAATGATGTTGATCTCGGGCGGCGCCGGCGCCGGCGCTGGCGGCGGTGGCGAGCCGACGGTCGCCTGGGGCGGTGGGCTGCCAGCGGCCGCCGGCTCCGCCTGGTCGACAGCGGTAGGCCAGTCAGCACACCGAGCGCCGGCCGCATGCGACGACCGCGAACACGGTGATGGCATAGCCCGGGGCCACGACCGCCACAAACAGGCCGAACGCCAGGGCTCTGTCAAAGCGTGACTGTGATGATGACGCATGGAATGCTTTGCCACGATTTACTGTCGAAAGCTGTAGGACCTGCACACAACAAATCAGTGATTGCACACCAATTGCACACAACTGGATCAACTGCACACAACTGATTTGTGCACATGCAGAAGCCTTCTCCACCGGCAGCAAGTGGAAGGGTTCTGGATGTCCACCCCCTGACTCCAGTCGGCACTGGCTCGCGTGTCGGCGATGGGCACTGACCTGCCGGAGCAGGCGCTCCACCGTCTGGTCGGACGTGCCAGGCGCGATCAGCGTCAGCAGGTCTGGCGCCGGCAGATCGTCGGAGCTCACCAGCTGCCGATTCTCCAGCCGCGTCATCCACGCCATGTTGCCGGACGGCCGGCGCACCAGGATCTCGGCCCAGCCCTGACACCAGCAGCTGCAGAGGTGGCCCGAGCCGGAGGCGGCGGCGGCGCGCCCTGGCCAGCCCTGGAGCGGCCGGCGGCACGGGTCAGAGGGCGGACGGCGCGGCGGTGGCGCATTACAGGCGCAGCGCCCGTTCACATCATCCGGCCGCCACCAACCCACCCCGGAGTGGAGCGCCAAACCCAGCGCCAGCAGACAGCTGAAGGGGCGGCAGCCCGACCCTTTACCGAAGCTGCTCGGGGAGCGAGGACCCGCAACATACAGGGAAACAGACCTGACAGTCAGCGCAGCACCACAGGTACCTTTGGCACACTATAGTTTTAAATCGCAATGATACAGCCGCCATCTGTATCCTTTCTGCCCATACGGCGTTTAAAGCGTCATTCTCCGGCCACTCCTCGGGCCACTCCCAGCCACGCTGGTACGTGTAATATAAATAAAGACCACACGAACGCACGCACGCACGTACACTGTCTGGCGCCCACGGTTTCCGTCCAAACACCAGCAGAGCGCTCTCTGGCCATCCCTGCTGCCGCGAGCGGTGCTCACCGGAGCGCTGGAGCCGCCGCCGCCGGCCGGGTCGCCGGGGGAGCGGCCGAGAAGCTGCGAGTCGTCCCGGAGCGGCGCCGCCTCGGCCGCCGGGCCGCCGCGCCCCACCGGCACCGAGATGTGGCGACGCCGGTTCTCGGCCGGACCCGCCGGCGCCAGCGGCGGCGGCGGAGTCGCCGCAGCGTCCGGCTCTGCCGGCGGGCTGGCCGGCGCCTCGTCGCCGCCGCCGCAGCACAGGTGGTAGCACTTCTCGCAGAGGCCGCGCCGGAACACGGTGCCGCCGCAGCCGCCGACTGTCACCGTCACCAGCTTGTTGCCCACGACCCACGTGTTACTGAGGCCGCGCGCCAGCAGCAGCTCCATGACGGCCGTGCGCTCCGGCAGCACCGCGTAGTTGGCGCCCGTGTAGCGGGCCATCAGGTCGACACACGTCTCCGTCAGCTCGCGGTGGAACTTGATGAGCTCGCGCGTGACGCTGATGGGCGCCGCCGGCGGCGGCGGCGGCGGCGGCGCCGGGGCCGGCCCGGGCAGCAGGGAGCCGCGCCGCAGGCCCGGGTCGGCCGGCGTCTCCTGGGCACGCCGCGACAGCGAGAAGGTACGGCCGTCGCGGCCGCGCGCCTGGCTGGCCCGGTCAGAGAGGCTGGACGACCTGCGCCGCAGACGCGGCCCGCACCGCACCGTCAGCTCACCCGCTCAGCCGTCCGCACACCACAAACACCGCACAAGGCCCGTGGCAACAGGTGCGGGCCCGCCATCTATTGTCGATAGTCCTAAGCTCAGCTATCGCTTGAGGCGTGACTCGTGAGGGAGCTGCAACCAGCAGGCACGTCTATGATTATAAAGCTAACATTCCGATGGATGCTGCTGTCTACGCAGGCTCGTGAAAGAAATATTTTGATTATCCTATGACCACGTAAATTTGCTCATGTGTTCGCGGTCAATACGGGTCTGCAAAGGTAGATTCTGCGCCATTCCTGGCCTTTTGCCATTGCATAGAGGCGAAAGTAGGAAGCAAGAAGTGCCTTACGCCTGCCTGTCTCTTCTTAGCAAAGCGAACACAGAAAACGGACACCAGTTATAGCACCCTTACATACGCTGCATTCACATGGGAGCACATTCCAAAACCTCCTCAAAGGGCTGGTTGCACGACCGATATTAGGTGCCGCTCTTCGCCAAATGAAGCCCTCATGTGCCGCACATTGGGTGCGGGGTCGGGAGCGGGGCATGTATCACCCTGGGGTGTCCGGGGGCTTAGTACTCGGCTGCAGAAGGGACAAGAAGTTTGTCCATTCAGCGTGTGGTAAACCCGACTGTGCGCAACGACACGGCAGAACGCCGGCTGCAAAATGGCTAGCGCAACACGGCCACGCAAGGCAGCCTCCCAAGACAGGTAGCAAGGCCGTTCGAGTCAGGCCGTCTCAATGCCGCTAACAAGACCAGCCCACGGGAGCGTTGGCTGTCGCGCCGTGCCGGCGGCGCACCACACCAGCGACCGGACCGTCCCCGACCGTTGCCGCCCAGCGCCACCTCCCCGGTCGGCCCGCTCACCTGCGCCTGTTGCTCGAGTCCTCGTTGACTGCCGCGCCCTCGGCCGTCTGCTGCGATCCCAGCGCCTGCTGCTGACGCCAGATGGCCTGGATGTTGCTGAAGTTGGTCTTCAGCCCCTTGATGATGTACTTGACGAAGCAGCGCCGGTACTTGACCTTGCACTTAAGGAACCACATGGCGATGACGTGGTGTGCCAGCGACACGATGTAGTGGTTGAACTTGGCCGGGTTGGTGTACGGCAGCACGATGGCGAAGATGGACATGTACTGCTCCTCGTTGAAGCGCGAGTACACCTTCGGGATGCGTATGAGCGTGGAGAGGAACTCCAACACGGAGTTGCCCATGGCCACGGTGGACGAGAGTCTGGACATGCTGATAAGCACATCGTGTATCAGCTTGGCCATGGCCTCGCGCATGCCCAGTGCGCAGACGGTGAGCGCCGCCATGCACTGCGGCGCGCACCGCGACCGCAGGCCGCTCTCCAGACTGCCGATCAGCCGCCGGTGCATCGGCATGCTCATGTTGTTGTGGTAGGACGTGAGCGACACCAGGATCGGGTACACTAGCGACTGCAGGTCGGACGTCTTGAACGTGTCGGGCAGGTGGGTGAGCCTGCCGCAGAGCACCGGCGTGATGTCTGCCGACAGTTGGCACATGGCCTGCGCGAAGTAGTCGACGTCGCCGCCTTGCTCACTCAGCACCAGCGCCTTGTTCTCCAGCAGGCGCGGCACGCGCAGCAGCAGCGTCGACAGCAGGTCGTAGTGGCGCTCGTGACCGAGCGCGGCGATCACGGCCAGCCGCAGCGGCGTCAGGCTGAGCCGCGTCACGGTCGGCGCCGGCTCGGCGTGCCGCTGCTCGGCCAGCAGGTGCTGGCTGAACCGCAACGCGCCGCTCGTCCGGTCCGGCAGGCCGATACGGCACTGAGCGTCCACCCGCAGGCTGAGCAGGCAGAGCAGGAGCGGCGTGCGCACTGCCGGCACCGCCGACAGCACGTCCGGCGCTGCGTAGTGCCGATGCAGGTGGTCCACCATCACCCGGTAGGTCTTCACCGCCAACGACGACGGCAGCGCCGTCAGGTGTCGCTCCAACACCTCGGCCAGGCCGGCGGCGGCCGCCTCCAATGCCGGTGCCGCCTCCAGCTCCAGCGGCCGGCCAGCCTCCAGCGGCGCTGTCAGCACGCGCTCCAACAGCGCCAGCACGTCCAGGCAGTGCGGCGAGCGACACGAGGCAGCCACGCGCACCAACAGGCACACCATGCGCGCGCGCACGGCGGCGTCCGGCTCGGCGGGCAGCGCGGCGGCGGCCGGCAGCAGCACCGTCTCCAGCAGCGGCGTGGCCTCCAGCCGCCGGAAGCCGTCCCAGACGCGCTGCAGCACGTCACAGACGGCCAGCCGCACGGACGTCCGACCATCCTGGTCGTAGTAGCGGGTCACTAGCTCGCGCAGCTCCGACAGCCAGGTGTACCTGCGCCGCCGGCGACCAGGGCACAGTGAGCACAGGTGCGCGCGGCGCCGCGGCGATGCAGACCGTGGACGACCTTACGGCTTCGGCTACACCGCCAATCGACAGCTGTCTGAAGAAATGCGGCCGCGGGGTGAAACAGTTTTTGGATTTGTTTGCAATACCATTCCGGCATACGTATCTGCGGCACGTTTCTTTGCAAGAACTTCCGCTGCTAATAATGGTTTTAATTCGGCAGCCTGCTCAATAAACCCATCCTAAAGGCACTCTCTGTAACATTTCAGCAACTGCGCGCGTGCGTTAAGTGCGAAACACATCAATGTGAAATTTCAGACTAGCAAGTACATTGTAGCAATCCGCGCATGTTCACATGGGACATCAGCGTAAAAAGCGGGCCTACTTTGCAGCATGAGCTGTGCAGCGGTGTATGACAAAGCTGGCCGCCGACCTCACCTGTACGTGAGCAGGTGATCAGCCGCCCGGTGCACGGCGGCCACCACGCCGGCCTCGGGCCGGTCGGCGGCGCACCGCTCCAGCTGTGCGGCCCAGGCGCGCCTCGTCGCCGCCGAGCCGCCCGTCGGCCGCCAGCCGCTCGGCGCCGCTCAGCAGGGCGCCCAGCTGCGCCAGCACCTGCTGCGCCACGGCCGGCGGCAGGCGGGCGCCGCGCGCCTCCGTGTACAGTCGGTCCACCAGGTCGAGCAGCAGGTCCCAGGCGTGCGGCAGCAGCTCGCCGCCCTGCGCGCCGCACACCAGCTCGCGCAGCTCGAGCGCTACCTCGTGGCTGACGGCTGGCTGCCGGGCGTCGAGCGCCACGCCCAGCGCCGGCAGCAGCGCGCCTGGCCGGTGCAGCAGGCTCGTCACGCGCTGATCGCCGCCCCACAGCGCCATCGAGCCGAAGAAGATGCAGCCCTTGAGCAGGGCCGGGTCCCTGGCGTTGGCGCGGTTCATCAGCAGCTCCGTGAGCACCTGGCGGCGCCGGCGCAGCGTCAGCGCCCAGCCACCCCCGCCGGCGCCAGCACAACAGTGAATACGGGCACAGCCCGCAGCCGACACAACTCGGACAACTCAACACCAACCCCGGAGATAAGTGAGTGCGCGCGGTAAGCGTGCCCGTCTCGACCCAAAGAAGCAGCAAACACAGTGGATTCGAACCACATCGTTGCTCGCCGCCCACCTGCAGTGTGACGTGACCCATGCTGGTGCCGAGCAGGTTGCGCATGAGACGCCAGGCGGGGCGCGCGTGGTGCGGCTGGCAGACGAGCCGCGCCAGCAGCGCCGCCAGCCGCACCAGCGCGGCGCGCGGCAGGTCACTGTAGCACAGGATCACGTCGAACAGCGCCAGGCAGGCGGACGTGTCGACGCCGCCCGGCTGGGCCGTGGCGCGCGTGTAGATCAGCTCCACCACCTGCTGCACGTGCTCGGACTCCACGTAGGCGGCATTGAACTTGACGCAGTTCTGCAGGAGGCGGAGCAGCGCCGTCTGGCCGCCGGCGCCGGCCGGCAGCTGCAGCGCCTCTGGCAGTAGCTGCAGCAGCAGCGGCGGCACCGCCTCCTCGATGTAGGTCAGGTTGCGACCGTCCTCCGTCAGCGCCGACAGCATCCGCACCTGCGGGCAGCGAAGGCCGTTACCGTCAAGAAGCAGCAGCGGGCGACCACGAGGGGCGCGGGCGGGGTGGGGCGGCGCCCTCGCAGGGTGACGGCTCGCACCGCAGACAGGCTAGCCGGTCACTTCCACAGGCCAACGCAACAGCGGCGTCACGAACGGAAAGCTTGGGCTTTGATTTCTGCACTTGGCATCGTCACTTCGTAACAAGGCCTGGGAATCCCGCAGATATTGCAAGCACTGACACCTAAACGGCGCCCGGAACTGCATAACGACCCACAACATTTCGTCGGCCGTGTGAGCACCTCCGGCCGGTGCAACGACCCAGCACGGCTACCCCTGGTGAAGCCATCAAGGCGTACCAACACCCACCCGGATCTCAAAGTCGTCCGGCACGTTGTGCCGCGCCACCATGTCCAGCAGCTCCTCGCGGGCGGCCGTCATGTGTTCCAGCTGGCTGTTGACAAGGCTGACAAGCGCGGCGAACACGGCGTGGCGCAGGTCGCGCGCCGTGGAAGGGTGCAGCAGGTCTTGCACGTCCGAGAGCAGCGTCACCAGCTGCAGGTCGTCCAGCCGCAGCCGCTTCACCCGTTCCACCAGCTCCTGCGCCAGGGGAACCGCACCACGCGGCGTAAAGCGCGGCCGGGGGACGGCCAGCCAGCAGGTGCCCGGCCTGCTTCAGCTCAGGCCTCCGGACAGCTCGTGATAATGCGACGACCACAGATCTCAGGCGAGCGCACTCGGGCCTCCGAACAGCTCGTGATAATGCGACGACCACAGATCTCAGGCGAGCGCACTCAGGCCTCCGAACAGCTCGTGACAATGTGGTGATCACAGATCTCAGGCGAGCGCCACGCGACGGCCCGCTAGGTGGGCAGATGGTCCGCAAGGAAGGCAGCCCTTCGCCACGAACAGCGCACAATCATTTGGCGGGATCGCATGTGGAGACATACATGACACATGAGCTGATCATGTATGCATAACAATGCACACTGTGTGGCAATGCTTGGAGGAGATTCTGACCTGCAGGACACGGACCCGGGCACCAGGGGCCGAGTCGGGGCGGAGACTCTGCCGCAGCTCCGGCGTGTATTCAAATGGTTGACTGAGGTATTGGCTGCAAACATATGCCATTAACTCTGGTGAATGGAATCAATTGGGGGAGTGGCACACAGAATAATCAAAATACAAGTTAAGCAGTATTCAGCAGGAAGGCATTGAGAGCACACTTTCTAAAGTTACTTACAAATATGCAAAGATAATGTAAATCATATCCACCTGTAATGCAAAAGTTATGGATAATGAATGGTTCCATTAAGTCTGCTGATGTTGGATTACACCACTACCAGTGATGATGTGACATGATTGTGCAGCACATTAGGACAATGAAGATTCATGATTCATTCAAGATTCACATTCACAATCACAAACAGACAAAACAAACAAAACAAAACAAAACACAAACAAAAACAAACACACAAACAGACAATCAAGATTCAAGATTCATGGCATTATAGCACAAACTCATTAAAAACTCAATAAAACACCCGACCTGTAGCCGCCTCCATCACGATTTTGCTTGAAGAACTTCTTTAAGCGATCCTGAAAATGTTTTTCCTTTTCTTTAGACATCTTCACAAATCATCCAACCTAGAATATACCATATGTGTCAATGCATTACATGGAACAGAATGCATATATCAAGAACATTGAGCCAAGAGGATTAAAAAAGTCACAAATTGTACCACATAAGTAAGATAGAGCAAGTTGACATAGCAAGTGACAAAATCAGTACCATATCTTGGGCCAAATAGACCAATGATATCTGTCCCTAGACTGTGCATGCTGCTTATTACTTACTTCTTAACCACAAGGGGAAATGAAACACAGATAAGTGGCCCCACAAACAGAGGCAGGTTTGGTTGATGCTGACTACAGGCCTTTTCCAAGATGAGGGGTGCATATCAGATGATGGTGGCTCTCTGTAGCCAAGGATGGTGGTCCTAGCCACTGGTGATAAGATTTCTGGTGTATCAGATGGTGTATGACGATTTAGGGTGATATCCCCACCAAATCATGTGCATGGTGCAGTACTGTTGAAACCATTTCCTGCATGCAACTGTGCCCACATCATGTGAAAGTTGAGCAAGTCAATCAGCTTTGCAAATACTCAGTAACCTGTTTCTACAGACAGTGCTTCCGGAATCAGTGGTATAGTTCCAAAAAATGAGTGGGGGGGGGGGGGGAGGAATGGGAACATATATCTTCAAGATAGGCACAACTCATTCATAGGACTTTGTACCAGTGAGTTTCCTGGGGACACATCCTTCATTTGTGTCCTGTGAGGTGTGACACCTTATCAGGTACTGCAGCAAAATGTGTGCAATATATAAGTCCACAATGAAACACAAATATTTACAATGTGAATTAAAAAAACATGTCCTTGTAGGTACACTAAGGATAAGAGAGAAGTGGGACATGAGAGAAAGGTTAGCATATTAATGGCTGACCTTACAGCTCCTCATTGATGTCAAGTGTTCCAAAACACCCAGTTCTCTATGCATACCCATTGGTGATGTAATTCTACCTTAAGGTATTTATTTCCATGACCCTGGTTACCATACCATACCAATACCAATAAGAAGGCAGGTTTGCGATAGCTGTGGCAATGTGCCTCTAGAACTGTGTGTCAAGAGAAGACCTATGACAGTGTGCTGTGACTATGATGGATGGCAATCTAGTGTAAATACAAGACATCACTTTTGCCATAACAATGCCAAATAGGATACTTATATCATGATGCAACTGGATGAATGAATTCAAAGTAGGATACAGATTATAGTGCAAATGTATATACATGTTCACATATCCCAGTGCATTCTTTTAATCCGGAATGCTCAACTATGCCTACATATCCCAATACATCCCCTAACATTCTGAAACTTGAGGATCTGAAATGCTATGAAAAACTTGTGTATCTCATGACTACTATGCAGGAGGAAAGAGCAATTCCTTTGACACAAACCATTTTTGAGCAGATGTCACCAAAGTATAAGGTAATCATGATGTTAGAAGTGCAAGTCAGGCAAAAATGCTCTGAACATTAGAGCAAGGCTCAGCCCACCCATGTTGAGTAGGCATCTGGTGCAGTGGATAATGTTTTAGCACACCAGCCAAGTGGTATGTGAAAGGTTGATAGCTGTCAAACATGAAAACCCACCATCATTACCATACTTCCACACCATACAGGTATATCACACTACCCACTTACTGCCGTAATATTGACACCACCCCACTGATGTTGCTTTTTGCCATCTTATTGTGGGCAAGTCAAAAATAATGAAAATTGAAATATATTATAAAGCTGCCCCTCAAGTGTGATTTGATGGCCTTGACTGATACATTGAAAATGCAAAGGACCCTTTCATGAGCGATACGAACCAAGTGAAAACGGATGCTGAGCAAAACAGAGCAGCCTAAATCCCTTGAAGCAATAAGTTGTAAGGGGAAAATAACACCTGAGTTTGCCCCAAATCCAACAAGCATGTGCACAAATCCACGCCCCATCTACCCACCTACCTACATAGATGATTAGACCGCCTCTGCCCAAACCGGCTGCCTGTGAAAAAACCGCAGAGAACCTGGCACGAACAATGCCACTGAACAGAGGCCAGCGACTACACAGTTTCCCTCCGGACAGGTGCAAACTGCCGGCGAGTGTGGCGCGATTGTTCCTAGACCGTACTTTGTAGATTGACAAGCCAGCTGTTGATGACGTCATAATAGCTTTTAAAGGCAAACCAAATGGTAAAATCTGTGTTGTTGGTAATGCAAATTTGGAAAACGGATCATCCAGACAGAGAGGCATAGTCCCCTCTCCCTACCTTGAGCCGCCCATTAAAATCTGGGGACTCGAAAACTAGCGAAAATGTCATGGTGGAGGGGCGCCGAACAATTGGTGCCACCACCAAAGGCCCTAAGTCTTCATTTTGGGGAGAAGTTAAGCTCCAGCCGGTCAGCACACACAAATGGACACCATACCGACTTAAAATAGTCCACGTGGGCTTAATTGGGTCCATGGACGCAGCATGGGGAAGGTGTGTTTCAAATGCTGCCCAATGGATCGCGCCAATAAACGTTCATGAACCCCTATAATAAACACAACCGAGGCAGCACTTGCATCAGCATGAGTACTCAGAGATGAACCCCCCCCCCCCCCTCTCCCCGCCCCGCCGCTAAAAAATCCAGGCTGCGTCCTGCCTCCGGGAAGCCACAACAGTCGGCGGCAGACGGTGCCAGGACGTGGCTGAAGAGTGCAACGCCCTGCGCGCCAATCCAGCAGTCACACATTCCTTCTGGCTGTCTCAGCTAGGAGGCGGGCGGCCCCAAAGCAGCGACCACCACTGACCTCGTGACGCTCACACAGCGGTGCGAGTTATGGGCAGTAACCGGACCACCAGTGGGGCGTGCTGTTTAGGGCCGTGAAGGCGCCGATACTGAACTTCTGAACTGGACGACCTGGTAAAACCACATGCGTGTTCAGCGCTATGGATTACCTTGACGACGAAGAGTTTCATGTAAATCTAAGCAATGAGTTTGCAAGGCACCGGCCGACCTGCCCTGGAACTCCGCCGGCAGATCTGTGCGTCCGCCTTGCCCTTCCAGCGGATCTGTGCGTCCGTCCCGCCCTTCCAGCGGATTTGTGCGTTCGTCCCGCCCTTCCAGCGGATCTGTCCGTCCGTCCTTCCGCGCAAGTGGATGCGTGCTTCCATCCCGCCAGCGGAGCTATGCGTCCACCCCGCCGGCGAATCTGTATGTTGTGCGCGATGTCACGACGGTGGTAGAACACCTGTATGGGCCTGGCCCGTGTCATGAGCGAGAGGCCAGATGTTTCTGCCGCGGCTGATGGCTGCCGGCGCTCTGTAGCGGCTGGTTCGCGCCGTCCCCGCAGCTGCAGCGCCGCCCGGTCACCGGCCGCCATACAGCTGATGCCCGGGTCTGACCCGGCGCCGGCGGTGACCTGCATGACACCCACGCGAATCCAGATGAAGTCACAGTCATGCTTTGGGTAGTTCGTTATGCCCGCCATTGTTAAGTAACACTGGGAGATGAGCGCAGAGCACATGGAAATAATGTTCAAGCGTGGTCCGGCAGCCCAATATACAAGTCGGATGGACCCGTGGCGTGAACGTTAACGGTGTATGCTCTTCCATAACAGAAGACGAATAACACGTGCGCCTGAAGCGCATTTCCGAAGCAGTACCTTCCGGCTGTGCTGGTGAAGCTTCCGTCCGCTGCGCACGAGGCGCGCCGCAGCTGCGTGTCCGATGGCTGGGTCGGCTCCTTTCACACGGCGCTCTTCGTGACATGTCCGATGATGCTGAATTGCGTACGAATGAGTCCGAGCTCGAATTTATTGACTACTTCAAATCACCGACAGGCAAATCGACATGCATATTGATGATACCTTCCGGTGGGTTATAAACACTGGGAGATATTACACAACCCTGCCAATGGCAATTCCAACCAATGTGCAGGGTTCCCAAACGGCTACTGAAGCCTAGCAGTCTGGAAGAGCCATAGAGGAAGGGAGGCGCCCGTATAGAGAGGGCGGAAAGGAGGAAACTGAGACCGAGCAGGGCAAGGAAAGCTGAAATCGTGCGCCGCTGCATGCTGGCTGAGACACCAACGCACCCTACATAAATTTCGTATCAGAAAGGGAGAAATGAAAACAAAAATAAGGGTTATTAGTAACATAAAGATCCAAGAACGCGTAACCCACGACTAGCGCAATATTTCCACACAGCCAAACAACCGGCGATTTCACGACAGCTCGGGGCGCCACAGTAACAGAGCGCCCCTCCTCCGTCGGGCGCCGTAGAAAAGACAACAACCCACCGCTCCCTCGCCCGCTAACCCAGGAGCAACCTCTCGGCGCAGACTGGACAATCGCTGGCTGGCCAATGGCAGGCGGTGGGACGACACGCCGCAGCTCGCTGCACTGTCCAGAGTGACACCGGCACTCCCACACCCACACCCCATGCCAGGCCTTGGCGCCTCCATCCCTGACGCGCATGCGTGCACAACCTCTCGCATACGGCCACACCAGAACGGCAAACCATTCGCCACTACCTTGGTTCGGGCAGAGGGGGTCGGAGGAGCCGTCGGCAACGATCGCCCCCAGATTCACGGGCCATTTCAATCGCGGCAGGGGCCGAAACCGGGGACAGATAAGAAATTCCGTGATGCGTGCGGGCGGACGAGGGGAGGGGTCGTACGCGGTCCGACTCCACACCGACGGACAAGCGCAGGCACACGCCTCTGATTTGGTACGGGAGAGCTGCTGCTGCTGCTGCTGCTGGCGGTGGTGCTGCTGCTCTGCCAGCGGCGGCGGCGGCGGATCGGACCGGTCTACATGACAAGTTTGCCTACGATGACGCCGATGACTAGCGCCACGGCGGCCATCACATAGTACATGGTGGTGTCGGCGGGCGCGGCGTCGGCAGCGGCGCTGCCCGGCGCGCTGGCCGCACTCGACAGCTGGCGCCGCAATCGAATGCCTTCCTCCTGCAACGGCCAAGGGTGCGTCAGTCAGCGGGGGCCGCCGGACGCGACGGCAGTCACACCGCAGCCTGCCGCTGTCGCTGACCGCCTCACACGCGGCCACACACTCGACACGGCCAGAGCGGGGCCAGCTACAACTGACGGCGGCAAAACAGAACTCGAGAGGACTGTTGGAACCCTCCAACTCAGCAGGGCCAGTGTGACACTGCCCAGAGGCAAGGGGTGGAGGCTGCGCTCACCCGGACTAGTGGTCTAGTCCGGCGGAGCGGCGACACGATCAACAGGGCAGGTAGTACCCAGTGAGGTAGGACCGGTGGGACCAACAGTGACAGGGTCAGCGGGACCGGGATTACCCAGTGAGGCAGGACCGGTGTTAGATCCGGCGGGACCGACGGCATTTGGAAATGATTGTTTTAAGGCTTGTATCTGATTCTCGGCTTGTACATTCAATATCTGAATTGACAAGCCTACCATAATGCAGCAAAAGACTATCATAAGACTAAGGACGCAAAATGGCCACGTAGTCAACACGCCCAAAAGCAATAAATACTATCATCATAACATCAGACTAAATTGACATCGTTCCTGTGGACTCCACGTTTTCCCATCCACTCTCCTAACTTGACTACATCATGTTCTTATCCCATGTTTACACACAATGGCCTTGCATTTTGCCTGTTCGTGACGCCATTGGCGTTCGCGACCACACACCACTGGTGAGCTGGTGTATACTCCCCCTTCTCCCCCCCCCCCTCCCTCTCCCAGGCTATCCCAGAACCCGCTCAGCCAATTTGAATTATTCCAACATGAATTAAAAACAGGTCAAAATCATGGAATTTGAGGTGCTTTTTACAACCATTGCACGGCACGAAAATTTACTAGCTTTGCATTAGGGTTCAGTGAGGCTACAGCTGACCGATCGGCCACATAAGTGTGGTGCCGTCGCTCGACTTACACACTGGCGGAGTGCATCAAACACGGACTTCGCCAATACCTTCATGATCGATAAACGACGCACTCATGCGAAAAGCAGCATCAAAATCGCCGCGTGGATCGCAGTCGGCTTGAGCTATTAAAGAGTGCGGTTAAATTTAGAAACGCATCCGATCTGGTCAGCGAAACCACACACATCTTTTACACGGTTGGACCCAGGCAAATCCACGGCCAGCGCTAGAGTGCCAATGACCTGCCGCTGATATCGCAGATTCTTTTACCAACACGATCTTGCGATGTGTCTTCATGATTCGTGTTGTCACTTCTACGCCTCTGCCGCAGTGACGTAATGGTGGCACCACACTACGCAAACACAAACGAAGTAAACTTACAATGTGAACCGATGCTCTGGGAGGGATCGGGCTTGTTAACCCCGTCTCCAACAATTTCTTAAATTATTGAGCATGACGTGCGAACAATGCACTTGAATTTTCAACAGCAGTCGCCCAGACGGGTGCAGCTCATCTCAGCAACTCGGGCAGCTCCTTAAGATTAGCATTGTAGCTTAACGGTCAGCCGCGGAAGAGGCGCCGTATGGGCGCAGGTTCGACATCCGGCATCAAACCCGACCGCGCACGCTTGTGGAATGGTGCGAAAAAGTAGCCCACCCGCATCTCGCCATCTCCCAGAAGCCACTTAAGAAAGATGACGACCACATACACCGACGCATACAAAGAAAGATGGTTTTGCCATTATTCAGCTTGAAGAATGGCACAACAAATGATCAATTATCTTTGTCTTCGACAATTTTACGACCTTTTATTCAATTAAGGAATAAAGGGATACACCACCGGCGGCGGCATTGGGCCTAGTGCAGCACAGCACATATCTCACATACCCTGTCATCGCACCATGATCGAGCCGTCTCAAGCGGCGAATACGGCTGTTGCCAATGATCAGGCGATGTCAAAGTGACGCCTGACGATCCCACGCGGACAAACTCACCTGTGTAGTCTGCACAAGCATATTTCAGTGCAAAGTGTGAAGAAATAATTATTTGACAGAAACCTCGGCAACATTCTAGTCTACATACCTGCCTTCAGTACAAAAATCAACATCTGATCCTGATGGCAGCACAATGAAGCACTCATTGTGAGTTTTCAGAAGGACTGCCCACGACCGTTAAGTCAAGAAATGTCACTTCCCAACCGCGAGGTTGATCCTTATTGCCTGAGGCTGGGCCGTCTGGCCGCAACACAAATGCAGAGATGTGTCACGAACATTCCGTAAAACAGAGCAAACAACTGAGGGCGTCGCGGAAAGCATCGCGGAGTCGGCGGTGGAGTCGGCCGTCCCGAGCACTCACCCTGAGCTGTAGATTTTCGCCGCGGGCACTGCTCAGGTCCTCCCGCAGCTTGCGCAGCTCCTCCGTCGCCATCTTCATGTCCTTCGGCTCCGGCTGCCGGTCAGCGCGAGCCGCCGTCAAGCCACTGGCCCCGGTGCCGACGGCAGCGACGACGACGGCACTCATCGCGCCTCGCGCAAGCGGCACAACGCTCGACGCTCGCAGCCTGCGCCGAGGAGTGGTGCGCAGCACACGGCGGGTGGGAAGCTGTTACTTACGATGCTACGATGCCACATACGGCACGGAACACCCCGCAGGTTACTGTGACGACCCAGACGTCGTCGAGCGCTTCTGTACGTCACTATCGGTTATTAAACATACTCCAGCACATGTCGTTGCACATTCGCTGGGAAAATGCACACAAAACTTTCCAGCCGCCGTGACCAGGGGCCGACAGGTTGTGCCGAGGCACAGGCCGCGGCCGCGCGGCACACCGGGGCGACGTGACCCCCGCACGCACCCTGTTGACCAGATCCTCCTGTGCATCCGCCGGCAGCTCGAACACGCAGCGCATCTTGTTCGAGGTCATGATCTGCTCCGGACTGGCAGTCTTCCACTGAAACCAGCCGCACCGAACTCGGTCAGTCCAACGTCTGCACAATACCGCTCCTCTATGGGTTGATAACACCGCTTTGCACTCATCCCAGAGGACTAGCAAAACCATTTAAACCTGCCAGCGAACAGAGGGGCCCCATCTCCGATAGGCAAAATAAAGAACAGACGGCGAAGAGCCCCTTCACTGCAGTACATCTGCCTACGCACTGAGGGACACATTTCATAAGCTCTTCACATTGCTCTTTATATTTGCCCAAACACAGTAATTCAAGCAATTAGTTTCACGCCAATCGGGCAATGCTTCTGGGCCACGTAAACCCGTCCAGCAATGAGCTTTCATGGCCCACGTGAATTGCGTTAGCTTCCAGCATTGATTTCAAACCATTTCTGGTACTATCGGCTCAAGCTGGTTAATGTCAAAAATGTAACGCGAACATAATCATAATATACAATGGCAGTGTTCGGAATTCCAAAATATTTCGTGGTAGCGGAGTACAAATTTTCTACAGTGAGAGATAACAGTACAATGGGTAGCACTCAACAAAAGCGTCACTTTTCGTACGCAGCAATTCATGCAAAACCACTTTAAAGGAAAGAAAACATAAGCATTAAACATGGCACACTGGAAACAACACGATCGCATACCCTGTGCGATGAAACACATGTTCATATACATTGGTTTGCAATTTATGAAAGGCTCTGTGTATACACTCTCCAAAACGGAGGGTAATTACGCATCGGGCTGATACACTCTCCAAAATGGAGGGTGGCTACACACCCGGCTTATACACCCTCCAAAATGGAGGGTGGGTACCATACCCACAGCCAGACAAAAATGGTACACAAAAAAATGCAAATGAACATGCCACGGACGGCCACCTACTCATGCTCCACCATGATCACACTACTACCACTCCACCACGGTCGCACTACTCACGCTCCACCAGCAAACTGGTCTTAAAAGCAGCTAAACATACATGTCCTCCACCTTCCCACTACCGACCAACACACGAGGCCCTGCACGTCCCATCCGAAAAATAGAGACAGGCAACACTCTTAAGCCATTTACCGACCCAGCGCAAGTACAATGCCTGACAGACCCGTGTAGGCCGGCCAAAGGGATCAGTCAGTCACTCCGCTGATTCCCGCGGATAATGCAAGGTATTCATGGATTTTGATGCGCTTTAATCGCTACTGTTGTGAAATATGATCATTTAGGTTGCAATTAATTAATGTTTTTGTCCTAATAAACCCTTCTCCATAATTTGCCGAGCCAAAGTTATGGGCTCATGCTACTCTGGTGTCCTGGTGCTTTTGCCGGAGTGAGATGGCTGTCTCCGAAGTTTTTTTTGGCTATCTATAGCAACGTTTTTCGACTTAAAAGGTTTTCGCAGAGCCTGAATTACCAGCTTTAATTTCACACCCTTAAGTGACAAATTCAACTTGATTTAAATCCACAACTGACATAACATTTTTGTACTCCAGATACCAGGAAGTGACCCAAAATCCAACCACATGGCGGTTCTGGATAAGTGCAAATAAGTCCTTCATAATCATGATGTCCATCTCTATACATCCCTCCACATGTTTACGAACCTGTTCAAGGCATGAGCGTGAGCAGAATATTTATGCTCTTGACAAATCAGTCACGAGGAGGTGACTCATTGAAAACAATCGGGGAGTTTTACTATGTTCAACCTCCAACCTGAGCTGGGAGGCGGGCGCGAGCCGCTGAATAGTTGAAATGTTTCCGACGCCGAATTGCGACTGATTCTGTTATTTGTATTGCTATGACACAGCGGTGGCGCGTGGGTAGGCGGCCGTCTGTGGTAGGTAACTGGGTATGCGGTTTTCCATGAACGTTTGTTGCATCCTTGGCAATTAATGCGGCTCCTCGTCAATGGTAGGTTAAGCCATGTTCAAGTTTGAGTTGGTCTGCGTAGGGCATAGGAAGTAAGAGCTTTGCTAATCTAAAGACCTGTGTGATTCTGGTACTCGTTTCTCATTTCCCAGTATTGTTCAAAGGCGATTCCATTGAACATTCACATGCTTTATTTTTCACATTTTGATACATGGTTTATCACATACCTAGAAAGCGACACAGGCTGCTTCCTATTGGGCATCTTAGTCTGGTGGGTACACAATTTGTGCTCTTGCAGATATCAATACATGGCTTCTGATGGAAGCAGCAAGTCTCAAGCCGTCGCACCTTCTGGTTTTATTTTTTCCTGACACAAAGAGGTAAAATGAGTTTTTCCAAAGGCTGTTTTTGTTGCATCATGATGGAGTACAAAATATTTAATTAGACCTAGTCACAATCCTGAAGTAGGAAACCTCCTGGTATACATTATACCAGGAAATGTCAAGTTTTCCAACACTGTACAATAAAGTTGTTGAGCTGGGCCCAAATACATAAATACATCTAGCTCAAGAGGCGAACCGAGGCCAGCATATCGATGCTCGTTTATTGTTTGCAGTCGATGTACCGTTGTCCTTTTCGGTAGAATTCAGCCAATACCCAGCCATATCATACCGAACAAATGGGTCCATCTGTTCATGAACTGAACATCTGGAAACATCTGTTCCTGTTACACAGGAAATAACCAAGCACTCGTCCCCCTCCCCAACCCTTGCTTTCAGCATGTCAATCATGCTCGGCACGGTGAGGTGTCCGAGCTACAGGCAATACCTGAACAGTTCCGGCTTTCCTGCACACATACCAGGGCAGCAGATCTAACCCAGAAACATATGGGTGGTGGCCCCCGGACTCTACATCCTCGCCTATCGGGCTTCAGACGTCACCGTAGTTATTATGATAAAGAAGACGGCCACCGGCATTGTGACAGCTACACGCGCCCAATCAATGTCTTACATACTCTGCATTGCAGCCGCGTACAACTATCTCAGGCAGCAAAATCCCTGAAAAAACATTTTGGCTGTTTTGTTCACTGCCATCCTTCCGGCTTGCACCCGATCTAAGTTCCCACAGAGGAAAAGCGAACAAATAACTTCTCTCCACATCACAAATCACTTCTCCGTATCCGCACATCACGTCAACATCGCAAGAACCAAGCCAACCAACCAACAGGCACAGAGTTCTAGGGCCTTCCCAGTCTCTAGCAAAAAGGTGCACATTAGCTCTAAATGCAGACCATCTAATCATTCCCTCCCATGAGTTTGGCACCAATCTGCCTCCAGGAACATCTCGCTGGTCTGCTAGAATCTCAAAATCACAGATTGGTTCCTTTTATGCAATGCAGGGAGGTAAAAGCCTGAAGATCATGACAACATTTCCTCCTCAGAGTGTGTAATAAGTGTTTGCAGAAGCTCCAATGACAGGAATGCTGTAAGCCTTCTTGGCCTTCATCCAGCAATGACATAAATCAAGGGGTCATATGTCTGAACCATGCAAATGAAATAAATTGCAATCTAAATGCATGCCAGAAACATGGGTATCACAGTACCTACCTCAACAGATCCACCTTGATGACATAAATGTTCAAACATTGCCTGAGGTACCTCATGAATGTACATTATGGTTGTGCCAAAATTAGTTTTCACCAGTACCTCCAATATTATGGGCAAACACATGTCCAACTCACCTTTGGATAAACTGTGACATCATGGGGTTTCAGTGACATGACTTACTGACACATGATCAAAACACAAATGTTCTTTTTCCAGTGAAAACAGTGGCATATGCTAGGAATCTCTGTGAGTGCTGAAGTCCATAAGAGCTGCAATGATCCCCAACTAACATACCAGGGTCTCCACTCCACCTCCTCTCCCTCAGGCAGGAACATCGTCTGTACCATGAACTTGTGTTTGTTTTTCTCTCCGCCGGATCGTAATCGAATGGCTGAAGCATTACTGCAAAACAGAAAATGGCAGTAGCATTTGAATGATGGGACAAGGGAAACATGATCACAATGCAATGTAATACCATTACATGGCCACCTCAGCCAGGTTCAGCACCATGTCCAGTGCCATTTAACAACAGGACAGAAAAATATAATCACAACACAACACAACACAACACCATGGGCAAGTCACCTCAGGCTGGTTGAGCACCATTCCTAACAGCTGGCTCATGATGACTGCATAATGACAAAATAGCTCACCTCTCTCTCTATAAAAAGTAGACACCCACCTTTGCATCTGTCATGAGGCCCCCAATCTTATCTCCTACATGCAAACATCTGCACCTGGTGTGGATTTTGAAGCTGATTGGTGCTTACATGCATGCAAAGGTTTCTCTGGATAATTCAACACAAACACTCAGTCAACTGAGCCCTAATTTTACAGTTCAGTTACAGCAGGTCCACACAGTGTTCTAATATTGTGATATTCATGACTTAATTCTAAGCACCCTGAAGCCTTCACACTAAATTGATTGGATAATCGGGTTGCATCTGAAATAGGTTATGGGCTTGATTACAGGGGTGCAACTGTAGCACAGGCCCTGTTCAAAATGTCATCCTTAGTTGTCAATAAACTGCTATTAAAACACAATAAAATGCAGGCTCCAACAATTTGGTCCCAAATTATTGTAAGAAACACATTGTGCCTAAACAAGTTATAAATAATAAAAAAATGATCAGTTTTTACACCAAAAAAATATTGGACACAGGAAACAGATGAATAGTTTAAATAGCTGTCCACACTGGAGAAACATAAATCTGT
Organism: Pollicipes pollicipes; assembly: GCF_011947565.3. Lineage (NCBI taxonomy): Eukaryota > Metazoa > Arthropoda > Thecostraca > Pollicipedomorpha > Pollicipedidae > Pollicipes > Pollicipes pollicipes. The sequence goes on along the minus strand of NW_023596545.1, from coordinate 38,988,479 downwards.
GGCATCATGGCATGTGATTTTCCCTCACAGTATATTCAATGATAATCTGGGTTGAGTGCCCAAAACAAACATATTGTACAAGCTAGCACTCAGAATGCAAAAGGGTCAATACCACTCATACCTGCAATGTTGACTGTGGCTCCTGGCTCCACTATACCCTGGTTTGGTCGCACACAATATCTCTTTGGTGCAGTGGTCTTGATCTTGAAAGTGATCTTCTTGTCTGATGTATTGGTAAGGGTCAAGCTACTGCTAGACACTTCATCTTTAAATGGGCCTGAAAAGTCATTTGCTGTTAAATTCTCTATACAACACTTCAACAGAAAACTATACTCAACATCCAAGGGCCTATTGTTACATCCACATATGCCATGCATGACAAAGCTGATACATCCACTCAGCTGATATTTTTGAAATGGTCAAATAGCGTACCTGTGCAACATATATGAACATAGCAAAATGACAAGTCAGCAAACTCAAATGTGTCTGCCAGACAAAGACATCAGTTCCAATCATGGGAAATCTTTAAAGGACAGAACACAAAAAGCAAATCAACAAGCTTTGATCACATCTGATGGCTGAGATAACAAAGTGTTGTTCAGAAACCCTTAAAGACAATAATGAATATCACAAATTGGTTGCAACAATAATGTCCATTTCATTGGTCTCTTAAAATTATCCTGCCTTTGCAACTGCCCTCAGCTCTCTGGAAAGCTGTACATGAATATATTCACAAATATGAATTCAAAATGAGTCAAGGGTCTGTCTGCACATGACAAACATTCCTTTTTGCTCCTGTGGGTTAATGTGGAGCCATTCCATCATGCATGCTTTTGATGTTCCAAATGGCAATAAACCATGCTACCAATAGTGCTCATTATTTGATCTTCAATTAAGTTGCAAAACAACCATGCTAACAATATTTCCTAGTTACTTGAGATTAAAGCAGTCATAAAGTAAAGAAAACTTTTGAAGTATGCCTTTCTCCAACTTTTCTCTGACCAAACTACATTCTTTAAACCTGCCTCTAAAGCTGCACAATTATGTAAAAGTAAGTAGATGTTACTATGGGCACTGCATGACCTATGGCAGTTGATGCGCCCTACAACCCCAAATCATCATCATCATCATCATCAAGTAATGTTACTGAATCAATGGTAATTTTGATCTTACTGATAGCATGTCAGAGATCTTCCTGGTATCAAATGATACTCAAGTATCTTTCTAACCACTTTTAAGTAAGAGCTTGGATCTTATTTCTGCTGCAAAGATCTCGACCATTTGCACATTATGTTCTTACAATCGGACATTTCATAAATGTATGTCATCCCAATATGCAAAGCCTGCTGGGAGACATTGCTCATTATCTCTCAATCAAAACACTTCAGCAACATAGCTAGCGAAGCACCCTTTAAAATAATCTCAAGTGATATTTTTTACCGTCAAATATGGACACAAAACCATGATATAGTTGAACTTGTGCCCATCCCCAACTGCAGCACACCTATCGGCGAAACTGGCGCACACGCATTACCTTTGAATCGCAACTCCTGCGAAGGCTCGATGACTAAGAAGTTATCCGACGTCGACATGTTGGTACACTATTCGCTAGAAAACAACTTATAACCAAAGAAACACTGATGCACAACAAATTTTCGATCGCGCTCCGCGTCCCACTCCACCTCCACCTACCACAAACAAGCGAACTGTACTGAACGTAACTGCGCATGCGTTGTCAGTTGTACCAGAGAAAAATGCTTTTTTTTCGTTATTCAAGAGAACTTAAAATAGCTTTATGAAACAACGACAAAAATTATGCGCAAAGTTTCAATGTTTATTTAACGGCCTAAAGTATACTGAGTGGTACTGGTTACCCGGCGTTGCAGTGCAAAATGACAATAAATTTGACGATGTTCAAAATTTCGAGTTGTCCTCACTGCTTATCGTCAAAGGGTGACAGAGTTGAGAAAGGCTGCTTGAAAATAAAAGACGCGAATCCGGAAAACGTTCCTTACCACGGGTGTCAATTTGTAATATTTTGGGTGGGTCATTTGCTCCCTCCCCTCCCCCATCCACCCACTCCATGTCAAAGTTGGCCTCCCAACTGTGAGTTTGCCTCACCCCCAACTTTCTTGAGCCTTGAGCCCAAGTATAAGAACGAGTGCCGCACATTAAAAACAGGAGCTCAAAAATATCATAATTTCAATGACGGCTGTTCATAAGTATTTCATTTTTCAATGGAAAAGAAACTGAAACCTGTGATGTCATGTTTGGTTAAGTGCAACTGACTGATGTGCACACTTTTGGAGCTCCGCTTTTGCATGGCGTTACGATGTTTTGTTGACTCTGGTTTAGTGTTGTGGCATTGTTCGAGTGTTTTGTCACTATTCAGCAATGTTTCCATGCGTTACATATTGCAGCATGCTGCGTTATTCTGCCTCGACGTCTTATCGAAGAACGGGACAAACCGGTTGAATATCAGCCCCCAAAACGTGACAAAGCCGTCTAAGTGCCGAACGAGGGTGCCGAGAGTCCAGGGCCATGCGATTGTGTCGAAGATGGGATCTTTCTCTCGTACATTGCACAGTGGGTGCGGTCGGCGATGGCCATGGACCATCACATATTTAACTAGATGCACGAGGACAGCCAGACATCTCGTGCGTCAAGTTCGTCAGTTGTTGAGACTTCTCCCGCTAACCCAGATTGTATACGCACTAGCGCTCCAGTTGCCCAGTGAAACTGAATCATCACTGGACGTGGTTGTCAGCCAAACTCCCCCGAACGTATACAACACACGGGTATCGTGCCCAGCCCCTGCAATGGCCCACTTGGCCACTTCTACACCGAACATAGAACGCGAGGAAAAAACAGAGAAACAACATGCACATCCATGGTCGAACGAACACTGATGTGCTTCTACAGGACCTGGCTGGGGCCGACTGGAGCGCTGCCCTAATGCCTTTTCATCAGATGAACAGAG
>NW_023596545.1:38969058-38984471 GCF_011947565.3 Pollicipes pollicipes | reverse complement strand
AGTTTGCCCCAAATCCAACAAGCATGTGCACAAATCCACGCCCCATCTACCCACCTACCTACATAGATGATTAGACCGCCTCTGCCCAAACCGGCTGCCTGTGAAAAAACCGCAGAGAAACCTGGCACGAACATGCCACTGAACAGAGGCCAGCGACTACACAGTTTCCCCCTCCGGACAGGTGCAAACTGCCGGCGAGTGTGGCGCGATTGTTTCCTAGACCGTACTTTGTAGATTGACAAGCCAGCTGTTGATGACGTCATAATAGCTTTTAAAGGCAAACCAAATGGTAAAATCTGTGTTGTTGGTAATGCAATTTGGAAAACGGATCATCCAGAGACAGAGAGGCATAGTCCCCTCTCCCTACCTTGAGCCGCCCATTAAAATTGGGGACTCGAAAACTAGCGAAAATGTCATGGTGGAGGGGCGCCGAACATTGGTGCCACCACCAAAGGCCCTAAGTCTTCATTTTGGGGAGAAGTTAAGCTCCAGCCGGTCAGCACACACAAATGGACACCATACCGACTTAAAATAGTCCACGTGGGCTTAATTGGGTCCATGGACGCAGCATGGGGAAGGTGTGTTTCAAATGCTGCCCAATGGATCGCGCCAATAAACGTTCATGAACCCCTATAATAAACACAACCGAGGCAGCACTTGCATCAGCATGAGTACTCAGAGATGAACCCCCCCCCCCCCCCTCTCCCCGCCCCGCCGCTAAAAAATCCAGGCTGCGTCCTGCCTCCGGGAAGCCACAACAGTCGGCGGCAGACGGTGCCAGGACGTGGCTGAAGAGTGCAACGCCCTGCGCGCCAATCCAGCAGTCACACATTCCTTCTGGCTGTCTCAGCTAGGAGGCGGGCGGCCCCAAAGCAGCGAACCACTGACCTCGTGACGCTCACACAGCGGTGCGAGTTATGGGCAGTAACCGGACCACCAGTGGGGCGTGCTGTTTAAGGCCGTGAAGGCGCCGATACTGAACTTCTGAACTGGACGACCTGGTAAAACCACATGCGTGTTCAGCGCTAAGGATTACCTTGACGACGAAGAGTTTCATGTAAATCTAAGCAATGAGTTTGCAAGGCACCGGCCGACCTGCCCTGGAACTCCGCCGGCAGATCTGTGCGTCCACCTTGCCCTTCCAGCGGATCTGTGCGTTCGTCCCGCCCTTCCAGCGGATTTGTGCGTTCGTCCCGCCCTTCCAGCGGATCTGTCCGTCCGTCCTTCCGCGCAAGTGGATGCGTGCTTCCATCCCGCCAGCGGAGCTATGCGTCCACCCGCCGGCGAATCTGTATTGTTGTGCGCGATGTCACGACGGTGGTAGAACACCTGTATGGGCCTGGCCCGTGTCATGAGCGAGAGGCCAGATGTTTTCTGCCGCGGCTGATGGCTGCCGGCGCTCTGTAGCGGCTGGTTCGCGCCGTCCCCGCAGCTGCAGCGCCCCGGTCACCGGCCGCCATACAGCTGATGCCCGGGTCTGACCCGGCGCCGGCGGTGACCTGCATGACACCCACGCGAATCCAGATGAAGTCACAGTCATGCTTTGGGTAGTTCGTTATGCCCGCCATTGTTAAGTAACACTGGGAGATGAGCGCAGAGCACATGGAAATAATGTTCAAGCGTGGTCCGGCAGCCCAATATACAAGTCGGATGGACCCGTGGCGTGAACGTTAACGGTGTATGCTCTTCCATAACAGAAGACGAATAACACGTGCGCCTGAAGCGCATTTCCGAAGCAGTACCTTCCGGCTGTGCTGGTGAAGCTTCCGTCCGCTGCGCACGAGGCGCGCCGCAGCTGCGTGTCCGATGGCTGGGTCGGCTCCTTTCACACGGCGCTCTTCGTGACATGTCCGATGATGCTGAATTGCGTACGAATGAGTCCGAGCTCGAATTTATTGACTACTTCAAATCACCGACAGGCAAATCGACATGCATATTGATGATACCTTCCGGTGGGTTATAAACACTGGGAGATATTACACAACCCTGCCAATGGCAATTCCAACCAATGTGCAGGGTTCCCAAACGGCTACTGAAGCCTAGCAGTCTGGAAGAGCCATAGAGGAAGGGAGGCGCCCGTATAGAGAGGGCGGAAAGGAGGAAACTGAGACCGAGCAGGGCAAGGAAAGCTGAAATCGTGCGCCGCTGCATGCTGGCTGAGACACCAACGCACCCTACATAAATTTCGTATCAGAAAGGGAGAAATGAAAACAAAAATAAGGGTTATTAGTAACATAAAGATCCAAGAACGCGTAACCCACGACTAGCGCAATATTTCCACACAGCCAAACAACCGGCGATTTCACGACAGCTCGGGGCGCCACAGTAACAGAGCGCCCCTCCTCCGTCGGGCGCCGTAGAAAAGACAACAACCCACCGCTCCCTCGCCCGCTAACCCAGGAGCAACCTCTCGGCGCAGACTGGACAATCGCTGGCTGGCCAATGGCAGGCGGTGGGACGACACGCCGCAGCTCGCTGCACTGTCCAGAGTGACACCGGCACTCCCACACCCACACCCCATGCCAGGCCTTGGCGCCTCCATCCCTGACGCGCATGCGTGCACAACCTCTCGCATACGGCCACACCAGAACGGCAAACCATTCGCCACTACCTTGGTTCGGGCAGAGGGGGTCGGAGGAGCCGTCGGCAACGATCGCCCCCAGATTCACGGGCCATTTCAATCGCGGCAGGGGCCGAAACCGGGGACAGATAAGAAATTCCGTGATGCGTGCGGGCGGACGAGGGGAGGGGTCGTACGCGGTCCGACTCCACACCGACGGACAAGCGCAGGCACACGCCTCTGATTTGGTACGGGAGAGCTGCTGCTGCTGCTGCTGCTGGCGGTGGTGCTGCTCTGCCAGCGGCGGCGGCGGCGGATCGGACCGGTCTACATGACAAGTTTGCCTACGATGACGCCGATGACTAGCGCCACGGCGGCCATCACATAGTACATGGTGGTGTCGGCGGGCGCGGCGTCGGCAGCGGCGCTGCCCGGCGCGCTGGCCGCACTCGACAGCTGGCGCCGCAATCGAATGCCTTCCTCCTGCAACGGCCAAGGGTGCGTCAGTCAGCGGGGGCCGCCGGACGCGACGGCAGTCACACACCGCAGCCTGCCGCTGTCGCTGACCGCCTCACACGCGGCCACACACTCGACACGGCCAGAGCGGGGCCAGCTACAACTGACGGCGGCAAAACAGAACTCGAGAGGACTGTTGGAACCCTCCAACTCAGCAGGGCCAGTGTGACACTGCCCAGAGGCAAGGGTGGAGGCTGCGCTCACCCGGACTAGTGGTCTAGTCCGGCGGAGCGGCGACACGATCAACAGGGCAGGTAGTACCCCAGTGAGGTAGGACCGGTGGGACCAACAGTGACAGGGTCAGGCGGGACCGGGATTACCCAGTGAGGCAGGACCGGTGTTAGATCCGGCGGGACCAGACGGCATTTGGAAATGATTGTTTTAAGGCTTGTATCTGATTCTCGGCTTGTACATTCATATCTGAATTGACAAGCCTACCATAATGCAGCAAAAGACTATCATAAGACTAAGGACGCAAAATGGCCACGTAGTCAACACGCCCAAAAGCAATAAATACTATCATCATAACATCAGACTAAATTGACATCGTTCCTGTGGACTCCACGTTTTCCCATCCACTCTCCTAACTTGACTACATCATGTTCTTATCCCATGTTACACACAATGGCCTTGCATTTTGCCTGTTCGTGACGCCATTGGCGTTCGCGACCAACACCACTGGTGAGCTGGTGTATACTCCCCCCCCCTTCTCCCCCCCCCCCTCCCTCTCCCAGGCTATCCCAGAACCCGCTCAGCCAATTTGAATTATTCCAACATGAATTAAAAACAGGTCAAAATCATGGAAGTTGAGGTGCTTTTTACAACCATTGCACGGCACGAAAATTTACTAGCTTGCATTAGGGTTCAGTGAGGCTACAGCTGACCGATCGGCCACATAAGTGTGGTGCCGTCGCCTCGACTTACACACTGGCGGAGTGCATCAAACACGGACTTCGCCAATACCTTCATGATCGATAAACGACGCACTCATGCGAAAAGCAGCATCAAAATCGCCCGCGTGGATCGCAGTCGGCTTGAGCTATTAAAGAGTGCGGTTAAATTTAGAAACGCAATCCGATCTGGTCAGCGAAACCACACCACATCTTTTACACGGTTGGACCCAGGCAAATCCACGGCCAGCGCTAGAGTGCCAATGCCCTGCAGCTGATATCGCAGATTCTTTTACCAACACGATCTTGCGCATGTGTACTTCATGATTCGTGTACTGTCACTTCTACGCCTCTGCCCGCCGTCGAGCTAGTACGTTAATTGGTGGGCACCCACACTTACGCAAACCACAAACGACAGTCAACTTACCAATTTGATGAACCGATGCTCTGGGAGGATCGGGCTTGTTAACCCGTCTCCAACAATTTCTAAATTATTGAGCATGACGTGCGAACAATGCAATTGAATTTTCAACAGCAGTCGCCCAGACGGGTGCAGGCTCATCTCAGCAACTCGGGCAGCTCCTTAAGATTCGCATTGTAGCTTAACGGTCAGCCGCGGAAGAGGCGCCGTATGGGCGCAGGTTCGACCATCCGGCAATCAAACCCGACCGCGCACGCTTGTGGAATGGTGCGAACAAAAAGGTAGCCCACCCGCATCTCGCCATCTCCCAGAAGTCCACTTAAGAAAGATAACGACCACATACACCGACGCATACAAAGAAAGATGTTTTGCCATTATTCAGCTTGAAGAATGGCACAACAAATGATCAATTATCTTTGTCTTCGACAATTTTACGACCTTTATTCAATTAAGGAATAAAGGGATACACCACCGGCGGCGGCATTGGGCCTAGTGCAGCACAGCACATATCTCACATACCCTGTCATCGCACCATGATCGAGCCGTCTCAAGCGGCGAATACGGCTGTTGCCAATGATCAGGCGATGTCAAAGTGACGCCTGACGATCCCACGCGGACAAACTCACCTGTGTAGTCTGCACAAAGCATATTTCAGTGCAAAGTGTGAAGAAATAATTATTTGACAGAAACCCTCGGCAACATTCTAGTCTACATACCTGCCTTCAGTACAAAAATCAACATCTGATCCTGATGGCAGCACAATGAAGCACTCATTGTGAGTTTTCAGAAGGACTGCCCACGACCGTTAAGTCAAGAAATGTCACTTCCCAACCGCGAGGTTGATCCTTATTGCCTGAGGCTGGGCCGTCTGGCCGCAACACAAATGCAGAGATGTGTCACGAACATTCCGTAAAACAGAGCAAACAACTGAGGGCGTCGCGGAAAGCATCGCGGAGTCGGCGGTGGAGTCGGCCGTCCCGAGCACTCACCCTGAGCTGTAGATTTTCGCCGCGGGCACTGCTCAGGTCCTCCCGCAGCTTGCGCAGCTCCTCCGTCGCCATCTTCATGTCCTTCGGCTCCGGCTGCCGGTCAGCGCGAGCCGCCGTCAAGCCATTGGCCCCGGTGCCGACGGCAGCGACGACGACGGCACTCATCGCGCCTCGCGCAAGCGGCACAACGCTCGACGCTCGCAGCCTGCGCCGAGGAGTGGTGCGCAGCACACGGCGGGTGGGAAGCTGTTACTTACGATGCTGCGATGCCACATACGGCACGGAACACCCCGCAGGTTACTGTGACGACCCAGACGTCGTCGAGCGCTTCTGTACGTCACTATCGGTTATTAAACATACTCCAGCACATGTCGTTGCACATTCGCTGGGAAAATGCACACAAAACTTTCCAGCCGCCGTGACCAGGGGCCGACAGGTTGTGCCGAGGCACAGGCCGCGGCCGCGCGGCACACCGGGGCGACGTGACCCCGCACGCACCCTGTTGACCAGATCCTCCTGTGCATCCGCCGGCAGCTCGAACACGCAGCGCATCTTGTTCGAGGTCATGATCTGCTCCGGACTGGCAGTCTTCCACTGAAACCAGCCGCACCGAACTCGGTCAGTCCAACGTCTGCACAATACCGCTCCTCTATGGGTTGATAACACCGCTTTGCACTCATCCCAGAGGACTAGCAAAACCATTTAAACCTGCCAGCGAACAGAGGGGGCCCCATCTCCGATAGGCAAAATAAAGAACAGACGGCGAAGAGCCCCTTCACTGCAGTACATCTGCCTACGCACTGAGGGACACATTTCATAAGCTCTTCACATTGCTCTTTATATTTGCCCAAACACAGTAATTCAAGCAATTAGTTTCACGCCAATCGGGCAATGCTTCTGGGCCACGTAAACCCGTCCAGCAATGAGCTTTCATGGCCCACGTGAATTGCGTTAGCTTCCAGCATTGATTTCAAACCATTTCTGGTACTATCGGCTCAAGCTGGTTAATGTCAAAAATGTAACGCGAACATAATCATAATATACAATGGCAGTGTTCGGAATTCCAAAATATTTCGTGGTAGCGGAGTACAAATTTTCTACAGTGAGAGATAACAGTACAATGGGTAGCACTCAACAAAAGCGTCACTTTTCGTACGCAGCAATTCATGCAAAACCACTTTAAAGGAAAGAAAACATAAGCATTAAACATGGCACACTGGAAACAACACGATCGCATACCCTGTGCGATGAAACACATGTTCATATACATTGGTTTGCAATTTATGAAAGGCTCTGTGTATACACTCTCCAAAACGGAGGGTAATTACGCATCGGGCTGATACACTCTCCAAAATGGAGGGTGGCTACACACCCGGCTTATACACCCTCCAAAATGGAGGGTGGGTACCATACCCACAGCCAGACAAAAATGGTACACAAAAAAATGCAAATGAACATGCCACGGACGGCCACCTACTCATGCTCCACCATGATCACACTACTACCACTCCACCACGGTCGCACTACTCACGCTCCACCAGCAAACTGGTCTTAAAAGCAGCTAAACATACATGTCCTCCACCTTCCCACTACCGACCAAACACACGAGGCCCTGCACGTCCCATCCGAAAAATAGAGACAGGCAACACTCTTAAGCCATTTACCGACCCAGCGCAAGTACAATGCCTGACAGACCCGTGTAGGCCGGCCAAAGGGATCAGTCAGTCACTCCGCTGATTCCCGCGGATAATGCAAGGTATTCATGGATTTTGATGCGCTTTAATCGCTACTGTTGTGAAATATGATAATTTAGGTTGCAATTAATTGATGTTTTTGTCCTAATAAACCCTTCTCCATAATTTGCCGAGCCAAAGTTATGGGCTCATGCTACTCTGGTGTCCTGGTGCTTTTGCCGGAGTGAGATGGCTGTCTCCGAAGTTTTTTTGGCTATCTATAGCAACGTTTTTCGACTTAAAAGGTTTTTGCAGAGCCTGCATTACCAGCTTTAATTTCCACCCTTAAGTGACAAATTCAACTTGATTTAAATCCACAACTGACATAACATTTTTGTACTCCAGATACCAGGAAGTGACCCAAAATCCAACCACATGGCGGTTCTGGATAAGTGCAAATAAGTCCTTCATAATCATGATGTCCATCTCTATACATCCCTCCACATGTTTACGAACCTGTTCAAGGCATGAGCGTGAGCAGAATATTTATGCTCTTGACAAATCAGTCACGAGGAGGTGACTCATTAAAAACAATCGGGGAGTTTTACTATGTTCAACCTCCAACCTGAGCTGGGAGGCGGGCGCGAGCCGCTGAATAGTTGAAATGTTTCCGACGCCGAATTGCGACTGATTCTGTTATTTGTATTGCTATGACACAGCGGTGGCGCGTGGGTAGGCGGCCGTCTGTGGTAGGTAACTGGGTATGCGGTTTTCCATGAACGTTTGTTGCATCCTTGGCAATTAATGCGGCTCCTCGTCAATGGTAGGTTAAGCCATGTTCAAGTTTGAGTTGGTCTGCGTAGGGCATAGGAAGTAAGAGCTTTGCTAATCTAAAGACCTGTGTGATTCTGGTACTCGTTTCTCATTTCCCAGTATTGTTCAAAGGCGATTCCATTGAACATTCACATGCTTTATTTTTCACATTTTGATACATGGTTTATCACATACCTAGAAAGCGACACAGGCTGCTTCCTATTGGGCATCTTAGTCTGGTGGGTACACAATTTGTGCTCTTGCAGATATCAATACATGGCTTCTGATGGAAGCAGCAAGTCTCAAGCTGTCGCACTTTCTGGTTTTATTTTTTCCTGACACAAAGAGGTAAAATGAGTTTTTCCAAAGGCTGTTTTTGTTGCATCATGATGGAGTACAAAATATTTAATTAGACCTAGTCACAATCCTGAAGTAGCAAACCTCCTGGTATACATTATACCAGGAAATGTCAAGTTTTCCAACACTGTACAATAAAGTTGTTGAGCTGGGCCCAAATACATAAATACATCTAGCTCAAGAGGCCAACCGAGGCCAGCATATCGATGCTCGTTTATTGTTTGCAGTCGATGTACCGTTGTCCTTTTCGGTAGAATTCAGCCAATACCCACCATATCATACCGAACAAATGGGTCCATCTGTTCATGAACTGAACATCTGGAACATCTGTTCCTGTTACACAGGAAATAACCAAGCACTCGTCCCCCTCCCCAACCCTTGCTTTCAGCATGTCAATCATGCTCGACACGGTGAGGTGTCCGAGCTACAGCAATACCTGAACAGTTCCGGCTTTCCTGCACCCATACCAGGGCAGCAGATCTAACCCAGAAACATATGGGTGGTGGCCCCCGGACTACATCCTCGCCTATCGGGCTTCAGACGTCACCGTAGTTATTATGATAAAGAAGACGGCCACCGGCATTGTGACAGCTACACGCGCCCAATCAATGTCTTACATACTCTGCATTGCAGCCGCGTACAACTATCTCAGGCAGCAAAATCCCTGAAAAAACATTTTGGCTGTTTTGTTCACTGCCATCCTTCCGGCTTGCACCCGATCTAAGTTCCCACAGAGGAAAAGCGAACAAATAACTTCTCTCCACATCACAAATCACTTCTCCGTATCCGCACATCACGTCAACATCGCAAGACCAAGCCAACCAACCAACAGGCACAGAGTTCTAGGGCCTTCCCAGTCTCTAGCAAAAAAGGTGCACATTAGCTCTAAATGCAGACCATCTAATCATTCCCTCCCATGAGTTTGGCACCAATCTGCCTCCAGGAACATCTCGCTGGTCTGCTAGAATCTCAAAATCACAGATTGGTTCCTTTTATGCAATGCAGGGAGGTAAAAGCCTGAAGATCATGACAACATTTCCTCCTCAGAGTGTGTAATAAGTGTTTGCAGAAGCTCCAATGACAGGAATGCTGTAAGCCTTCTTGCCTTCCTCCAGCAATGACATAAATCAAGGGGTCATATGTCTGAACCATGCAAATGAAATAAATTGCAATCTAAATGCATGCCAGAAACATGGGTATCACAGTACCTACCTCAACAGATCCACCTTGATGACATAAATGTTCAAACATTGCCTGAGGTACCTCATGAATGTACATTATGGTTGTGCCAAAATTAGTTTTCACCAGTACCTCCAATATTATGGGCAAACACATGTCCAACTCACCTTTGGATAAACTGTGACATCATGGGGTTTCAGTGACATGACTTACTGACACATGATCAAAACACAAATGTTCTTTTTCCAGTGAAAACAGTGGCATATGCTAGGAATCTCTGTGAGTGCTGAAGTCCATAAGAGCTGCAATGATCCCCAACTAACATACCAGGGTCTCCAACTCCACCTCCTCTCCCTCAGGCAGGAACATCGTCTGTACCATGAACTTGTGTTTGTTTTTCTCCGCCGGATCGTAATCGAATGGCTGAAGCATTACTGCAAAACAGAAAATGGCAGTAGCATTTGAATGATGGGACAAGGGAACATGATCACAATGCAATGTAATACCATTACGTGGCCACCTCAGCCAGGTTCAGCACCATGTCCAGTGCCATTTAAACAACAGGACAGAAAAATATAATCACATCACAACACAACACAACACCATGGCAGTCACCTCAGGCTGGTTGAGCACCATTCCCTAACAGCTGGCTCATGATGACTGCATAATGACAAAATAGCTCACCTCTCTCTATAAAAAGTAGACACCCCTTTGCATCTGTCATGAGGCCCCAATCTTATCTCCTACATGCAAACATCTGCACCTGGTGTGGATTTTGAAGCTGATTGGTGCTTACATGCATGCAAAAGTTTCTCTGGATAATCAACACAAACACGCAGTCAACTGAGCCCCAATTTTACAGTTCAGTTACAGCAGTTCCACACAGTGTTCTAATATTGTGATATTCATGACTTAATTCTAAGCACCCTGAAGCCTTTAATACTAAATTGATTGGATAATCGGGTTGCATCTGAAATAGGTTATGGGCTTGATTACAGGGGTGCAACTGTAGCACAGGCCCTGTTCAAAATGTCATCCTTAGTTGTCAATAAACTGCTATTAAAACACAAATAAAAATGCAGCTCCAACAATTTGGTCCCCAAATTATTGTAAGAAACACATTGTGCCTAAACAAGTTATAAATAATAAAAATAATCAGTTTTACACCAAAAAAATATTGGACACAGTGAAACAGATGAATAGTTTAAAATAGCTGTCCACACTGGAGAAACATAAATCTGTGGCATCATGGCATGTGATTTTCCCTCACAGTATATTCAATGATAATCTGGGTTGAGTGCCCAAAACAAAACATATTGTACAAGCTAGCACTCAGAATGCAAAAGGGTCAATACCACTCATACCTGCAATGTTGACTGTGGCTCCTGGCTCCACTATACCCTGGTTTGGTCGCACACAATATCTCTTTGGTGCAGTGGTCTTGATCTTGAAAGTGATCTTCTTGTCTGATGTATTGGTAAGGGTCAAGCTACTGCTAGACACTTCATCTTTAAATGGGCCTGAAAAGTCATTTGCTGTTAAATTCTCTATACAACACTTCAACAGAAAAACTATACTCAACATCCAAGGGCCTATTGTTACATCCACATATGCCATGCATGACAAAGCTGATACATCCACGTCAGCTGATATTTTTGAAACGGTCAAATAGCGTACCTGTGCAACATATATGAACATAGCAAAATGACAAGTCAGCAAACTCAAATGTGTCTGCCAGACAAAGACATCAGTTCCAATCATGGGAAATCTTTAAAGGACAGAACACAAAAAGCAAATCAACAAGCTTTGATCACATCTGATGGCTGAGATAACAAAGTGTTGTTCAGAAACCCTTAAAGACAATAATGAATATCACAAATTGGTTGCAACAATAATGTCCATTTCATTGGTCTCTTAAAATTATCCCTGCCTTTGCAACTGCCCTCAGCTTCTCTGGAAAGCTGTACATGAATATATTCACAAATATGAATTCAAAATGAGTCAAGGGTCTGTCTGCACATGACAAACATTCCTTTTTGCTCCTGTGGGTTAATATGGAGCCATTCCATCATGCATGCTTTTGATGTTCCAAATGGCAATAAACCATGCTATCAATAGTGCTCATTATTTGATCTTCAATTAAGTTGCAAAACAACCATGCTAACAATATTTCCTAGTTACTTGAGATTAAAGCAGTCATAAAGTAAAGAAAAACTTTTGAAGTATGCCTTTCTCCAACTTTTCTCTGACCAAACTACATTCTTTAAACCTGCCTCTAAAGCTGCACAATTATGTAAAAGTAAGTAGATGTTACTATGGGCACTGCATGACCCACGGCAGTTGATGCGCCCTACAACCCCAAATCATCACCATCATCATCATCAAGTAATGTTACTGAATCAATGGTAATTTTGATCTTACTGATAAGCATGTCAGAGATCTTCCTGGTATCAAATGATACTCAAGTATCTTTCTAACCACTTTTAAAGTAAGAGCTTGGATCTTATTTCTGCTGCAAAGATCTCGACCATTTGCACATTATGTTCTTACAATCGGACATTTCATAAATGTATGTCATCCCAATATGCAAAGCCTGCTGGGAGACATTGCTCATTATCTCTCAATCAAAACACTTCAGCAACATAGCTAGCGAAGCACCCTTTAAAATAATCTCAAGTGATATTTTTTACCGTCAAATATGGACACAAAATCATGATATAGTTGAACTTGTGCCCATCCCCAACTGCAGCACACCTATCGGCGAAACTGGCGCACACGCATTACCTTTGAATCGCAACTCCTGCGAAGGCTCGATGACTAAGAAGTTATCCGACGTCGACATGTTGGTACACTATTCGCTAGAAAACAACTTATAACCAAAGAAACACTGATGCACAACAAATTTTCGATCGCGCTCCGCGTCCCACTCCACCTCCTACCACAAACAAGCGAACTGTACTGAACGTAACTGCGCATGCGTTGTCAGTTATACCAGAGAAAAATGCTTTTTTTTCGTTATTCAAGAGAACTTAAAATAGTTTTATGAAACAACGACAAAAATTATGTGCAAAGTTTCAATGTTTATTTAACGGCCTAAAGTATACTGAGTGGTACTGGTTACCCGGCGTTGCAGTGCAAAATGACAATAAATTTGACGATGTTCAAAATTTCGAGTTGTCCTCACTGCTTATCGTCAAAGGGTGACAAGAGTTGAGAAAGGCTGCTTGAAAATAAAAGACGCGAATCCGGAAAACGTTCCTTACCACGGGTGTCAATTTGTAATATTTTGGGTGGGTCATTTGCTCCCTCCCCTCCCCCATCCACCCACTCCATGTCAAAGTTGGCCTCCCAACTGTGAGTTTGCCTCACCCCCAACTTTCTTGAGCCTTGAGCCCAAGTATAAGAACGAGTGCCGCACATTAAAAACAGGAGCTCAAAATTATCATAATTTCAATGACGGCTGTTCATAAGTATTTCATTTTTCAATGGAAAAGAAACTGAAACCTGTGATGTCATGTTTGGTTAAGTGCAACTGACTGATGTGCACACTTTTGGAGCTCCGCTTTTGCATGGCGTTACGATGTTTTGTTGACTCTGGTTTAGTTTGTGGCATTGTTCGAGTGTTTTGTCACTATTCAGCAATGTTTCCATGCGTTACGTATTGCAGCATGCTGCGTTATTCTGCCTCGACGTCTTATCGAAGAACGGTACAAACCGGTTGAATATCAGCCCCCAAAACGTGACAAAGCCGTCTAAGTGCCGAACGAGGGTGCCGAGAGTCCAGGGCCATGCGATTGTGTCGAAGATGGGATCTTTCTCTTGTACATTGCACAGTGGGTGCGGTCGGCGATGGCCATGGACCATCACATATTTAACTAGATGCACGAGGACAGCCAGACATCTCGTGCTTCAAGTTCGTCAGTTGTTGAGACTTCTCCCGCTAACCCAGATTGTATACGCACTAGCGCTCCAGTTGCCCAGTGAAACTGAATCATCACTGGACGTGGTTGTCAGCCAAACTCCCCCGAACGTATACAACACACGGGTATCGTGCCCAGCCCCTGCAATGGCCCACTTGGCCACTTCTACACCGAACATAGAACGCGAGGAAAAAACAGAGAAACAACATGCACATCCATGGTCGAACGAACACTGATGTGCTTCTACAGGACCTGGCTGGGGCCGACTGGAGCGCTGCCCTAATGCCTTTTCATCAGATGAACAGAGGGGGGGGGGGGGGGGCGTTCCTGACCATTGCGAAGCCGCTGCTTGACAAACTTTCCGCGTAGCGAGAAATATGGATTCACAGCCAGCCAGCTGGTTCTGTATCGGCCGCGATTAAGGACCTTATGGCATAATGACGCCTCACACCACCCTGGGTCTGTTTAGTTCTTTTGTTAGCATCTATGCATATTATTAGCTGCAGTTTTGCATGGTGGCCATGGAAGTGGCAAAAATCACTTTGTAAGACTGATGGTTAGATCTGGCCACATCAGGCAGCTTCAAATAAATCTCGCTCATTCTCATACAAAACTTATGCTAAACGAGAAGCTGGTGTGCAAGAAGCCTACGACGCATTTCACATCGCATGTTCTGATATATCTACCCAGCACAGACTTCGTAGGAGTCATTTTCCTGAGACAGCAATATTGAGCATTTCAGACAGCACATTCGGACCATAAATGTCGGCTAGGTGGCGCTGATGTGACAAGTTAAGGTATTAAAGGCCGTGTCTGCCACCTACTGCAGGAAGCACTGGGATCCCTCAAAAAGTTACGCCTATGACTAATGGATTACCTTCAACAGCATTTACAATAAACAAAAGGTTATAACTCGGGCGGCGGCACTCACCCCGATGCCTACAGTGTGTGCCAGAGGTGCCGTTTTCTGGAAGTTGATGTGCAGTGGTAAATCCAAACTCCAGAGATTGACAAGCCGCCTGTCCAAGAGGTGTGAAAAATCAGGCTGTTTGAAAACGCTTAACTTCAAAATGAAAAAAATAACTAATATCCGTCCCATTAGCTTAGTTGGTGGGAGCGCCTGCCCTCCGGTCCAACCACCCGCAGCGCGTTGGCTCGAGTCGTTTTCGGCGCTCGCTACTTGCCCTTGACAGACATGGTTCTCGGTCAGTGGCAGTGGCCATGCTAAAGAGCACGTGACGTCAGAGGGCAGGACGAACCGTGCCGAGATTTGAGGCGGGTCAAAATGTCGCCTCCAAAATCTGCTGTTGACTCGGAATGACTCGATCGGGTGGTAGGGGTTAGGGCTCACACATCAGACACCGCTTAGCGTTAGCTCCGATTCCAGACATCCATCAATTGAAGAGTTTCACGTTAAATCTTCATAAATAACTACTACCTAGACCCAATAAACACAGTCGGTAACCGCGTCGCTGTATTCACTCACCCGACTCAAATGAAAATAATGAAAATGGTCGGGGGTAAGTGATGTGTATCGCAGGCTTTCGTGACCACGTCAATAATTCATGCTTCACGCCGATGTCTGCTAAGTTCGGCTATCATTAAGCTCGAGGACGGCAGCTTAGTCGGATGATGAGTGGAAGCGAGCCATAACTAGGTAAGTAATGAGTATCACAGGCGCCCCGTGAAGAGATCTGCATGGGTGCCCCCTAAGCTCAACGGCGGAAACTAGGCCGGATCAGATGGTGAGTGGTAACAAATCGTGACTAGGTTAGTTATGTGTCTCACAAGCTGTCGTGATGGCCAGACATCGATGTCCGCTCAACTTGATTATCATTAAGCTCGACGACTGCAACGTGCTCGACAATCAAAGCTACAGTCTGCACTTACCGCTGCGTGCTACTGGTCCGCACTGGTTGGTTTAAGCTCACAGTAGGCCCCTATTGTCCCTGATCACCGGCAGGTCATCCCATGTTCCATTATTCGATATCTCATGTTTCAACAGAGACAGTTCTTTCCGATGATTTTACCGCAATCTTCATCAAACCCGTTGTGCGCCACGATCGCTCAGTTGGTAGTGCGGCTGCTCTCCGAT
>NW_023596545.1:38949058-38964058 GCF_011947565.3 Pollicipes pollicipes | reverse complement strand
GGTTTATAGCTGACCATGTTAGGTCTCTCTTCTCGCCATATGAACGCAATCATTCTATGAGGTCCCACTCGGCCGCACCTCATTCAAAAGCAACATACTGCCGCTCTGGTGACATGTAATCTATAACCTCACGTGACAGACGCCTCCGTTGTGCTCAAACACGTGCTCCAACACGGAACGACCACTCCTGCAAGCCTACGGCGGCTTACTGGACAGTTCCGAGAACAGTTCTGGCAGGGCAAACTGGACAGTTCCGGGAACATCAAACGGCGCTCGGCATAACAATGTCCGGCAAAACCAACGGCACCGGAGGCACGGGGCAGACAACTGCGCCGCGCGCCCCGCTGGAGAGATGGGTCTCCAGTCGACCAGTCGGGGGACTGACACTACACCGGCCGGCGGGCCGGAGAGCAGCCACCACTTCTACATCAGCCAGCGGGCCGGAGAGCAGCCACCACTTCTACACCAGCCGGCGATCCAGGAAGCTGGCACTATAACAGCCGACGGGCCGGAGAGCAGCCACCGCTTCTACATCAGCCAGCGGGCCGGAGAGCAGCCACCACTTCTACATCAGCCAGCGGGCCGGAGAGCAGCCACCACTTCTACACCAGCCGACGGTCCAAGAAGCTGGCACTACAACAGCCGGCGGGCCGGAGAGCAGCCACCGCTTCTACATCAGCCAGCGGGCCGGAGAGCAGCCACCACTTCTACACCGGCCGACGGTCCAAGAAGCTGGCACTACAACAGCCGGCGGGCCGGAGAGCAGCCACCACTTCTCTACCAGCCAGCGGTCCAGGAAGCTGGCACTACAACAGCCATCGATCCACGCATCAGGCACCAGTAGTACATCGGCCGGCGGTCCCCAGAGAGTGCGTAACACACCAGCTGGCCCATCGGAGAGCAGGCAACAAAGCAGCTGACGGGCCGGGCAGGTGACCCCTCAGCAGCAGCAGTCTCGGGCAGCGGATACATCCCGGCTCAGAGCCGGCTGCTGGCGGCTGAGTCGTGCACCCCACGGGGGGGGGGGGGCACGACAGTGACCCTCGCATCGCGGCGGCCGCAAGGACGTCACACATCGGGCGCAGGAGTCATAGTGGAACGCGCCACCCCTGACGAAAGGCTCGAGGTGGAACATGCCACCCCTGAAGGAGAGTTCGACATGAAACGCACCACCCCTGGCGGAACGCACGAGATGGAGCACGCTACCCCTGGTGGAGCGCTCGAGGTGGAACACGTCACCATTTGGGGAGCGCTCGGGGTGGAACATGCCACCCCTGGAGGAGGGATGGACATGGAACTTGCCACCCCTGGCGGAGCACTCGAGGTGGAGCACGCCACCCCTGACGGAAGGCTCGAGGTGGAACACGCCGTCGCACGCAGGGGGATCGAGGTGGAACACGTCACCCCATGGGAGGGGGTCGTGGTGGTGCGCACCATCTCTGGTTGGAGGCTCGAAGTTGGGCATACTGCCGCTGGTACAGGTCCCAAGTAAGAACAAGTCACTTCCGGTTCAGCGTCGACAGGGGAGCACAAGAGCCCTGTCACACTGCCTGCAGAGGAGTGGGAGGCTTCCAGCGCGGCGGCAGTGCTGCAACATCGTTGCTGAAGCTCGCTCCCCACGTCGCTCACCCCCTTCTGCGGCGCGGCGTGTGCATTGTGGCACAACGCCAGCGGTAGAGCTTCTGCAGAGGGGCGCTCACATACCGGCCGCGGCGTCACAACAAACCCACCAGAAGGAGTTCTTTTTGCGAGGCCAGTTCGCCATAAGTGTTTTCCCGCGGCTCTTCGCGCGCCGTCGACTCCGGCGCACCGCACCACAACGTCCAGGCCTTCGAGGGGATCAGGGGGGCGCCCTGTGCAGGCCGGTGCTGAGTGTGCTGCCTTTGGCGACCGGCGTGCGGGACCCGTGGTGGCGGTCCCGACAGGACCGGGCGCCCTCGCTGCGAGGCTCGGTCTCCTGACCGGCGGCGGGACGCACGCCACGGTCAGCACGTCGTCCCCGGTGCCGTGCTCCATGTAGACAAACACATTGCGCCGCCCAGCTGTGTCCAGACGCAGGCTTTCGATGCGCTCGCGCTTGCCATCGTCGTCTGTACTCCAGCCCCTGTCATTTGCAGACACAGCGCACCAGCTGAGGCTCGGACTAACGCCACGTGGATGGCCACTGCGGCCGTGCGGAAGCTGGTTTTCGCCATCTGGATGCTCAATCTCGGCGTGTGAAGACCGTCTCTCACCATGGTGACCGTCCTCCGTACCAGCCGGAGGTGGACCCGACCCGCCAAAGTTCGGCGACAGGCTACCCGTCCCGCCTCCGTCAACGCACGCCCCCTGCCGACCGCAGTCGACGCAGTTCGCCCGCCGCTCGACAGATGTCCCCACCGGCGGCGCGCGTCGGTCGCAGGCGACAGCCCGGAACAGAGCTCCGTGCCTCCGGAGCGCTTCCGGTGCCGTCATCGAACGATTCTTCGCCCGGAGCCGTCGGCCACCGGCGCTGCTCCTCCGGGCGCACTGGCCGGAAGCGTGCCGTTTCCGGTGCTGAGCGCCGGCGCCGAGCGACGGGGCGCAGCCGACGCACGGCGCCGACAGCGAGCGGCCGAACCGGCCGGAGCGCGGAGAGCAGGGCAGCGTCTGGCAGGCCGAGCTGCGCAGGCCGGGCGAGTCGTGCGTCGTCGTTGCCTCCGGCTGGCCGCGGAAGCGCGCCGGCACGACCTTGGCCGCTGAGTCACGCGCCTCGAAGGTCATCACGCACGACGCCACCACGATGAAGCCTGCCGACAGACAAGGGGCGGGGGCGTCAGCCGGGCGATGATGGTGGCGGGCGGCGGTGGATGGCAGCGGGCGGGCGGCGGCCCGGTCAGACTTGGTACACCTGAGGAGCTGAAGATGAATTTTATCTGCAAAAGTTCATTCTGTCCTGTCGAAGGCTCATACTGGCGCATGTAAAACCCATTCTGATCAAAAGAGGGCCATGAATGAGTCTGTGGAGAGCTCATTCTGAACTGTAAAGGATCCCACCATTGACCGTGGGGGCGCATTTTTGCCCGTCAGGCCTGTTGAGTGTCAAATCTGCGTTAAAATTACGCTGGCGGCGTGCCCCTCAAAGCAAAAGAACCGTTGCGGTAATTTTAAGTCAGTAACACTCCTAGCACTCACAAGGTAAAATGGGATATCTATTGACTTTCGCATGATAAAAAAGGCAAAATGAACTACCACAAAATTACACCAAACAGCAAGTTTTCCGGCTTTAAGGAGATTCGATTTTTACATTGATATGTTCTTGATACTTAACCCAGTGTGAATGGAATTGGTCGTAATCCGAATTTAAATTGTCTAACTGTATAAGATACCATCTCAAAGGGGTCTGACTTCGTCTAACACTCCGTCGTCGCATCACATGAGATTGAACGATTCCCTAGGAATTGCCTTCGCTCACAATCATGGTCTTTCTTTGACCTCCTGTAAGTTAGCGACCTTACTAGGCATATATCATTTGCTTATCCAAAAAGATCCGACTGTTCAATTGCCTTCGGCTAGATATAGTTAAGCGCGGCCAAGCCACGCCTTTTAAAGTTTTGTGGGAAAACGACTTTCGCAGGGGGATCAAATGACTTCCCCCGAGCTCGTGTTCAGCCCTTGCACCCATACAGCCGGCCTTTGCATCCATCCAGCCGGTGGATGCTGATGAGACCAAACGATCAAGTCTGTGATTATGGGATGCCTCCTTGATCACGTAAGCTTCATCGGAACGGTTTCATTTTTTGAAATGTTCTTACATAACGACACACATAATCGCCAAAAATCGTCACCCGCTCGCACCTAAATATCCTTCAACAAAAGAGGATGTAACTTCCCGAGTTGCTCGTAAATGTCCGCAGCAGCTTCGAAAGCATGGGGCATTGGTTCAAAAAAGGATGGAAAGAAACAAAGGATCACAAATGAGAGCACACGTAAAGAACATACACACCTGCATCTCGCATGCTCTGAAATATGGATAATTGGCCGTTTGCCTCTCTCTTTTTTGCTGATATTCGGGGTTTACTGGTTGGTCTTCTGTGACCAACGACATCCTGTGACTAACCCTTCTACGCAGTGTTCTCCTTGGATGCGTAGTACAAAAAGTTAGATTTGGCAAGCTTCTCACTGCACAGGATTCATAGAATATGTTCATGGTATATTCTGCACAGAGAAGTAAATGGCATACAGGGCATCAATGTATCAACTAAAATAACAGGGATAGACAGAAAACGAGGTTGCCGATTTAGAGTATCACGTTGGCAAACCGACCAATAACTATGAGAGACATTTCACAAAAACGCATCCAGATCACAAATGATTAATTGTGCGTCAACAGTACTGTAAAGGTCTATGCTTCATTGCCAGCAATTTACAAAAGTATTACATCGTTCTGAGCTATTTTGCAGCTAATACAACTGGTACAGACCGCATTCGCTACGAGGCCTAAATTCATTTAACACCCCTATCTGGGTATGGTCTGGAGGAATGTGCCATTGGCAAAGAATGCTACGTGACGATGGCAGAAATTCTTCACCGTGCGTGGCATTTGCGGAACCATCTGCCCGGCTGCACCAATTTTTACAGGGATTGACTCCGAAGCCACAGGCGGAGAGGCGTCTTAAGCATGAATGGCTCCCGGGATAATGACGGATAACCTACGGAAAATTCCGCCCATTTATGCGCGAAATCTCAAGAAATCACGCCATCTCGCCAACATGGCGGAATTCGGGCGTGCGCACCGCGGACTGCCTGGCGTCCTAGGCCGCAACTCCGGGCGAAAAGACTCACACCACTTCCTGGCATTCCTGACCACGCCAGAGGCCACGTTCCTCGCGCGGACGACCCCCGACGCCAGCTGGGCCGGCTCGGCGGCTGATATGACGATCAGCGAGGCTCGACACCGAGGTGAGGCGCGGCGCGCGTTTGGGGGCCACAGCTCCCAGGCCGGCGGCCAGGCGTGACGCGTCATTTCACGGCTCGGTTGCCACGGAGATTCGCACTGGCACGGCAGCATGCATACAAAACAGGACACGGACTCAAACAAATAATGAAGTGCTTGATGTCTAGAATGAATTTTGCGAAAACGTGTTCGAAAGAAAGCTCGCAACGTGAGCGTAATCCAGTACGCAAAATTGGTGGATGCTTAATCCTGGAATCCTTTACACTCAAAGTGGGGACACAGATTCGATTTTGTAGCCATAGCTCCTCTATCATCTATAGTGAACTCATCCACGCTTGCTAGGATGAGTTCGCTACGCAGGAGAGACTTTCCACCCTGCAGAATAAACAAATGGGCAGACATTCAACTGCTTCAGAATGCCTCTCCGCCTTGTGGAATGGCTAGCGAAGCGGACAGAAGATGACGCTCCAGATACTTCTCCGTACCAACGCGTTAATCCAGCACCGCCTGTGACCCTCAGTCAACAGCAACCATAAGGGCTTTAATTCTACCAGCAAAATAAGTGAATTTAGCCGTCGGCCTGGTAAACTGAGAAGGACAAAAATAGCCTTGGTCATTTATTTCAGTGAAACGTAAAACTTATCCCTACAACGCAGGTAACATCTTCCCACGCTGATGTCACGCCGAATGTCGCAGATAACCGCCTGGCAATCTTGGGACTTACGAAAGCATATCATTGTAGTAACACAACTCTGAAACTGCTTCCAGCCGAAAACTCGCTTTTCTCTGCGTAGTGTATCGCGACCTTCACAGACATCAACGCCAACCTCCGGCCAGGTCAATGTCAGGTGCGTTCTGCAAGAATAAGTTTTCCGTTTCGAAGTCATGAAAAGCAATCACTTACTGCAGACTAACTGCAGACTTGACTCTGCGCAGCGATATGGCATCATGTAGTGTGGTGAACCGGTCGAAAGTCATGAGAGCACAAGTGTATTCAGTTGGGTATGAATTTGTCGCTGCGCGCAGGGTACCTGCGAAATGTGCAGTTCTATATTCTGCTTATGGTTCGGAATTCGAGTCGCTGCAACTGACACATGGGTCTTTACAGCCCAAGGGCAGGGAAAACCGTTTCCGTTGTATTGTGTTACAGACCGCAGACTTCGCAACATCGCCTCAAATCCGTACAATGTCAATCACGGAAGCAGGGTCCGGCCTGCCTGATGCGAGCAATAATATGAACCACGTCACCCTTGTTGTCACTAGACAAGCTATGTGTCTTCCACAACATGTTCGAACTCGAACTTGCTCAGGTACGTGTTGGCCAGGGGTATGGAAAGGTGTTCAGTTCAGGGCCTCGCACCCCTCCCTCCCCCCACACACAGTTGCGTTGACACACACACACAGTTGAGCACTCAACCAGTGCTTGAGCTCTCCAAAGCTGGGAACGAACCCTCCCTCTACACTAACACACTCTCATGACTAGTGGAGAGAAGCATAAGGCGTAAAAATGGTCATAAATACCACTATGACATGTTACGGCTGCCCCCCCCCCCCCATGCTACCTTCTTCCATGTAGTCCTCAAACGACAACAAAATGGAGACGATAACGTTAAAAAACCATCAACCCCTACCCCGAAATAGATCAGTGGAGGGGTTACCAACCCGGGGCTCAACGATCCTGGGCTTAACGGCAACCAATTCTGCGTAACTGCGTTCCTGGTACAGGCTTAGCTACTGAAGAGAACAAAACGTTGAGTACACAACTGGGGAAGCACCCTCGCAACCTTAACACTGTACTGTGTTGACCGCGACCACACAGTCGGACTATCTGTGCTAAGCGCCTGTGTTCCCCGAACGGGACAGTCTGCGGATCACTCCACCTACACCGCCAGCGCCGCTCGGACCGGTGCCCCGCAGCTGTCCGACCCAGCGGCGCTCGGCACCAGAACGTGTCCTCCGGCGGCCGGCCGGGCCACGACCCGCCGACCAGTCACCAGGGGCGCGCTCAGGCGAGGGCGTCGGCGAACAGGGATGCACCCAGCCATAACGGGGAGCAGGTGACGTGTATTCTGCATATCTCCAGGTTGTCTGGTAGCGTTTCTTGTGGTGCAGAACCGACACGCTCCAACAAATCCCAAAATACGCACAGGCATTTCGTCCGCTTCAATCGCGCTAAGAACATATTCTGTGGTGACGGTGTGGAGGGCTTTCCCTGTGCAACTCTAGACGGCATTGGTGTGAGGCGCTATGGAGAACTCGATGCGCTTCCAGCTAACTGCGGGACTGCCCTGAACGCGTTGAATTTCGCTGTCATGTTTTATTGTGTTTATGTCGGACGAAACGGAAATCGACAGACGATAAATGAGTTCTGTTGGAATGGGATGGCCTATATCCTTCAGGGAACTGTGCTGTCAATGGATGCTTTCATGGAGCTGGTAGACTCCATATCATGCTGGAGTTGAGGACAAGGGGAACACGAGCGCCATAAGCCAGACGAATCTCTGATTCGGGCCAGAGGGCCCAATGCTCTGATATCAACTAGCTGATGGTAAAGACCACTCATTGTCACACAGATTAGCTTTTCTAGGACAGGGGCGCGGCACGACGTTGGCAGCAGCGAGAGGGAACACCGCTAGCGAACACTCACTGGCGTCTGGTGCGTCGCTGCTGAATCACCGGAAATCGTTACTTTAGTACCGCAAATTGTATGCCTTAGAACGCACCACGTGCTGTTCAGTTCGCCTTTGTTTCAGTGTGCGGCGCTGATATGTGAGTGCGCTCCAATGAACTGCCAATACATCGTGTTGACCCGTCAGAGGCATTTGTTGACCTGTCCGCGGTACATGTTGATCAGCCAGTGGTACGGGCTGACCTGTCAGTGGCATGTGCTGCTCAGTCAGTGCAACTCATAACTGCACCGTGGTGACCGGCCGGTGCGAGCTGGTGATTTATCGGCGTGCGGTGTTGGTTTGACGGTGCGTGCGGTGTTGACTGGTGGTGGCGCAGCGGCGCTGATGGACAGCCCGTAATCCGGTCTGGGACCGCTGCTGTCGTCGGGACGGGTCCCACGGGTCTGGGCCGCACGGCGTTGACACATCGTTATCACAGCCGTGTATTCTGCCGGGCCCCGTAGGTCGCATCAGCGGCAGCACGTCCAGCCGCGGCCCACGCACGCCAGCGGCAGCGGGCGGTTGTGTGGTGCGGCACCACGGGCGCGCCACCGCACCTCTCGTCAGGTTTCCTCAGCAATGCTCACACTGACCTGTGAGCAGGTCATGGTGACCAGACGCCCAAGGCGGCGCTATACTTGAGGGGAAGCTTGAGGCTTCCACGTGCGTCAACTTGTTGTGCCGAGCCCGGTGTTGAGAAAAATATGGGTGTTGAGAAAAATAAAACGCCTGCATTTTCCGTTCAGTCTTTCGTGAGTTCAGCCGCCACTAAACTAAAAACGTCATCGTGGAACGTGATTTGAGCGGGCGTTTTCGCGTGGGGACGTTTAGAAATAGTTTTATGTTTCATAGCTTGGAACACTGATGTAGAGCAGGACGTTTTTTAAGCTTTTGTGCAGGTCATCGAAACCTCTGGGCCTAATCGTCTGTGCTTTGGGCAGCGATCAGTCCGGTGACGCACATCGGGAGTAAACATGCGGAGGCCTCACCGATCTATTCATGTCACGTCTTTGTTTTTTTTAGAGCCTACACAGATCCGGATTTTCAGATCTTTGACGCCCACTACTTTTTGAATCACAGCTAGTGTTTAACCTGGAGACCACGAGCGCTGGCTTTAAACATTGTATATTCTCATAACGATTTCTAACGAATGTTTGATACCCTTGTCACTATTTGATGACAGGCTTGGTCGATTCTAGTCTTCCGTGGCGAAGGGCTGGGGCCCGGCCCTAGTCGGTTCTAGTCTTCCAGGCGAAGGGCTGGGGACCGGCCCTAGTCGAATCTAGTCTTCCGTGGCAAAGGGCTGGGGCCCGGCCCTAGTCGAATCTAGTCTTCCGTGGCGAAGAGCTGGAGCACGGCCCTAGTCAAATCTGGTCTTCTGGGGCGAGGGGCTGGGGCCCGGCCCTAGTCGAATCTAGTCTTCCATGGCGAAGGGCTAGGGCCCGGCCCTAGTCGAATCTAGTCGCCCGGCGTTTCAAAGGCGCTGACTCCTCAAGACGTAACGATGGGACAGGACAAAATCTCCTCGCTTACAACCCATCCCGACACCGCGCGGTACCGAGCGGGGTGACCCGTTCTAGCCGTCGCGTGTGTGCCGCACGTGAGGGGAAAACTTGCGGCGCTTAAACGTTCCGAACTGCGAGGCACCGTCTGACGTTGAAAAATGTCACTTGAATCAATTTCATATACTTTTAGAACAATGTTTTTGATGCAGGATGATGTCATTATGATTTTAATGATGCGCGTACCAACCACCGGAGGGGTTTTCTTCAAGAATCGAAATCAAGAACGTGCCATGCCCTAGCTCAATAGACTAGAATGAGTGTAGCATTTCATTTTCTGTTGCTTTCATTTAGTCGATCATACTGTAATACCCTGATGGTTGTTTTGACACAAGCGACAAGCGATGAGATGCTTGCAAGATGACTAGTCCAGGGAAATGATCACAGAATTACGTCGAATGACGTCACATGTTTAATCTGATGCATGCCTTATATGCCTATATGCACACTGCACAGTGCTCAAGGCGGACTTTTTCGATCATCGACAACTTTTCACCAAGCATGCCATTTGATCGATTCAACTCCACATTAATTTAACCTATTATCACCAAGTTAAATGGACTTTAAATTGCATATTCTCAAGATATGAGTCATTGATTGCTTGAAAGTGTCGTTTCACTAATACCTCCTGGTGTGATGAAACCTGGTTATTCGCAACATAACAATTAATAATGCCGAAGAGAACAGCTTAGGGCCTTTCCTGCTTTTATTAAATCACTCTGCCAGCAATCCAATAAGCTTCCAATGAAAACAAAGCTGAAATCATTGCCAGTAGCTTATCTCTATAGCAAACTGTTGGTGACCTCTACACCTTTATTTTACATGCCTTACGTGTACTTCGCTTTTCGCATGTCTCCCAACTACCTCATGCAAATGTTTATGTTTAGCGCACCCAAATTTAACCCAGAAAACCGCACACAAGCTCCGTGCAAGAATGTAGACGCTGTTCGCCTGTTAAATTACAGAAGCTGAGACTTCTATGTACTCCCAAGGCATGCCAAGACCTTTACCCAAACAATCGCGAGCTTTCTGAAGCTGAGTCTGCAAGCCTCCCAGACGAACGTTTCCCTTTTTGTGGACGGTTTAATCTGGGGAGACGTCAGTCAAAGCCAAAAACACTATCAGACTTGAAGACTTACCGCGGAATGTAACATGACAGCTGCTTCACATTCGCCAGACGTCCTCTAACCAGACATATGCAGCTCGCCAGAAGTTCTCCCGCCAGATATATGCGGTTCAGCGCATCAGATGAATGCATGTGGGGCTGAGAGATCCTGCTTCAGAATCCAACAATTTTTACAACCGTTCTGCATATTACAGTCAAATACCAATCGCAGACAGAATCCAGATCCCTGAAAGCCATTCAATCACGACCGTCTTCCACATGGACGTTTGGCGTAGTCTAGCGACGTTGAACAAGCAACTTTGCAATCGAACGGAGAACAATTTTGCGTGCCAGCAAACACGACGCACGTCTGTCGATATATCAAGTCCGTCATCATCCCACATGCAAAAAAGTGCCACAGAGCGTAAATATTACTACCTCTGCGCTGTCTTTTAAGTCGCCGTGACACTAAGCCAGGGCGGGCTTTCTGAAAGTTTTTGAAATAGATCGTCATAGGTAGATTTCGATTCAAAAAGTTCTTTTTCCAAGCCTGGCGAATGGCAAATATGGCAGATATTACTACTTGTGCCTTTTGGTTCAGCCGCAACGTCCAGAACAACTCGGTGTTATCACTACCACGCTTCTGGATGGCCGGTCGAATGGGCACGCACGGCTGGTGGTGGGGTGGGGGTGGTCAATCTACCCACTTGAGATATCAAAAACCAAGACAGATGGAAACACTTGTTTACATTATAGGAAGGCCTCTACATGAGCTCACATGCGCCAAATTTTGAGGCCCCTTGGTCATGGCATTCGGGAGAAATAAGGCCCCGACCGGAACGGACCGGACTGCTGACTAAGCGGCTAACGTTCACACCTGCCAGCTGACTAGACCGGACGCCAACAGACGTTACCGTACCGCTGACTAAGCGGGTGAAGTTCACAGTCAGTTCAGTTCACACAGTTGCCAGTCGACACCGCTCTCACCGTCCCCCCTCGGTCGCCGGTGTGCGCGATCGAACATTTTATGAATAAACTATACCCTAGCTGCCGACCTCGTAAAACTTTACGTAACTTTGTTTCAATGCCAGTGGAGTCAAAAACACTTGCCTCGGGCTCAAGCCGAGCCCACTGTTGACACTACACAACATGAGCAACGACAAAACAGATATTTCCCATTTATTATAAAGTTTTCTGCACGGTCTGTCTGTAGTTTGTTTGCAGCTGCCTAAAACAGATACCATTTTCCACTCTGGCAGAACAACACGTCATCGGACACGCCGCGCTCCAAGCATCGTGAGATGAGGCGCACGCGAGCATCGGCCATCCGCCTACGCCAGGCTCAGGACTGTCGGCGGGCAGCACTCACCGCCGATGCCCATGACGACCGAGCCGAAGTAGGAGAGGTGGCGGAAGGTGAGGTCGGCGGCCTGCCTGGCCCGCTGGCGGGACAGCAGGGAGCCGTTGGAGGCGTCCGGCGCCGGCGACAGGGCCGGCTGGTGCAGTGACCGCTGGCTGTAGTACCCTGCCGGCCAGTGGGTGCCGTTCTCAAGTTCTCATCTCGTCATCTCAGGCTGCATCTCAAAATGCGCCATACCGTGACAGCAGCAGCTGCATTGCAGCCGTTTGAGGGGGGGGGGGGGGGGCGCAACGAGAACGGCGCAAACCGCGTCTTCATCACGGTGTGGTCGTTACGTAGTAGCGTTATGCGTCGGAGATCAAGCGGCAGTTCCACGAACATTGCAAGGGATGTTGACAAAGATCCAGTCGTGAGCGGCGTTCGTCATATGCTGCCAAAGGGAGTGAAAAACATTGCTTAAACGTTCAAACGCACCTTGCTTCCAATAAGAGGGAAGGCACAAATAAGGCGGAAGCCACGTTAGAGGCGGAACTGCTTACTGCGCAGCCCGACACGTCCGGCTCGACGGGAGCACGGCAGCGGGCGATGGATCAAGATTGCCGAAGCTTGAGTGAAATATAAATAATACCAATATTTCGCTGCATATGCACAGCCATAACATGTATTCCAGGATAAACTTGCAAACAAGGCAATAGGCAGAAATCAAACAAGGTTGAATACGTTCCGATCTCAAACACAGTTGCTCCCATTTGAAACACAGTTCGGGCTATGGGCATCGCCATGTAGCGACAGCACCCGTTACGTAGGTAACTTTTTTGACCACTACATTTGCATAGCCCATAGGTTTTTAGCCAAAATGATGGACATCGATGCATGTTTCGATCTGGCAATATTGAAGGAAATCGTAGAGCCGCGTTAAAGACACGAGTTTTGCAATTTCATATGATTCATCCCTGCAAAAATCGTGCTTTTGTTTCCAAAGATGCGTTTGGGTTACTAAACGTCCATATATATATATATATATATATATATATATATATATA
This sequence comes from Pollicipes pollicipes, assembly GCF_011947565.3. Lineage (NCBI taxonomy): Eukaryota > Metazoa > Arthropoda > Thecostraca > Pollicipedomorpha > Pollicipedidae > Pollicipes > Pollicipes pollicipes. The sequence continues at coordinate 38,951,404 of NW_023596545.1, read as the reverse complement.
TATATATATATATATATATATATATACCTTCATCTATTTGCTTATTTTTTTACTTCTTGGATAAGTGTTAATTCGTCCATTTAGTTACATAGCTATGCACTTATCCATTTTATCTCGTGGGATCATCCTTTGCCCTTGTTAAAACCAAGGGTCTGTGCTGATGCCGAGTCCCAGCATGACTGGGAAAAGAAGGCCAAAAGTAACAGTGAAAAAACAGCTGCAGCATCCGCAGCATGCACTCAAACATTGTAAAACAAGCCACTGACCAGAAATGTAACTTTCATTTCCTTTTGCAGAATGGCTCAGTCATATTCAACATTTCTGCAGGGAGAGCATTGTGTTGCAGGGCACTCCGATATACAAGCTGCCTCCTGCCAGCCTCAGATCAGAGAATATTCCGCAGGCACAACATAGCATAGCGTGCTCCGGGTCCGATCAGGTAGTTTCCTGTTGGTAGAAAAAAACGTGAAAATTGGGAGTACCACAGTTCTACGGGTCTTGTGCAAGAAGGGGATTGTTTGCAAACGCAGCATGCTCGGTGAAGCCAGCCAGAAAAGAGCCTCCTGCGTGTCAGCTACGAGTCTAAACTTCCATTTCCCATATGCTGCACAGGAAAAGAAGTTTGTGATCTTCTGAAGCCTGGACAGGCTCTTGGTGTGTCCGTTACCAGGTACAATGAGATAGAAGCTGACGTGCGAGAATGAACATGCGGCGCTTCACTGTTTCCCGCAAAAAGCCTTTGTGCAAGCTATGCAGAGGTTTTGAACGATACATTAAAAATGTCTGCAGAGTTTCTCCGGCACGATTGATAACACTGGTCAATGGTTCGGTGGATCTTCTGAAGAAAATGTTCGCTGCCGCCCCACAGACATTATTTTGCAATGGCCTACGGCTTTCACACCCAAGAGAAACCGCGGTTTTACGCTGAACCGTTGCCTTTGGAATAAAAAGAGCTTCCAGTGGACGCGTCGCGAGCCAGACTTTTTTTCTATGGGACATAACGGGCCGTAAAGGGAATTCCTCTACATTCGTGCCGTGAAATGCGGGCTGGGCTGAATCCGGGCGGAATGTGGTTATCTTCCGCTGCAATCGATCCACCGGCTACCGGCATCAGCCGCCGATGCTGAGCGGACGCTTTTCAAGCGGATCCAAGCGGATCCAAGCGGATGCTTTCCAAGCGGATCCGCCGGCTGCTGTCATCAGCCGCCCATGCTGAGCTGACGCTTTTCAAGCGGATCCAAACGGATCCAAGCGGGTGCTTTCCAAGCGGGTCCGCCGGCTGCTGTCATCAGCCGCTGATGCTGAGCGGGTGTTCTCCAATGCGACCCATAACATCAACCACCCTGAATATCAACCAGCTGATATGCGACTTGCAGAGGCTGCTCATACTTCGTTAAACCGCTAAGCCGTTAACTAGCTAATGCAAATTTGGCCTGACGAATTAACGCCTCCGTTCACGTCAGAAGCAATCAACGGAATCGTTAACTTCAAAAACTGTTGCACGGTTGACACTGGACCCTGAACCTTATTTTGACAAAATCGTGATTGAGCTCGAAGCGTTAGCTATTGCACAAGCGATGCACAGGGCTTCATACTGCGCGTGGGATTTGAGAGTGCTGTCCCGGGTGTATGAGTTATGAGGAAACAGTGATGGACGTTGACAGGTTTCATGTTGAAACTTTTGAGGGGTTAGATGGGGGCCGCCATCCTTGCACCTCCTGGGCGAATCCCTGGGTACGCCAGTTGACTAACCTCATTTAAATGACAGTATGCTATCATAATTGGCACGACAACTCGATGTTTCAAAGACTATTTGAAGTTCAAAGCGTATAACTGGTACGTAGGACGCGGGAACAGTACGAGGGTGTCGGGTGGGGAAAACGGAAAATGGCTTGCCAAACCAGTCTCTCTCACTTTTTACCCGGATGTTTTTCCAGTCTATTCCAAATTCTGTGAAAAGTTCCTTTGTGTTAATCAGGTATTCATTATCCACGAAGACGCATGCCACAGTGGTAGGTCAAATATGTCAATACCATCGTATCGAGTCTCATTTATGTGTAACATTTCGCATTTTCGAAGAGCTAATATTAAATTCACAGACGTGTTATAATTACACCTAGCTTTTATCTACGATGATGGAGACGCCCGGTGTTCAACTTTATAAATAAATTGCAACATCCATGTCATTGGACCACAACCCAATTCAAATCCCAATTAATCATGATTTGACAGCTATAGAATGTTCGACACTTTCTATGGCATCCCCAGATAACCCCTGCACAAATATCATCATACTGTCGTGAACCCGGGTTGTTTTTATTTCGCTTCTGACACTTGTGTTCACCA
>NW_023596545.1:38895960-38948058 GCF_011947565.3 Pollicipes pollicipes | reverse complement strand
AAAAATAAATTATTGATAAAGCTGCCCTCAAGTGTGATTGATGGCCTTGACTGATACATTGAAAATGCAAAGGACCCTTTCATGAGCGATACGAACCCAAGTGAAAACGGATGCTGAGCAAAACAGAGCAGCCTAAATCCCTTTGAAGCAATAAGTTGTAAGGGGAAAATAAACACCTAGTTTGCCCCCAAATCCAACAGCATGTGCACAAAATCCACGCCCCATCTACCCACCTACCTACATAGATGATTAGACCGCCTCTGCCCAAACCGGCTGCCTGTGAAAAAACCGCAGAGAAACCTGGCACGAACATGCCACTGAACAGAGGCCAGCGACTACACAGTTTCCCCCTCCGGACAGGTGCAAACTGCCGGCGAGTGTGGCGCGATTGTTTCCTAGACCGTACTTTGTAGATTGACAAGCCAGCTGTTGATGACGTCATAATAGCTTTTAAAGGCAAACCAAATGGTAAAATCTGTGTTGTTGGTAATGCAATTTGGAAAACGGATCATCCAGAGACAGAGAGGCATAGTCCCCTCTCCCTACCTTGAGCCGCCCATTAAAATTGGGGACTCGAAAACTAGCGAAAATGTCATGGTGGAGGGGCGCCGAACATTGGTGCCACCACCAAAGGCCCTAAGTCTTCATTTTGGGGAGAAGTTAAGCTCCAGCCGGTCAGCACACACAAATGGACACCATACCGACTTAAAATAGTCCACGTGGGCTTAATTGGGTCCATGGACGCAGCATGGGGAAGGTGTGTTTCAAATGCTGCCCAATGGATCGCGCCAATAAACGTTCATGAACCCCTATAATAAACACAACCGAGGCAGCACTTGCATCAGCATGAGTACTCAGAGATGAACCCCCCCCCCCCCCCTCTCCCCGCCCCGCCGCTAAAAAATCCAGGCTGCGTCCTGCCTCCGGGAAGCCACAACAGTCGGCGGCAGACGGTGCCAGGACGTGGCTGAAGAGTGCAACGCCCTGCGCGCCAATCCAGCAGTCACACATTCCTTCTGGCTGTCTCAGCTAGGAGGCGGGCGGCCCCAAAGCAGCGAACCACTGACCTCGTGACGCTCACACAGCGGTGCGAGTTATGGGCAGTAACCGGACCACCAGTGGGGCGTGCTGTTTAAGGCCGTGAAGGCGCCGATACTGAACTTCTGAACTGGACGACCTGGTAAAACCACATGCGTGTTCAGCGCTAAGGATTACCTTGACGACGAAGAGTTTCATGTAAATCTAAGCAATGAGTTTGCAAGGCACCGGCCGACCTGCCCTGGAACTCCGCCGGCAGATCTGTGCGTCCACCTTGCCCTTCCAGCGGATCTGTGCGTTCGTCCCGCCCTTCCAGCGGATTTGTGCGTTCGTCCCGCCCTTCCAGCGGATCTGTCCGTCCGTCCTTCCGCGCAAGTGGATGCGTGCTTCCATCCCGCCAGCGGAGCTATGCGTCCACCCGCCGGCGAATCTGTATTGTTGTGCGCGATGTCACGACGGTGGTAGAACACCTGTATGGGCCTGGCCCGTGTCATGAGCGAGAGGCCAGATGTTTTCTGCCGCGGCTGATGGCTGCCGGCGCTCTGTAGCGGCTGGTTCGCGCCGTCCCCGCAGCTGCAGCGCCCCGGTCACCGGCCGCCATACAGCTGATGCCCGGGTCTGACCCGGCGCCGGCGGTGACCTGCATGACACCCACGCGAATCCAGATGAAGTCACAGTCATGCTTTGGGTAGTTCGTTATGCCCGCCATTGTTAAGTAACACTGGGAGATGAGCGCAGAGCACATGGAAATAATGTTCAAGCGTGGTCCGGCAGCCCAATATACAAGTCGGATGGACCCGTGGCGTGAACGTTAACGGTGTATGCTCTTCCATAACAGAAGACGAATAACACGTGCGCCTGAAGCGCATTTCCGAAGCAGTACCTTCCGGCTGTGCTGGTGAAGCTTCCGTCCGCTGCGCACGAGGCGCGCCGCAGCTGCGTGTCCGATGGCTGGGTCGGCTCCTTTCACACGGCGCTCTTCGTGACATGTCCGATGATGCTGAATTGCGTACGAATGAGTCCGAGCTCGAATTTATTGACTACTTCAAATCACCGACAGGCAAATCGACATGCATATTGATGATACCTTCCGGTGGGTTATAAACACTGGGAGATATTACACAACCCTGCCAATGGCAATTCCAACCAATGTGCAGGGTTCCCAAACGGCTACTGAAGCCTAGCAGTCTGGAAGAGCCATAGAGGAAGGGAGGCGCCCGTATAGAGAGGGCGGAAAGGAGGAAACTGAGACCGAGCAGGGAAGGAAAGCTGAAATCGTGCGCCGCTGCATGCTGGCTGAGACACCAACGCACCCTACATAAATTTCGTATCAGAAAGGGAGAAATGAAAACAAAAATAAGGGTTATTAGTAACATAAAGATCCAAGACGCGTAACCCACGACTAGCGCAATATTTCCACACAGCCAAACAACCGGCGATTTCACGACAGCTCGGGGCGCCACAGTAACAGAGCGCCCCTCCTCCGTCGGGCGCCGTAGAAAAGACAACAACCCACCGCTCCCTCGCCCGCTAACCCAGGAGCAACCTCTCGGCGCAGACTGGACAATCGCTGGCTGGCCAATGGCAGGCGGTGGGACGACACGCCGCAGCTCGCTGCACTGTTCAGAGTGACACCGGCACTCCCACACCAACACCCCATGCCAGGCCTTGGCGCCTCCATCCCTGACGCGCATGCGTGCACAACCTCTCGCATACGGCCACACCAGAACGGCAAGCCATTCGCCACTACCTTGGTTCGGGCAGAGGGGGTCGGAGGAGCCGTCGGCAACGATCGCCCCCAGATTCACGGGCCATTTCAATCGCGGCAGGGGCCGAAACCGGGGACAGATAAGAAATTCCGTGATGCGTGCGGGCGGACGAGGGGAGGGGTCGTACGCGGTCCGACTCCACACCGACGGACAAGCGCAGGCACACGCCTCTGATTTGGTACGGGAGAGCTGCTGCTGCTGCTGCTGCTGGCGGTGGTGCTGCTCTGCCAGCGGCGGCGGCGGCGGATCGGACCGGTCTACATGACAAGTTTGCCTACGATGACGCCGATGACTAGCGCCACGGCGGCCATCACATAGTACATGGTGGTGTCGGCGGGCGCGGCGTCGGCAGCGGCGCTGCCCGGCGCGCTGGCCGCACTCGACAGCTGGCGCCGCAATCGAATGCCTTCCTCCTGCAACGGCCAAGGGTGCGTCAGTCAGCGGGGGCCGCCGGACGCGACGGCAGTCACACACCGCAGCCTGCCGCTGTCGCTGACCGCCTCACACGCGGCCACACACTCGACACGGCCAGAGCGGGGCCAGCTACAACTGACGGCGGCAAAACAGAACTCGAGAGGACTGTTGGAACCCTCCAACTCAGCAGGGCCAGTGTGACACTGCCCAGAGGCAAGGGGTGGAGCTGCGCTCACCCGGACTAGTGGTCTAGTCCGGCGGAGCGGCACACGATCAACAGGGCAGGTAGTACCCAGTGAGGTAGGACCGGTGGGCCAACAGTGACAGGGTCAGCGGGACCGGGATTACCCAGTGAGGCAGGACCGGTGTTAGATCCGGCGGGACCGACGGCATTTGGAAATGATTGTTTTAAGGCTTGTATCTGATTCTCGGCTTGTACATTCAATATCTGAATTGACAAGCCTACCATAATGCAGCAAAAGACTATCATAAGACTAAGGACGCAAAATGGCCACGTAGTCAACACGCCCAAAAGCAATAAATACTATCATCATATCAGACTAAATTGACATCGTTCCTGTGGACTCCACGTTTTCCCATCCACTCTCCTAACTTGACTACATCATGTTCTTATCCCATGTTTACACACAATGGCCTTGCATTTTGCCTGTTCGTGACGCCATTGGCGTTCGCGACCACACACCACTGGTGAGCTGGTGTATACTCCCCCTTCTCCCCCCCCCCCCCCTCCCTCTCCCAGGCTATCCCAGAACCCGCTCAGCCAATTTGAATTATTCCAACATGAATTAAAAACAGGTCAAAATCATGGAATTTGAGGTGCTTTTTACAACCATTGCACGGCACGAAAATTTACTAGCTTTGCATTAGGGTTCAGTGAGGCTACAGCTGACCGATCGGCCACATAAGTGTGCTGCCGTCGCTCGACTTACACACTGGCGGAGTGCATCAAACACGGACTTCGCCAATACCTTCATGATCGATAAACGACGCACTCATGCGAAAAGCAGCATCAAAATCGCCGCGTGGATCGCAGTCGGCTTGAGCTATTAAAGAGTGCGGTTAAATTTAGAAACGCATCCGATCTGGTCAGCGAAACCACACACATCTTTTACACGGTTGGGCCCAGGCAAATCCACGGCCAGCGCTAGAGTGCCAATGACCTGCCGCTGATATCGCAGATTCTTTTACCAACACGATCCTGCGATGTGTCTTCATGATTCGTGTTGTCACTTCTACGCCTCTGCCGCAGTGACGTAATGGTGGCACCACACTACGCAAACACAAACGAAGTAAACTTACAATGTGAACCGATGCTCTGGGAGGGATCGGGCTTGTTAACCCCGTCTCCAACAATTTCTTAAATTACTGAGCATGACGTGCGAACAATGCACTTGAATTTTCAACAGCAGTCGCCCAGACGGGTGCAGCTCATCTCAGCAACTCGGGCAGCTCCTTAAGATTAGCATTGTAGCTTAACGGTCAGCCGCGGAAGAGGCGCCGTATGGGCGCAGGTTCGACATCCGGCATCAAACCCGACCGCGCACGCTTGTGGAATGGTGCGAAAAAGTAGCCCACCCGCCTCTCGCCATCTCCCAGAAGCCACTTAAGAAAGATGACGACCACATACACCGACGCATACAAAGAAAGATGGTTTTGCCATTATTCAGCTTGAAGAATGGCACAACAAATGATCAATTATCTTTGTCTTCGACAATTTTACGACCTTTTATTCAATTAAGGAATAAAGGGATACACCACCGGCGGCGGCATTGGGCCTAGTGCAGCACAGCACATATCTCACATACCCTGTCATCGCACCATGATCGAGCCGTCTCAAGCGGCGAATACGGCTGTTGCCAATGATCAGGCGATGTCAAAGTGACGCCTGACGATCCCACGCGGACAAACTCACCTGTGTAGTCTGCACAAGCATATTTCAGTGCAAAGTGTGAAGAAATAATTATTTGACAGAAACCTCGGCAACATTCTAGTCTACATACCTGCCTTCAGTACAAAAATCAACATCTGATCCTGATGGCAGCACAATGAAGCACTCATTGTGAGTTTTCAGAAGGACTGCCCACGACCGTTAAGTCAAGAAATGTCACTTCCCAACCGCGAGGTTGATCCTTATTGCCTGGCTGGGCCGTCTGGCCGCAACACAAATGCAGAGATGTGTCACGAACATTCCGTAAAACAGAGCAAACAACTGAGGGCGTCGCGGAAAGCATCGCGGAGTCGGCGGTGGAGTCGGCCGTCCCGAGCACTCACCCTGAGCTGTAGATTTTCGCCGCGGGCACTGCTCAGGTCCTCCCGCAGCTTGCGCAGCTCCTCCGTCGCCATCTTCATGTCCTTCGGCTCCGGCTGCCGGTCAGCGCGAGCCGCCGTCAAGCCATGGCCCCGGTGCCGACGGCAGCGACGACGACGGCACTCATCGCGCCTCGCGCAAGCGGCACAACGCTCGACGCTCGCAGCCTGCGCCGAGGAGTGGTGCGCAGCACACGGCGGGTGGGAAGCTGTTACTTACGATTACGATGCCACATACGGCACGGAACACCCCGCAGGTTACTGTGACGACCCAGACGTCGTCGAGCGCTCCTGTACGTCACTATCGGTTATTAAACATATTCCAGCACCATGTCGTTGCACATTCGCTGGGAAAATGCACACAAAACTTTCCAGCCGCCGTGACCAGGGGCCGACAGGTTGTGCCGAGGCACAGGCCGCGGCCGCGCGTCACACCGGGGCGACGTGACCCCGCACGCACCCTGTTGACCAGATCCTCCTGTGCATCCGCCGGCAGCTCGAACACGCAGCGCATCTTGTTCGAGGTCATGATCTGCTCCGGACTGGCAGTCTTCCACTGAAACCAGCCGCACCGAATTCGGTCAGTCCAACCTCTGCACAATACCGCTCCTCTATGGGTTGATAACACCGCTTTGCACTCATCCCAGAGGACTAGCATAACCATTTAAACCTGTCAGCGAACAGAGGGGCCCCATCTCCGATAGGCAAAATAAAGAACAGACGGCGAAGAGCCCCTTCACTGCAGTACATCTGCCTACGCACTGAGGGATACATTTCATAAGCTCTTCACATTGCTCTTTATATTTGCCCAAACACAGTAATTCAAGCAATTAGTTTCACGCCAATCGGGCAATGCTTCTGGGCCACGTAAACCGGTCCAGCAATGAGCTTTCATGGCCCACGTGAATTGCGTTAGCTTCCAGCATTGATTTCAAACCATTTCTGGTACTATCGGCTCAAGCTGGTTAATGTCAAAAATGTAACGCGAACATAATCATAAATACAATGGCAGTGTTGGAATTCCAAAATATTTCGTGGTAGCGGAGTACAAATTTTCTACAGTGAGAGATAACAGTACAATGGGTAGCACTCAACAAAAGCGTCACTTTTCGTACGCAGCAATTCATGCAAAACCACTTTAAAGGAAAGAAAACATAAGCATTAAACATGGCACACTGGAAACAACACGATCGCATACCCTGTGCGATGAAACACATGTTCATATACATTGGTTTGCAATTTATGAAAGGCTCTGTGTATACACTCTCCAAAACGGAGGGTAATTACGCATCGGGCTGATACACTCTCCAAAATGGAGGGTGGCTACACACCCGGCTTATACACCCTCCAAAATGGAGGGTGGGTACCATACCCACAGCCAGACAAAAATGGTACACAAAAAAATGCAAATGAACATGCCACGGACGGCCACCTACTCATGCTCCACCATGATCACACTACTACCACACACACGGTCGCACTACTCACGCTCCACCAGCAAACTGGTCTTAAAAGCAGCTAAACATACATGTCCTCCACCTTCCCACTACCGACCAACACACGAGGCCCTGCACGTCCCATCCGAAAAATAGAGACAGGCAACACTCTTAAGCCATTTACCGACCCAGCGCAAGTACAATGCCTGGACAGACCCGTGTAGGCCGGCAAAGGGATCAGTCAGTCACTCCGCTGATTCCCGCGGATAATGCAAGGTATTCATGGATTTTGATGCGCTTTAATCGCTACTGTTGTGAAATGATCATTTAGGTTGCAATTAATAATGTTTTTGTCCTAATAAACCCTTCTCCATAATTTGCCGAGCCAAAGTTATGGGCTCATGCTACTCTGGTGTCCTGGTGCTTTTGCCGGAGTGAGATGGCTGTCTCCGAAGTTTTTTTGGCTATCTATACAACGTTTTTCGACTTAAAAGGTTTTCGCAGAGCCTGAATTACCAGCTTTAATTTCACACCCTTAAGTGACAAATTCAACTTGATTTAAATCCACAACTGACATAACATTTTTGTACTCCAGATACCAGGAAGTGACCCAAAATCCAACCACATGGCGGTTTCTGGATAAGTGCAAATAAGTCCTTCATAATCATGATGTCCATCTCTATACATCCCTCCACATGTTTACGAACCTGTTCAGGCATGAGCGTGAGCAGAAATATTTAGCTCTTGACAAATCAGTCACGAGGAGGTGACTCATTAAAAACAATCGGGGAGTTTTACTATGTCACACCTCCAACCTGAGCTGGGAGGCGGGCGCGAGCCGCTGAATAGTTGAAATGTTTCCGACGCCGAATTGCGACTGATTCTGTTATTTGTATTGCTATGACACAGCGGTGGAGCGTGGGTAGGCGGCCGTCTGTAGGTAGCGGTTATAGCTCGGGTTTTCCTGAACGTTGTTGCAACTGCACTTGGCAATTAATGCGGCTCCTCGTCAATGGTAGGTTAAGCCATGTTCAAGTTTGAGTTGGTCTGCGTAGGGCATAGGAAGTGAGAGCTTTGCTAATCTAAAGACCTGTGTGATTCTGGTACTTCGTTTCTCATTTCCCAGTATTGTTCAAAGGCGATTCCATTGAACATTCACATGCTTTATTTTTCACATTTTTGATACATGGTTTATCACATACCTAGAAAGCGACACAGGCTGCTTCCTATTGGGCATCTTAGTCTGGTGGGTACACAATTTGTGCTCTTGCAGATATCAATACATGGCTTCTGATGGAAGCAGCAAAGTCTCAAGCCGTCGCACCTTCTGGTTTTATTTTTCCTGACACCAAAGAGGTAAAATGAGTTTTTCCAAAGGCTGTTTTTGTTGCATCATGATGGAGTAACAAAATATTTAATTAGACCTAGTCACAATCCTGAAGTAGGAAACCTCCTGGTATACATTATACCAGGAAATGTCAAGTTTTCCAACACTGTACAATAAAGTTGTTGAGCTGGGCCCAAATACATAAATACATCTAGCTCAAGAGGCGAACCGAGGCCAGCATATCGATGCTCGTTTATTGTTTGCAGTCGATGTACCGTTGTCCTTTTCGGTAGAATTCAGCCAATACCCGCCATATCATACCGAACAAATGGGTCCATCTGTTCATGAACTGAACATCTGGAACATCTGTTCCTGTTACACAGGAAATAACCAAGCACTCGTCCCCCTCCCCAACCCTTGCTTTCAGCATGTCAATCATGCTCGGCACGGTGAGGTGTCCGAGCTACGGCGATACCTGAACAGTTCAGGCTTTCCTGCACACATACCAGGGCAGCAGATCTAACCCAGAAACACATGGGTGGTCGCCCCCGGATCACATCCTCGCCCATCGGGCTTCAGACGTCACCGTAGTTATTATGATAAGAAGACGGCCACCGGCATTGTGACAGCTACACGCGCCCAATCAGTTTTACATACTCTGCATTGCAGCCGCGTACAACTATCTCAGGGAGCAAAATGCCTGAAAAAAGCATTTTGGCTGTTTTGTTCACTGCCATCCTTCCGGCTTGCACCCGATCTAAGTTCCCACAGAGGAAAAGCGAACAAATAACTTCTCTCCACATCACAAATCACTTCTCCGTATCCGCACATCACGTCAACATCGCAAGACCAAGCCAACCAACCAACAGGCACAGAGTTCTAGGGCCTTCCCAGTCTCTAGCAAAAAAGGTGCACATTAGCTCTAAATGCAGACCATCTAATCATTCCCTCCCATGAGTTTGGCACCAATCTGCCTGCAGGAACATCTCACTGGTCTGCCAGAATCTCAAAATCACAGATTGGTTCCTTTTATGCAATGCAGGAAGGTAAAAGCCTGAAGATCATGACAACATTTCCTCCTCAGAGTGTGTAATAGGTGTTTGCAGAAGCTCCAATGACAGGAATGCTGTAAGCCTTCTTGCCTTCATCCAGCAATGACATAAATCAAGGGGTCATATGTCTGAACCATGCAAATGAAATAAATTGCAATCTAAATGCATGCCAGAAACATGGGTATCACAGCACCTACCTCAACAGATCCACCTTGATGACATAAATGTTCAAACATTGCCTGAGGTACCTCATGAAGGTACATTATGGGTTGTGCCAAAATTAGTTTCACCAGTACCTCCAATATTATGGGCAAACACATGTCCAACTCACCTTTGGATAACTGTGACATCATGGGGTTTCAGTGACATGACTTACTGACACATGATCAAAACACAAATGTTCTTTTTCCAGTGAAAACAGTGGCATATGCTAGGAATCTCTGTGAGTGCTGAAGCCCATAAGACTGCAATGATCCCCAACTAACATACCAGGGTCTCCAACTCCACCTCCTCTCCCTCAGGCAGGAACATCGTCTGTACCATGAACTTGTGTTTGTTTTTCTCCGCAGGATCGTAATCGAATGGCTGAAGCATTACTGCAAAACAGAAAATGGCAGTAGCATTTGAATGATGGAACAAGGGAACATGATCACAATGCAATGTAATACCATCACGTGGCCACCTCAGCCAGGTTCAGCACCATGTCCAGTGCCATTTAAACAACAGGACAGAAAAATATAATCACAACACAACACAACACAACACCATGGCACAGTCACCTCAGGCTGGTTGAGCACCATTCCATAACAGCTGGCTCATGATGACTGCATAATGACAAAATAGCTCACCTCTCTCTATAAAAAGTAGACACCCCTTTGCATCTGTCATGAGGCCCCAATCTTATCTCCTACATGCAAACATCTGCACCTGGTGTGGATTTTGAAGCTGATTGGTGCTTACATGCATGCAAAAGTTTCTCTGGATAATCAAACAACAAACACTCAGTCAACTGAGCCCTAATTTTACAGTTCAGTTACAGCAGTTCCACACAGTGTTCTAATATTGTGATATTCATGACTTAATTCTAAGCACCCTAAAGCCTTTCACACTAAATTGATTGGATAATTGGGTTGCATCTGAAATAGGTTATGGGCTTGATTACAGGGGTGCAACTGTAGCACAGGCCCTGTTCAAAATGTCATCCTTAGTTGTCAATAAACTGCTATTAAAACACAAATAAAAATGCAGCTCCAACAATTTGGTCCCCAAATTATTGTAAGAAACACATTGTGCCTAAACAAGTTATAAATAATAAAAAATAATCCATTTTACACCCAAAAAATTTTGGACACAGTGAAACAGATGAATAGTTTAAAATAGCTGTCCACACTGGAGAAACATAAATCTGTGGCATCATGGCATGTGATTTTCCCTCATAGTATATTCAATGATAATCTGGGTTGAGCGCCCAAAACAAAACATATTGTACAAGCTAGCACTCAGAATGCAAAAGGGTCAATACCACTCATACCTGCAATGTTGACTGTGGCTCCTGGCTCCACTATACCCTGGTTTGGTCGCACACAATATCTCTTTGGTGCAGTGGTCTTGATCTTGAAAGTGATCTTCTTGTCTGATGTATTGGTAAGGGTCAAGCTACTGCTAGACACTTCATCTTTAAATGGGCCTGAAAAGTCATTTGCTGTTAAATTCTCTATACAACACTTTGACAGAAAAACTATACTCAACATCCAAGGGCCTATTGTTACATCCACATATGCCATGCATGACAAAATATCAGCTGATATTTTTGAAATGGTCAAATAGTGTACCTGTGCAACACATATGAACATAGCAAAATGACAAGTCAGCAAACTCAAATGTGTCTGCCAGACAAAGACATCAGTTCCAATCATGGGAAATCTTTAAAGGACAGAACACAAAAAGCAAATCAACAAGCTTTGATCACATCTGATGGCTGAGCTAACAAAGTGTTGTTCAGAAACCCTTAAAGACGATAATGAATATCACAAATTGGTTGCAACAATAATGTCCATTTCATTGGTCTCTTAAAATTATTCCTGCCATTGCAACTGCCCTCAGCTTCTCTGGAAAGCTGTACATGAATATATTCACAAATATGAATTCAAAATGAGTCAAGGGTCTGTCTGCACATGACAAACATTCCTTTTTGCTCCTGTGGGTTAATGTGGAGCCATTCCATCATGCATGCTTTCGATGTTCCAAATGGCAATAAACCATGCTACCAATAGTGCTCATTATTTGATCTTCAATTAAGTTGCAAAACAACCATGCTAACAATATTTCCTAGTTACTTGAGATTAAAGCAGTAATTAAGTAAAGAAAAACTTTTGAAGTATGCCTTTCTCCAACTTTTCTCTGACCAAACTACATTCTTTAAACCTGCCTCTAAAGCTGCACAATTATGTCAAAGTAAGTAGATGTTACTATGGGCACTGCATGACCTATGGCAGTTGATGCGCCCTACAACCCCAAATCATCATCATCATCAAGTAATGTTACTGAATCAATGGTAATTTTGATCTTACTGATAGGCATGCTAGAGATCTTCCTGGTATCAAATGATACTCAAGTGTCTTTCCAACCACTTTTACAGTAAGAGCTTGGATCTCATTTCTGCTGCAAAGATCTCGACCATTTGCACATTATGTTCTTACAATCGGACATTTCATAAATGTATGCCATCCCAATATGCAAAGCCTGCTGGAAGACATTGCTCATTATCTCTCAATCAAAACACTTCAGCAACATAGCTAGCAAAGCACCCTTTAAAATAATCTCAAGTGATATTTTTTACCGTCAAATATGGACACAAAACCATGATATAGTTGAACTTGTGCCCATCCCCAACTGCAGCACACCTATCGGCGAAACTGGCGCACAAGCATTACCTTTGAATCGCAACTCCTGCGAAGGCTCGATGACTAAGAAGTTATCCGACGTCGACATGTTGGTACACTATCGCTAGAAAACAACTTATAACCAAAGAAAACACTGATGCACAACAAATTTTCGATCGCGCTCCACGTCCCACTCCACCCCCTACCACAAACAAGCGAACTGTACTGAACGTAACTGCGCATGCGTTGTCAGTTGTACCAGAGAAAAATGCTTTTTTTTCGTTATTCAAGAGAACTTAAAATAGCTTTATGAAACAACGACAAAAATTATGCGCAAAGTTTCAATGTTTATTTAACGGCCTAAAGTATACTGAGTGGTACTGGTTACCCAGCGTTGCAGTGCAAAATGACAATAAATTTGACGATGTTCAAAATTTCGAGTTGTCCTCACTGCTTATCGTCATAGGGTGACAAGGGTTGAGAAAGGCTGCTTGAAGATAAAAGACGCGAATCCGGAAAACGTTCCTTACCACAGGTGTCAATTTGTAATATTTTGGGTGGGTCATTTGCTCCCTCCCCTCCCCCATCCACCCACTCCATGTCAAAGTTGGCCTCCCAACTGTGAGTTTGCCCCACCCCCAACTTTCTTGAGCCTTGAGCCCAAGTATAAGAACGAGTGCCGCACATTAAAAACAGGAGCTCAAAATTATCATAATTTCAATGACGGCTGTTCGTGAGTATTTCATTTTTCAATGGAAAAGAAACTGAAACCTGTGATGTCATGTTTGGTTAAGTGCAACTGACTGATGTGCACACTTTTGGAGCTCCGCTTTTGCATGGCGTTACGATGTTTTGTTGACTCTGGTTTAGTGTTGTGGCATTGTTCGAGTGTTTTGTCACTATTCAGCAATGTTTCCATGCGTTACATATTGCAGCATGCTGCGTTATTCTGCCTCGACGTCTTATCGAAGAACGGGACAAACCGGTTGAATATCAGCCCCCAAAACGTGACAAAGCCGTCTAAGTGCCGAACGAGGGTGCCGAGAGTCCAGGGCCATGCGATTGTGTCGAAGATGGGATCTTTCTCTCGTACATTGCACAGTGGGTGCGGTCGGCGATGGCCATGGACCATCACATATTTAACTAGATGCACGAGGACAGCCAGACATCTCGTGCGTCAAGTTCGTCAGTTGTTGAGACTTCTCTCGCTAACCCAGATTGTATACGCACTAGCGCTCCAGTTGCCCAGTGAAACTGAATCATCACTGGACGTGGTTGTCAGCCAAACCCCCCGAACGTAAACAACACACGGGTATCGTGCCCAGCCCCTGCAATGGCCCACTTGGCCACTTCTACACTGAACATAGAACGCGAGGAAAAAAACAGAGAAACAACATGCACATCCATGGTCGAACGAGCACTGATGTGCTTCTACAGGACCTGGCTGGGGCCGACTGGAGCGCTGCCCTAATGCCTTTTCATCAGATGAACAGTGGGGGGGGGGGGGGGGGGGGGGGGGGGCGTTCCTGACCATTGCGAAGCCGCTGCTTGACAAACTTTCCGCGTAGCGAGAAATATGGATTCACAGCCAGCCAGCTGGTTCTGTATCGGCCGCGATTAAGGACCTTATGGCATAATGACGCCTCACACCACCCTGGGTCTGTTTAGTTCTTTTGTTGGCAACTATGCATATTATCAGCCGCAGTTTTGCATGGTGGCCATGGAAGTGGCAAAAATCACTTTGTAAGACTGATGGTTAGATCTGGCCACATCAGGCAGCTTCAAACAAATCTCGCTCATTCTCATACAAAACTTAAGCTAAAGGAGAAGCTGGTGTGCAAGAAGCCTACGACGCATTTCACATCGCATGTTCTGATATATCTACCCAGCACAGACTTCGTAGGAGTCATTTTCCTGAGACAGCAATATTGAGCATTTCAGACAGCACATTCGGACCATAAATGTCGGCTAGGTGGCGTTGATGTGACAAGTTAAGGTATTAAAGGCCGTGTCTGCCACCTACTGCAGGAAGCACTGGGATCCCTCAAAAAGTTACGCCTATGACTAATGGATTACCTTCAACAGCATTTACAATAAACAAAAGGTTATAACTCGGGCGGCGGCGTTCACCCCGATGCCTACAGTGTGTGCCAGAGGTGCCGTTTTCTGGAAGTTGATGTGCAGTGGTAAATCCAAACTCCAGAGATTGACAAGCCGCCTGTCCAAGAGGTGTGAAAAATCAGGTTGTTTAAAAACGCTTAACTTCAAAATGAAAAAAATAACTAACATCCGTCCCATTAGCTTAGTTGGTGGGAGCGCCTGCCCTCCGGTCCAACCACCCGCAGCGCGTTGGTTCGAGTCGTTTTCGGCGCTCGCTACTTGCCCTTGACAGACATGGTTCTCGGTCAGTGGCAGTGGCCATGCTAAAGAACACGTGACGTCAGAGGGCAGGACGAACCGTGCCGAGATTTGAGGCGGGTCAAAATGTCGCCTCCAAAATCTGCTGTTGACTCGGAATGACTCGATCGGGTGGTAGGGGTTAGGGCTCACACATCTGACACCGCTTAGCGTTAGCTCCGATTCCAGACATCCATCAATTGAAGAGTTTCACGTTAAATCTTCATAAATAACTACTACCTAGACCCAATAAACACAGTCGGTAACCGCGTCGCTGTATTCACTCACCCGACTCAAATGAAAATAATGAAAATGGTCGGGGGTAAGTGATATGTATCGCAGGCTTTCGTGACCACGTCAATAATTCATGCTTCACGCCGATGTCTGCTAAGTTCGGCTATCATTAAGCTCGAGGACGGCAGCTTAGTCGGATGATGAGTGGAAACGAGCCATAACTAGGTAAGTAATGAGTATCACAGGCGCCCCGTGAAGAGATCTGCATGGGTGCCCCCTAAGCTCAACGGCGGAAACTAGGCCGGATCAGATGGTGAGTGGTAACAAATCGTGACTAGGTTAGTTATGTGTCTCACAAGCTGTCGTGATGGCCAGACATCGATGTCCGCTCAACTTGATTATCATTAAGCTCGACGACTGCAACGTGCTCGACAATCAAAGCTACAGTCTGCACTTACCGCTGCGTGCTACTGGTCCGCACTGGTTGGTTTAAGCTCACAGTAGGCTCCTATTGTCCCTGATCACCGGCAGGTCATCCCATGTTCCATTATTCGATATCTCATGTTTCAACAGAGATAGTTCTTTCCGATGATTTTTACCGCAATCTTCATCAAACCCGTTGTGCGCCACGATCGCTCAGTTGGTAGTGCGGCTGCTCTCCGATCCTCCCACCCTAGGGAAGGAGGGTGGGCTCGAGTTGCTTTAAATGCCTAGCTATTTGGCCTTGACAGACATGGCCTGTGGCCAGTGTCAGCGGGCGCGCGAATGGTCGGTTGACGTCATATTGCAGGACAGACCGGGCCGAGCATTGCGGCTCGTACAATTTTCGCCACCAATTTATGCTGGTGATCTGGAGCTGCGTGATCGGATGGTGGGGTGTCAGGGCTTACACAGCAAGCACTGGTCAGCGTGAATTTCGATCCCAGAAATCCCTCCGCTCAAAAGGATTTAATTAAGATTAAAAGGGATTTATTGGGCTTCGGCTCGCTTCATCCCCCTCCCCCACACAATGCCGTCACACACCGTTTTTCCATGAAATGTACCGTAGAATTTCACTCAGTAAGCGTTACAAGATCTGGGTAGCGACTGAGGTTACATCGCGCTCCGGTGGGGGGTGGGGAAAATTATTCCGCTCCTACTGGAGATTTACCAGTACAATTTTGGAACGGTAAAGCATAGCTGCATCAGGCTTGGTTTAACTGTCAGCTATTGAATAGCCGATCTTTTCATACGCAAATAAATATATTTTGCAAGGTCGCTGGATTATAGCAGATCAAAGTCAGGTCATTGCTGTCAGCGAAGGCGATTCTTAGGGAATCGTTCGTGATGACGTGACGATGAAGTGGCGGACATACGGCAATCGCCTACAAATTTGTCAACACGCTCTCGGATGGGAGCTCAAATTCCCTCCAAAAGTTCCCTCCAAAGGTTCTTCCAGAATAATTTATGAACGGCGGGTTGCAGCCGCGCCGAGCTTTGCATAGCCGGAGAGAATTGAATAGCGGATCTTTTGATTGAAAATAAAATTTGTTGTACCAGGTATGGTTGCTGACCTATGGCAGTTCAAAGTCAGGCCTTAGCTGCCATCGAAGGGCTTTTCTAGGGAATCGTTGTATGTGATGCAACAACGGAGCGTTAGACGAAGTCACGTCTATCTGAGATAGTTTCTTAGGCAATAAACGAATTGAATTTACAATTAAAATCAATTTCACTGACCTAGGGTCAGGCATAAAGATCAGTCCGAGGTAAAACTAACTTGCTTTTCTGTTCAAGAGCTTAGCTTCATGGGACAGTTTCTGGTACTCATTTCGAGTTTATCAATGACAGGGAGCGCATCAAACATGTTCCATGGATTTTTTAAAGATCAGAGTAGGTCACTGAATTAAAATAACCCAGGCCAACATTTCGTTCTAGGAACACATCACGTAGCGTAATCCCTGGCGCTTATTCGAATACCTTGGCAAAAGAGTAGCAATCTTGTAGTTATTTGGTCACCTTTACCTCATTAGGGTCAAACAAGGTCACTGATCTCATTAACCTGTTGCTTAGAACAGGTATCTAGCTTCACGCCGCCTGCATGAGTAGGTCGGGGGGTACTTGAGACACCAATTTGGAGTTTGATTTTGTTTGACCGTATTTGACCCCAAAGTCATGCCCTAGGAACCTCACATTCTGACTCTAGTGAGTTCACGCACAAGCCAACCACCCTGTGAATTTGGTGTATCTAGCCATTGTAGTTTTTTTAGGATCTAAGCGGGTCAAATTGATTCCCCCTATCGACCGAAGTGCATTCAAACGTCCACCCGGGCGCGAGTTAACTTAACATGGTCGCGACTCTGAGATTGCTTATCAGATAATCACGCAAATGTTGTTGCTTGTAGTTAATGAGCACTGATATGGTTTATAAGGCAAGTACAAAATTGTAATAGTAAATACGATTAAGTCCATTGGCCAAGGGTCATCCAGCCGACGCGCCCCTAAGCACATAAAACGGACGAACAGATATTATAAAGGTCAGATGAAGGTAAGAGGAAAACCGCTTTATTACTGGACAGCTATCATGGATGTCGGGGAAAGTCTCGGACCTAGAAAGTTTGTTCTTTAGCGACACCGTGTTCACGGCTGAGTTTTCTATGATTCTGCTGAGCGTCGCCATAAAGCTGTCGACGTGTTCAACCACCTCGTGAAATTATGCAGCGGCCTATGAGCATAACTTTACCGAGGAGTGTGTATGAAATCTTGCGTCATTGACTTATGCTCAGGCCATAGGCATCCAATGTTGAGGCAAGTCCTAAAAGCATCGCGAGCCATATTTTGAAACGAATTAGCCTGGCGGGACTGATCTTGCGGTCAATCGTCCTGCTTTGTATTTACCTGGTATGCGATGCCTAGTATGCATGGTACTTGACTAGCACGCGTCCTGCCTGGTATCCGATGCCAGTAACGAGGAGGGTCGTGTGGAACCGGCGGCCGAGGTTCGCTGCCGTGCGACTTTGTTACACTGCTAGATCAACCACCCAGAAATGCAGCATAATAATTGAAAAAGAAGACAAACGATCCATTTCAGTGGCGAAATCATTTCAGTTAAGAATATTCCGTGTACTTGTATGGGTGCTACGGCGCTAAGAGCACACCAATGTCAGCCCCGGCTATGAAAGCCTCAGGGCGTATTCCGTCACCTAAAGTCAGCCATCGCTATTACGTCAGGTGAGTCGTACGCATCAGATAACCCCTGGCACCAATTTTCGCTGATTCTGAGCCCTGACCTTGCCAGTCGTGTTGCGCTGGGTGGCATGGGTGGTAGACCACGTTAGCTGGGTCTTCAGAAGGTGGCGGCAAACCAAACGTCCATTCCATGTGGAGGTTCGTTTTTACGTGAAAGTATAATAACCAGGGCATTATTTTTGTATGGGACCCTGTATTGGACAGGACAACTTCATGCGACTATGTATCAGTGCACATGGATTCTGGTTCTGCTATTACGTCATCGTTAACTGGTGCCAAAAAATATCATGCGTCGAACACTGTAACCATCAGTGTTGCCGGACATGCTCTACTGCATCACAACAGCTGAGAACAGCGTTCCTTGGAAGTACATTAGGCTCGTGATGCGTGTTTGCTGAAACGAGCAGGTACCACTCATAAGTTGAAGACAGTTTTCTTACATGCTGCGTGGAATAGTGGTTATGCTGTGTTTTTAATTACTTGAAATGCTCGTGTTTTGTCGATTAAATTTTAGCGTGTGATAGCCACAGATAGTATTGACTCTGAATTCTTGTGAATACGCCAGAAATTAATTGAAAATTACTGAAGTGCATAATAGCGAAGCATAAGCATATTTTCTTTTCAGCATGCAAAAGGAAGATGCAACTGCACCCCTGCTACCACACAAAACCGGTTTGGCTACAGCAAGCTGATGGCTGTTTCCGTATGGGACTGCTGTGGAAACGCACATGACCTTTAAAAACAACATATGTATATATATATATATATATATATATATATATATATATATATATATATATATATATATATATATATATATATATATATATGTCTGTATGTGTGTGTGTGTGTGTGTGTGTGTGTGTGTGTGTGTGTGTGTGTGTGTGTGTGTGTGTGTGTGTGTGTGTGTGTGTGTGTGTGTGTGTGTGTGTGTGTGTGTGTGTGTGTGTGTGTGTGTGTGTGTGTGTGTGTGTGTGTGTGTGTGTGTGTGTGTGTGTGTGTGTGTGTGTGTGTGTGAGTGTGTGTGTGAGTGTGAGTGTGAGTGTGAGTGTGAGTGTGAGTGTGAGTGTGAGTGTGTGTGTGTGTGTGTGTGTGTGTGTGTGTGTGTGTGTGTGTGTGTGTGTGTGTGTGTGTGTGTGTGTGGTGTGTGTGTGTGTGTGTGTGTGTGTGTGCGTGTGTGCGTGTGTGTGTGTGTGTTTGCGTATAGTGGACAACCAGAGCACAAGTGGACGAGATCCGAGGAGCTTTTCGTAGCTGTTCCCTTTAGGTGACATTGACGAAGCCGCCCTCCCCCCCCGCCATCATTTTGAGACACCGATCCATATTGGGTAGCATCAGACCGCGACGACGCCTGTGCGAATTTTATGGCCGTTTGAGCCAAGGTCACCTAGCTAAAGCCGTGGGACCTGGTTTTGATGGTCCATAACTAGTTGTCGAATGATCCATGTGATAAAACCTATCTGTTGGCGACAATACCATTATGCAGCACACTTCTGACAGTTTGAAATGTTTCGTGTTTAAATTTTGAGCCTGGTAATCTTTTCAGAAATGGCCTACCCTGATATGCATCATATAGGAGCAGTGTTTTTACTTAAGCCCAATAGATGATGGGCTTACATGTCGACTGAAACTATAAAAGCATGAACGCTCCTCATAGATGCTCTTTTGAAAGGCCATGCTGGTGGCGCTCATGACGGTACTTGCGCATATATCCGGACTGGGTGGATAAATCAAGGTGCGGAAATCGACATCCGCTCGCATGGATGATTCTGAGTAAAGCATGTAGACAGCGTTCCCCTTTGCTAAGAATTTCTTCGATGACATGATTGATCAGTTATATGTGCGAAACGATTTGAACACACATATTTCTACTGTCTTGTGCTCTACGCGCCCTGGCCCAAGTTTTTTATCATGCTGGAACGTGCATGTGGAGCAAAAATATAACGTAAACATAACCATATAATAGGCTAGAAAACTTTGTGCCGCTAGTTGTACTAGAATATAAAACCAAGGCAACATGCAGCCACAATCCAGCAGGGTATAGCCAGTGTTTACTCCCCGCCGGTGGACGGGATTGGGCCTGGACCCTGACGTCATACCACTGGCTGGGTCCGATCTGGGTCCGGTCTCCGTGTGTGGTGACACTGGGACGAATGTTTATTTATTTATTTAATCGGCGTAAGCGTACTTGCTGGCATTGACAAACATGGGTTCGGCTAAAGTCACGTCGTCGGCGCTGTTCAATGCGGTTTCCTACTGCCCCGACAAAACGACCCATCGGCGCCTGACGACAAAGCAGACCACCACATTTGCTGGCGACTTGTTTCAACAGATATACCAACCTTCGCCACGCCCGGGAAGGTCTATAGCTGACCATGTTAGGTACTCTCTTCTCGCCATATGAACGCAATCATTCTATGAGGTCCCACTCGGCCGCACCTCATTCAAAAGCAACATACTGCCGCTCTGGTGACATGCAATCTATAACCTCACGTGACAGACGCCTCCGTTGTGCTCAAACACGTGCTCCAACACGGAACGACCACTCCTGCAAGCCTACGGCGGCTTACTGGACAGTTCCGAGAACAGTTCTGGCAGGGCAAACTGGACAGTTCCGGGAACATCAAACGGCGCTCGGCATAACAATGTCCGGCAAAACCAACGGCACCGGAGGCACGGGGCAGACAACTGCGCCGCGCGCCCCGCTGGAGAGATGGGTCTCCAGTCGACCAGTCGGGGGACTGACACTACACCGGCCGGCGGGCCGGAGAGCAGCCACCACTTCTACATCAGCCAGCGGGCCGGAGAGCAGCCACCACTTCTACACCAGCCGACGGTCCAAGAAGCTGGCACTACAACAGCCGGCGGGCCGGAGAGCAGCCACCACTTCTCCACCAGCCAGCGGTCCAGGAGGCTGGCACTACAACAGCCATCGATCCACGCATCAGGCACCAGTACTACATCGGCCGGCGGTCCCCAGAGAGCCCGTAACACACCAGCTGGCCCATCGGAGAGCAGGCAACAAAGCAGCTGACGGGCCGGGCAGGTGACCCTTCAGCAGCAGCAGTCTCGGGCAGCGGATACATCCCGGCTCAGAGCCGGCTGCTGGCGGCTGAGTCGTGCACCCCACGGGGGGGGGGGGGGCACGACAGTGACCCTCGCATCGCGGCGGCCGCAAGGACGTCACACATCGGGCGCAGGAGTCATAGTGGAACGCGCCACCCCTGACGAAAGGCTCGAGGTGGAACATGCCACCCCTGAAGGAGAGTTCGACATGAAACGCACCACCCCTGGCGGAACGCTCGAGATGGAGCGCGCTACCCCTGGTGAAGCGCTCGAGGTGGAACACGTCACCATTTGGGGAGCGCTCGAGGTGGAACATGCCACCCCTGGAGGAGGGATGGACATGGAACTTGCCACCCCTGGCGGAGCACTCGAGGTGGAGCACGCCACCCCTGACGGAAGGCTCGAGGTGGAACACGCCGTCGCACGCAAGGGGATCGAGGTGGAACACGTCACCCCTTGGGAGGGGGTCGTGGTGGTGCGCACCATCTCTGGTTGGAGGCTCGAAGTTGGGCATACTGCCGCTGGTACAGGTCCCAAGTAAGAACAAGTCACTTCCGGTTCAGCGTCGACAGGGGAGCACAAGAGCCCTGTCACACTGCCTGCAGAGGAGTGGGAGGCTTCCAGCGCGGCGGCAGTGCTGCAACATCGTTGCTGAAGCTCGCTCCCCACGTCGCTCACCCCCTTCTGCGGCGCGGCGTGTGCATTGTGGCACAACGCCAGCGGTAGAGCTTCTGCAGAGGGGCGCTCACATACCGGCCGCGGCGTCACAACAAACCCACCAGAAGGAGTTCTTTTTGCGAGGCCAGTTCGCCATAAGTGTTTTCCCGCGGCTCTTCGCGCGCCGTCGACTCCGGCGCACCGCACCACAACGTCCAGGCCTTCGAGGGGATCAGGGGGGCGCCCTGTGCAGGCCGGTGCTGAGTGTGCTGCCTTTGGCGACCGGCGTGCGGGACCCGTGGTGGCGGTCCCGACAGGACCGGGCGCCCTCGCTGCGAGGCTCGGTCTCCTGACCGGCGGCGGGACGCACGCCACGGTCAGCACGTCGTCCCCGGTGCCGTGCTCCATGTAGACAAACACATTGCGCCGCCCAGCTGTGTCCAGACGCAGGCTTTCGATGCGCTCGCGCTTGCCATCGTCGTCCGTACTCCAGCCCCTGTCATTTGCAGACACAGCGCACCAGCTGAGGCTCGGACTAACGCCACGTGGATGGCCACTGCGGCCGTGCGGAAGCTGGTTTTCGCCATCTGGATGCTCAATCTCGGCGTGTGAAGACCGTCTCTCACCATGGTGACCGTCCTCCGTATCAGCCGGAGGTGGACCCGACCCGCCAAAGTTCGGCGACAGGCTACCCGTCCCGCCTCCGTCAACGCACGCCCCCTGCCGACCGCAGTCGACGCAGTTCGCCCGCCGCTCGACAGATGTCCCCACCGGCGGCGCGCGTCGGTCGCAGGCGACAGCCCGGAACAGAGCTCCGTGCCTCCGGAGCGCTTCCGGTGCCGTCATCGAACGATTCTTCGCCCGGAGCCGTCGGCCACCGGCGCTGCTCCTCCGGGCGCACTGGCCGGAAGCGTGCCGTTTCCGGTGCTGAGCGCCGGCGCCGAGCGACGGGGCGCGGCCGACGCACGGCGCCGACAGCGAGCGGCCGAACCGGCCGGAGCGCGGAGAGCAGGGCAGCGTCTGGCAGGCCGAGCTGCGCAGGCCGGGCGAGTCGTGCGTCGTCGTTGCCTCCGGCTGGCCGCGGAAGCGCGCCGGCACGACCTTGGCCGCTGAGTCACGCGCCTCGAAGGTCATCACGCACGACGCCACCACGATGAAGCCTGCCGACAGACAAGGGGCGGGGGCGTCAGCTGGGCGATGATGGTGGCGGGCGGCGGTGGATGGCAGCGGGTGGGCGGCGGCCCGGTCAGACTTGGTACACCTGAAGAGCTGAAGATGAATTTTATCTGCAAAAGTTCATTCTGTCCTGTCGAAGGCTCATACTGGCGCATGTAAAACCCATTCTGATCAAAAGAGGGCCATGGTGAGTCTGTGGAGAGCTCATTCTGAACTGTAAAGGATTCCACCATTGACCGTGGGGGCGCATTTTTGCCCGTCAGGCCTGTTGAGTGTCAAATCTGCGTTAAAATTACGCTGGCGGCGTGCCCCTCAAGCAAAAGAACCGTTGCGGTAACTTTAAGTCAGTAACACTCCCAGCACTCACAAGGTAAAATGGGATATCTATTGACTTTCGCATGATAAAAAAGGCAAAATGAACTACCACAAAATTACACCAAACAGCAAGTTTTCCGGCTTTAAGGAGGTTCGATTTTTACATTGATATGTTCTTGATACTTAACCCAGTGTGAATGGAATTGGTCGTAATCCGAATTTAAATTGTCTAACTGTATAAGATACCATCTCAAGGGGGTCTGACTTCGTCTAACACTCCGTCGTCGCATCACATGAGATTGAACGATTCCCTAGGAATTGCCTTCGCTCACAATCATGGTCTTTCTTTGACCTCCTGTAAGTTAGCGACCTTACTAGGCATATATTATTTGCTTATCCAAAAAGATCCGACTGTTCAATTGCCTTCGGCTAGACATAGTTTAGCGCGGCCAAGCCACGCCTTTTAAAAGTTTTCTGGAAAACGACTTTCGCAGGGGGATCAAATGACTTCCCCCGAGCTCGTGTTCAGCCCTTGCACCCATACAGCCGGCCTTTGCATCCATCCAGCCGGTGGATGCTGATGAGACCAAACGATCAAGTATGTGATTATGGGATGCCTCCTTGATCACGTAAGCTTCATCGGAATGGTTTCATTTTTTGAAATGTTCTTACATAACGACACACATAATCGCCAAAAATCGTCACCCGCTCGCACCTAAATATTCTTCAACAAAAGAGGTTGTAACTTCCCGAGTTGCTCGTAGATGTCCGCAGCAGCTTCGAAAGCGTGGGGCATTGGTTCAAAAAGGATGGAAAGAAACAAAGGATCACAAATGAGAGCACACGTAAAGAACATACACACCTGCATCTCGCATGCTCTGAAATATGGATAATTGGCCGTTTGCCTCTCTCTTTTTTGCTGATATTCGGGGTTTACTGGTTGGTCTTCTGTGACCAACGACATCCTGTGACTAACCCTTCTACGCAGTGTTCTCCTTGGATGCGTAGTACAAAAAGCTAGATTTGGCAAGCTTCTCACTGCACAGGATTCATAGAATATGTTCATGGTATATTCTGCACAGAGAAGTAGATGGCATACAGGGCATCAATGTATCAACTAAAATAACAGGGATAGACAGAAAACGAGGTTGCCGATTTAGAGTATCACGTTGGCAAACCGACCAATAACTATGAGAGACATTTCACAAAAACGCATCCAGATCACAAATGATTAATTGTGCGTCAAACGCCAACAACATGAAATGAGGAAGTCATGAGATTGAAATGAGTGCCAACATTTGTTGCCACGCATTTATATCTATTGCCAGTACTGTAAAGGTCTATGCTTCATTGCCAGCAATTTACAAAAGTATTACATCGTTCTGAGCTATTTTGCAGCTAATACAACTGGTACAGACCGCATTCGCTACGAGGCCTAAATTCATTTAACACTATCTGGTCTGGTATCTGGTAACACTATCTAACACTATCTTTAACACTATCCCTATCTGGGTGTGGTCTGGAGGAATGTGCCATTGGCAAAGAATGCTACGTGACGATGGCAAAATTCTTCACCGTGCGTGGCATTTGCGGAACCATCTGCCCGGCTGCACCAATTTTTACAGGGATTGACTCCGAAGCCACAGGCGGAGAGGCGTCTTAAGCATGAATGGCTCCCGGGATAATGACGGATAACCTACGGAAAATTCCGCCCATTTATCCGCGAAATCTCAAGAAATCACGCCATCTCGCCAACATGGCGGAATTCGGGCGTGCGCACCGCGGACTGCCTGGCGTCCTAGGCCGCAACTTCGGGCGAATAGACTCACACCACTTCCTGGCATTCCTGACCACGCCAGAGGCCACGTTCCTCGCGCGGACGACCCCCGACGCCAGCTGGGCCGGCTCGGCGGCTGATATGACGATCAGCGAGGCTCGACACCGAGGTGAGGCGCGGCGCGAGACCGAGGCGCGGCGCGGCGCGGCGCGCGTTTGGCCGCCACAGCTCCCAGGCCGGCGGCCAGGCGTGACGCGTCATTTCACGGCTCGGTTGCCACGGAGATTCGCACTGGCACGGCAGCATGCATACAAAACAGGACACGGACTCAAACAAATAATGAAGTGCTTGATGTCTAGAATGAATTTGGCGAAAACGTGTTCGAAAGAAAGCTCGCAACGTGAGCGTAATCCAGTACGCAAAATTGGTGGATGCTTAATCCTGGAATCCTTTACACTCAAAGTGGGGACACAGATTCGATTTTGTAGCCATAGCTCCTCTATCATCTATAGTGAACTCATCCACGCTTGCTAGGATGAGTTCGTTACACAGGAGAGACTTTCCACCCTGCAGAATAAACAAATGGGCAGACATTCAACTGCTTCAGAATGCCTTTCCGCCTTGTGGAATGGCTAGCGAAGCGGACAGAAGATGACGCTCCAGAAACTTCTCCGTACCAACTCGTTAATCCAGCACCGCCTGTGACCCTCAGTCAACAGCAACCATAAGGGCTTTAATTTTACCAGCAAAATAAGTGAATTTAGCCGTCGGCCTGGTAAACTGAGAAGGACAAAAATAGCATTGGTCATTTATTTCAATGAAACGTAAAACTTATCCCCACAACGCAGGTAACATCTTCCCAGGCAGATGTCACGCCGAATGTCGCAGATAACCGCCTGGCAATCCTGGGACTTACGAAAGCATATCATTGTAGTAACACAACTTTGAAACTGCTTCCAGCCGAAAACTCGCTTTTCTCTGCGTAGTGTATCGCGACCTTCACAGACATCAACGCCAACCTCCGGCCAGGTCAATGTCAGGTGCGTTCTGCAAGCGTAAGTTTTCCGTTTCGAAGTCATGAAGAGCAATCACTTACTGCAGACTAACTGCAGACTTGACTCTGCGCAGCGATATGGCATCATGTAGTGTGGTGAACCGGTCGAAAGTCATGAGAGCACAAGTGTATTCAGTTGGGTATGAATTTGTCGCTGCGCGCAGGGTACCTGCGAAATGTGCAGTTCTATATTCTGCTTATGGTTCGGAATTCGAGTCGCTGCAACTGACACATGGGTCTTTACAGCCCAAGGGCAGGGAAAACCGTTTCCGTTGTATTGTGTTACAGACCGCAGACTTCGCAACATCGCCTCAAATCCGTACAATGTCAATCACGGAAGCAGGGTCCGGCCTGCCTGATGCGAGCAATAATATGAACCACGTCACCCTTGTTGTCACTAGACAAGCTATGTGTCTTCCACAACATGTTCGAACTCGAACTTGCTCAGGTACGTGTTGGCCAGGGGTATGGAAAGGTGTTCAGTTCAGGGCCTCGCACCCCTCCCTCCCCCCACACACAGTTGCGTTGACACACACACACAGTTGAGCACTCAACCAGTGCTTGAGCTCTCCAAAGCTGGGAACGAACCCTCCCTCTACACTAACACACTCTCATGACTAGTGGAGAGAAGCATAAGGCGTAAAAATGGTCATAAATACCACTATGACATGTTACGGCTGCCCCCCCCCCCATGCTACCTTCTTCCATGTAGTCCTCAAACGACAACAAAATGGAGACGATAACGTTAAAAAACCATCAACCCCTACCCCGAAATAGATCAGTGGAGGGGTTACCAACCCGGGGCTCAACGATCCTGGGCTTAACGGCAACCAATTCTGCGGAACTGCGTTCCTGGTACAGGCTTAGCTACTGAAGAGAACAAAACGTTGAGTACACAACTGGGGAAGCACCCTCGCAACCTTAACACTGTACTGTGTTGACCGCGACCACACAGTCGGACTATCTGTGCTAAGCGCCTGTGTTCCCCGAACGGGACAGTCTGCGGATCACTCCACCTACACCGCCAGCGCCGCTCGGACCGGTGCCCCGCAGCTGTCCGACCCAGCGGCGCTCGGCACCAGAACGTGTCCTCCGGCGGCCGGCCGGGCCACGACCCGCCGACCAGTCACCAGGGGCGCGCTCAGGCGAGGGCGTCGGCGAACAGGGATGCACCCAGCCATAACGGGGAGCAGGTGACGTGTATTCTACATATCTCCAGGTTGTCTGGTAGCGTTTCTTGTGGTGCAGAACCGACACGCTCCAACAAATCCCAAAATACGCACAGGCATTTCGTCCGCTTCAATCGCGCTAAGAACATATTCTGTGGTGACGGTGTGGAGGGCTTTCCCTGTGCAACTCTAGACGGCATTGGTGTGAGGCGTTATGGAGAACTCGATGCGTTTCCAGCTAACTGCGGGACTGCCCTGAACGCGTTGAATTTCGCTGTCATGTTTTATTGTGTTTATGTCGGACGAAACGGAAATCGACAGACGATAAATGAGTTCTGTTGGAATGGGATGGCCTATATCCTTCAGGGAACTGTGCTGTCAATGGATGCTTTCATGGAGCTGGTAGACTCCATATCATGCTGGAGTTGAGGACAAGGGGAACACGAGCGCCATAAGCCAGACGAATCTCTGATTCGGGCCAGAGGGCCCAATGCTCTGATATCAACTAGCTGATGGTAAAGACCACTCATTGTCACACAGATTAGCTTTTCTAGGACAGGGGCGCGGCACGACGTTGGCAGCAGCGAGAGGGAACACCGCTAGCGAACACTCACTGGCGTCTGGTGCGTCGCTGCTGAATCACCGGAAATCGTTACTTTAGTACCGCAAATTGTATGCCTTAGAACGCACCACGTGCTGTTCAGTTCGCCTTTGTTTCAGTGTGCGGCGCTGATTTGTGAGTGCGCTCCAATGAACTGCCAATACATCGTGTTGACCCGTCAGAGGCATTTGTTGACCTGTCCGCGGTACATGTTGATCAGCCAGTGGTACGGGCTGACCTGTCAGTGGCATGTGCTGCTCAGTCAGTGCAACTCATAACTGCACCGTGGTGACCGGCCGGTGCGAGCTGGTGATTTATCGGCGTGCGGTGTTGGTCTGACGGTGCGTGCGGTGTTGACTGGTGGTGGCGCAGCGGCGCTGATGGACAGCCCGTAATCCGGTCTGGGACCGCTGCTGTCGTCGGGACGGGTCCCACGGGTCTGGGCCGCACGGCGTTGACACATCGTTATCACAGCCGTGTATTCTGCCGGGCCCCGTAGGTCGCATCAGCGGCAGCACGTCCAGCCGCGGCCCACGCACGCCAGCGGCAGCGGGCGGTTGTGTGGTGCGGCACCACGGGCGCGCCACCGCACCTCTCGTCAGGTTTCCTCAGCAATGCTCACACTGACCTGTGAGCAGGTCATGGTGACCAGACGCCCAAGGCGGCGCTATACTTGAGGGGAAGCTTGAGGCTTCCACGTGCGTCAACTTGTTGTGCCGAGCCCGGTCATGGGTGTTGAGAAAAATAAAACGCCTGCATTTTCCGTTCAGTCTTTCGTGAGTTCAGCCGCCACTAAACTAAAAACGTCATCGTGGAACGTGATTTGAGCGGGCGTTTTCGCGTGGGGACGTTTAGAAATAGTTTTATGTTTCATAGCTTGGAACACTGATGTAGAGCAGGACGTTTTTTAAGCTTTTGTGCAGGTCATCGAAACCTCTGGGCCTAATCGTCTGTGCTTTGGGCAGCGATCAGTCCGGTGACGCACATCGGGAGTAAACATGCGGAGGCCTCACCGATCTATTCATGTCACGTCTTTGTTTTTTTTAGAGCCTACACAGATCCGGATTTTCAGATCTTTGACGCCCACTACTTTTTGAATCACAGCTAGTGTTTAACCTGGAGACCACGAGCGCTGGCTTTAAACATTGTATATTCTCATAATGATTTCTAACGAATGTTTGATACCCTTGTCACTATTTGATGACAGGCTTGGTCGATTCTAGTCTTCCGTGGCGAAGGGCTGGGGCCCGGCCCTAGTCGGTTCTAGTCTTCCAGGCGAAGGGCTGGGGACCGGCCCTAGTCGAATCTAGTCTTCCGTGGCAAAGGGCTGGGGCCCGGCCCTAGTCGAATCTAGTCTTCCGTGGCGAAGAGCTGGAGCACGGCCCTAGTCAAATCTGGTCTTCTGGGGCGAGGGGCTGGGGCCCGGCCCTAGTCGAATCTAGTCTTCCATGGCGAAGGGCTAGGGCCCGGCCCTAGTCGAATCTAGTCGCCCGGCGTTTCAAAGGCGCTGACTCCTCAAGACGTAACGATGGGACAGGACAAAATCTCCTCGCTTACAACCCATCCCGACACCGCGCGGTACCGAGCGGGGTGACCCGTTCTAGCCGTCGCGTGTGTGCCGCACGTGAGGGGAAAACTTGCGGCGCTTAAACGTTCCGAACTGCGAGGCACCGTCTGACGTTGAAAAATGTCACTTGAATCAATTTCATATACTTTTAGAACAATGTTTTTGATGCAGGATGATGTCATTATGATTTTAATGATGCGCGTACCAACCACCGGAGGGGTTTTCTCAAGAATCGAAATCAAGAACGTGCCATGCCCTAGCTCAATAGACTAGAATGAGTGTAGCATTTCATTTTCTGTTGCTTTCATTTAGTCGATCATACTGTAATACCCTGATGGTTGTTTTGACACAAGCGACAAGCGATGAAATGCTTGCAAGATGACTAGTCCAGGGAAATGATCACAGAATTACGTCGAATGACGTCACATGTTTAATCTGATGCATGCCTTATATGCCTATATGCACACTGCACAGTGCTCAAGGCGGACTTTTTCGATCATCGACAACTTTTCACCAAGCATGCCATTTGATCGATTCAACTCCACATTAATTTAACCTATTATCACCAAGTTAAATGGACTTTAAATTGCATATTCTCAAGATATGAGTCATTGATTGCTTGAAAGTGTCGTTTCACTAATACCTCCTGGTGTGATGAAACCTGGTTATTCGCAACATAACAATTAATAATGCCGAAGAGAACAGCTTAGGGCCTTTCCTGCTTTTATTAAATCACTCTGCCAGCAATCCAATAAGCTTCCAATGAAAACAAAGCTGAAATCATTGCCAGTAGCTTATCTCTACAGCAAACTGTTGGTGACCTCTACACCTTTATTTTACATGCCTTACGTGTACTTCGCTTTTCGCATGTCTCCCAACTACCTCATGCAAATGTTTATGTTTAGCGCACCCAAATTTAACCCAGAAAACCGCACACAAGCTCCGTGCAAGAATGTAGACGCTGTTCGCCTGTTAAATTACAGAAGCTGAGACTTCTATGTACTCCCAAGGCATGCCAAGACCTTTACCCAAACAATCGCGAGCTTTCTGAAGCTGAGTCTGCAAGCCTCCCAGACGAACGTTTCCCTTTTTGTGGACGGTTTAATCTGGGGAGACGTCAGTCAAAGCCAAAAACACTATCAGACTTGAAGACTTACCGCGGAATGTAACATGACAGCTGCTTCACATTCGCCAGACGTCCTCTAACCAGACATATGCAGCTCGCCAGAAGTTCTCCCGCCAGATATATGCGGTTCAGCGCATCAGATGAATGCATGTGGGGCTGAGAGATCCTGCTTCAGAATCCAACAATTTTTACAACCGTTCTGCATATTACAGTCAAATACCAATCGCAGACAGAATCCAGATCCCTGAAAGCCATTCAATCACGACCGTCTTCCACATGGACGTTTGGCGTAGTCTAGCGACGTTGAACAAGCAACTTTGCAATCGAACGGAGAACAATTTTGCGTGCCAGCAAACACGACGCACGTCTGTCGATATATCAAGTCCGTCATCATCCCACATGCAAAAAAGTGCCACAGAGCGTAAATATTACTACCTCTGCGCTGTCTTTTTAAGTCGCCGTGACACTAAGCCAGGGCGGGCTTTCTGAAAGTTTTTGAAATAGATCGTCATAGGTAGATTTCGATTCAAAAAGTTCTTTTTCCAAGCCTGGCGAATGGCAAATATGGCAGATATTACTACTTGTGCCTTTTGGTTTCAGCCGCAACGTCCAGAACAAACTCGGTGTTATCACTACCACGCTTCTGGATGGCCGGTCGAATGGGCACGCACGGCTGGTGGTGGGGTGGGGGTGGTCAATCTACCCACTTGAGATATCAAAAACCAAGACAGATGGAAACACTTGTTTACATTATAGGAAGGCCTCTACATGAGCTCACATGCGCCAAATTTTGAGGCCCCTTGGTCATGGCATTCGGGAGAAATAAGGCCCCGACCGGAACGGACCGGACTGCTGACTAAGCGGCTAACGTTCACACCTGCCAGCTGACTAGACCGGACGCCAACAGACGTTACCGTACCGCTGACTAAGCGGGTGAAGTTCACAGTCAGTTCAGTTCACACAGTTGCCAGTCGACACCGCTCTCACCGTCCCCCCTCGGTCGCCGGTGTGCGCGATCGAACATTTTATGAATAAACTATACCCTAGCTGCTGACCTCGTAAAACTTTACGTAACTTTGTTTCAATGCCAGTGGAGTCAAAAACACTTGCCTCGGGCTCAAGCCGAGCCCACTGTTGACACTACACAACATGAGCAACGACAAAAACAGATATTTCCCATTTATTATAAAGTTTTCTGCACGGTCTGTCTGTAGTTTGTTTGCAGCTGCCTAAAACAGATACCATTTTCCACTCTGGCAGAACAACACGTCATCGGACACGCCGCGCTCCAAGCATCGTGAGATGAGGCGCACGCGAGCATCGGCCATCCGCCTACGCCAGGCTCAGGACTGTCGGCGGGCAGCACTCACCGCCGATGCCCATGACGACCGAGCCGAAGTAGGAGAGGTGGCGGAAGGTGAGGTCGGCGGCCTGCCTGGCCCGCTGGCGCGACAGCAGGGAGCCGTTGGAGGCGTCCGGCGCCGGCGACAGGGCCGGCTGGTGCAGTGACCGCTGGCTGTAGTACCCTGCCGGCCAGTCGGTGCCGTTCTCAAGTTCTCATCTCGTCATCTTAGGTTGCATCTCAAAATGCGCCATACCGTGACAGCAGCAGCTGCATTGCAGCCGTTTGAGGGGGGGGGGGGGGGGGCGCAACGAGAACGGCGCAAACCGCGTCTTCATCACGGTGTGGTCGTTACGTAGTAGCGTTATGCGTCGGAGATCAAGCGGCAGTTCCACGAACATTGCAAGGGATGTTGACAAAGATCCAGTCGTGAGCGGCGTTCGTCATATGCTGCCAAAGAGAGTGAAAAACATTACTTAAACGTTCAAACGCACCTTGCTTCCAATAAGAGGGAAGGCACAAATAAAGACGGAAGCCACGTTAGAGGCGGAACTGCTTACTGCGCAGCCCGACACGTCCGGCTCGACCGGAGCACGGCAGAGGGCGATGGATCAAGATTGCCGAAGCTTGAGTGAAATATAAATAATACCAATATTTCGCTGCATATGCACAGACATAACATGTATTCCAGGATAAACTTGCAAACAAGGCAACAGGCAGAAATAAAACAAGGTTGGATACGTTCCGATCTAAAACACAGTTGCTCCCATTTGAAACACAGTTCGGGCAATGGGTATCGCCATGTAGCGACAGCACCCGTTACGTAGGTAACTTTTTTGACCACTACATTTGCATAGCCCATAGGTTTTTAGCCAAAATGATGGACATCGATGCATGTTTCGATCTGGCAATATTGAAGGAAATCGTAGAGCCGCGTTAAAGACACGAGTATTGCAATTTCATATGATTCATCCCTGCAAAAATCGTGCTTTTGCTTCCAAGGATGCGTTTGGGTTACTAAACTATATATATATATATATATATATATATATATATATATATATATATATATATATATATATATAGTTTATATATATATACATATATATATATATATATATATATATATATATATATATATATGTATGCATACAGTTATATACCTTTATCTATTTGCTTATTTCTTTACTTCTTGGATAAGTGTTAATTCGTCCATTTAGTTACATAGCTATGCACTTATCCATTTTATCTCGTGGGATCATCCTTTGCCCTTGTTAAAACCAAGGGTCTGTGCTGATGCCGAGTCCCAGCATGACTGGGAAAAGAAGGCCAAAAGCAACAGTGAAAAAACAGCTGCAGCATCCACAGCATGCACTCAAACATTGTAAAACAAGCCACTGACCAGAAATGTAACTTTCATTTCCTTTTGCAGAATGGCTCAGTCATATTCAACATTTCTGCAGGGAGAGCATTGTGTTGCAGGGCACTCCGATATACAAACTGCCTCCTGCCAGCCTCAGATCAGAGAATATCCCGCAGGCACAACATAGCATAGCGTGCTCCGAGTCCGATCAGGTAGTTTCCTGTTGGTAGAAAAAAAACGTGAAAATTGGGAGTACCACAGTTCTACGGGTCTTGTGCAAGAAGGGGATTGTTTGCAAACGCAGCATGCTCGGTGAAGCCAGCCAGAAAAGAGCCTCCTGCGTGTCAGCTACGAGTCTAAACTTCCATTTCCCATATGCTGCACAGGAAAAGAAGTTTGTGATCTTCTGAAGCCTGGACAGGCTCTTGGTGTGTCCGTTACCAGGTACAATGAGATAGAAGCTGACGTGCGAGAATGAACATGCGGCGCTTCACTGTTTCCGCAAAAAGCCTTTGTGCAAGCTATGCAGAGGTTTTGAACGATACATTAAAAATGTCTGCAGAGTTTCTCCGGCACGATTGATAACATTGGTCAATGGTTCGGTGGATCTTCTGAAGAAAATGTTCGCTGCCGCCCCACAGACATTATTTTGCAATGGCCTACGGCTTTCACCCAAGAGAAACCGGCGGTTTACGCTGAACCGTTGCCTTTGGAATAAAAAGAGCTTCCAGTGGACGCGTCGCGAGCCAGACTTTTTTCTATGGGACATAACGGGCCGTAAAGGGAATTCCTCTACATTCGTGCCGTGAAATGCGGGCTGGGCTGAATCCGGGCGGAATGTGGTTATCTTCCGCTGCATCGATCCACCGGCTACCGGCATCAGCCGCCGATGCTGAGCGGACGCTTTTCAAGCGGATCCAAGCGGATCCAAGCGGATGCTTTCCAAGCGGATCCGCCGGCTGCTGTCATCAGCCGCCCATGCTGAGCTGACGCTTTTCAAGCGGATCCAAACGGATCCAAGCGGGTGCTTTCCAAGCGGATCCGCCGGCTGCTGTCATCAGCCGCTGATGCTGAGCGGGTGTTCTCCAATGCGACCCATAACATCAACCACCCTGAATATCAACCAGCTGATATGCGACTTGCAGAGGCTGCTCAGACTTCGTTAAACCGCTAAGCCGTTAACTAGCTAATGCAAATTTGGCCTGACGAATTAACGCCTCCGTTCACGTCAGAAGCAATCAACGGAATCGTTACCTTCAAAAACTGTTGCACGGTTGACACTGGACCCTGAACCTTATTTTGACAAAATCGTGATTGAGCTCGAAGCGTTAGCTATTGCGCAAGCGATGCACAGGGCTTCATACTGTGCGTGGGATTTGAGAGTGCTGTCCAGGGTGTATGAGTTATGAGGAAACAGTGATGGACGTTGACAGGTTTCATGTTGAAACTTTTGAGGGGTTAGATGGGGGCCGCCATCCTTGCACCTCCTGGGCGAATCCCTGGGTACGCCAGTTGACTAACCTCATTTAAATGACAGTATGCTATCATAAGTGGCACGGCAACTCGATGTTTCAAAGACTATTTGAAGTTCAAAGCGTATAACTGGTACGTAGGACGCGGGAACAGTACGAGGGTGTCGGGTGGGGAAAACGGAAAATGGCTTGCCAAACCAGTCTCTCTCACTTTTTACTCGGATGTTTTTCCAGTCTATTCCAAATTCTGTGAAAAGTTCCTTTGTGTTAATCAGGTATTCATTATCCACGAAGACGCATGCCACAATGGTAGGTCAAATATGTCAATACCATCGTATCGAGTCTCATTTATGTGTAACATTTCGCATTTTCGAAGAGCTAATATTAAATTCACAGACGTGTTATAATTACACCTAGCTTTTATCTACGACGATGGAGAAGCCCGGTGTTCAACTTTATAAATAAATTGCAACATCCATGTCATCGGACCACAGCCCAATTCAAATCCCAATTAATCATGATTTGACAGCTATAGAATGTTCGACACTTTCTATGGCATCCCCAGATAACCCCTGCACAAATATACATCATTACTGTCGTGAACCCGGGTTGTTTTTATTTCGCTTCTGACACTTGTGTTCACCACCAGCACACTGCTGACCATCGCGGTGGCTGTTTTGGCCTGAATGCCAGTGAAAACTGAAATATCACAACATGAAATGGCATGCTATTGCATTGCCACATTTCATCCTCTCAAATACTAGCAGTTTCCCGTTGTGACGTTCACTCGGCCCAGTCCAAGTGTTCACTCACGTACTGTCCACGAATGGTCAACGAATTGGGAATATCGCCACGGAAATATGCTGGTTTTCTGCGCGTCGTCTCCCATGGCATCGCTGTATGGACTGGTGCCGTCATGACATGGAGTTAGCAGAAGGCGCGATCGCTTGGCCATAACACTACAGTAATATGATTCCTTGGACGGATGCTGAAGTGAGGACGGTGCGGGCCCCTAAATGATCCTGGGACCATATGAAACGATAAAGTTTCCTAGAATATCGTTTTTTCATTTCATTTTTTAAAGTAGCAGTTGAATGTGCAACACTTTGGTTCCCGTTTGAGCTGTCAGTGGACCGATGACCTTTTGCCAAGCGCATCTCTATGTCTCGGGGCTCGAGTTTTGGGAGTACCCTTACATGTTGTGGTGTCAAGTCTTTTTCAGAATGTCAGATGATCTAGTTCCGGACAGCCCGAACTTTTGGCAGCGAAGATGCAAGGGTTTTGTCGAACTCCGTGCGACTGACAGCGCGAAGGCGGTGATTTGGGTTATTCTTTGAGATTTTGGTCCCTTCAAGTATGATGCGTTCATATTGTGCAACGTTTCACGACCTCTGAATTTGCACTTCCAACGAGTTTCATTGTCTGCTGGGACATTGCCACTTTTAAGACTAAAACAGCATGAAATCTCCAAGCGGGGTACTTGAAATGTTTGTTTTTTGTATATTTTTTCAACACAGAGTGCATCATCTCTTTTTTAGCATAATCTTGATCAACCCGTCCGATTGTCCATCCCGATGGCTCAGTTGGCTACAGCGCCTGCCCTCCGATCCATCCACCCGTGGTAGGTTGGATTCCAGTCTCTTTAACTGCTCTTGACAGATATGGCTTATTTGACCGTATTTGTCAAGGGCCTATTTGCGCTTGACAGATATGGCCTACGGCTAGTGGCAGCGGCCGCGCTAACGGTCAATTGACCTCAGAGAGCAGGACGGACC
The DNA here is from genome assembly GCF_011947565.3 of Pollicipes pollicipes. Classification (NCBI taxonomy): domain Eukaryota; kingdom Metazoa; phylum Arthropoda; class Thecostraca; order Pollicipedomorpha; family Pollicipedidae; genus Pollicipes; species Pollicipes pollicipes. The sequence goes on along the minus strand of NW_023596545.1, from coordinate 38,911,496 downwards.
GTGCCGAGCATTGCAGCTTGTTAAACATTCGCCACTAAATTTTGCCGTTGACCTTGAATTGCGCAATTGGATGGTGAGAGCTACGGCTCACGGAACCAAGCACTGCTTGATGTGAATTATGCTTCCAGAAATTCATCCGCTCAGAAGGTTCGGATTAAGTTTAAAAGTCTAACTTCGCTGCACAAAAACATTCCAGAAAAATGGCCCATCACTATTGCAATTCACGTGACATAGGACGCAAAAAATTAGCATTCCTACTTACAAAATGCGTTCATTGTTCGGAAAAGTTTCACATTTTGATGGACACCCGAAACCTCCGTGAAAGTATGAGCAAGAACATGCCTTTCACAGCGAAACTGTGCATGCCACACGGATATGGTTGGGCATGAGCCTGACTAAATAAACACAAGTAGTTAAGTCCGATATTTCTCCAAAATAGTATATTTTCTGGGTGTGCTGGCTGCACGAGGCATCAGTCGCATGTTACAACGAATTTTAATCATAAATAAATAAATAATTTTACATTAATTATGAGGTTATATGTACCGTCAGAGTGGTGCATCTTATTTCACTCGATAGCTATGACGCCTATATTACGGGCTGGCTAGCGCCTTTTTCGCAACACAGTGCGGTTCTTTCTCATTCGTTATAGTCCAGACGTACAGCACAAGATTGGGTGATTTCCATTGCAACGATACCAAAAGCATTTTACATATTCCAGGGTGTTAACGCTATGTTAAATTGCCAGAAAAATATATTACAGGCAAACTAAACTTAATCTGGCTTCGCTCTTTTTGGCTGCCACTAACAACATCTTAATATGCCCGTCATGCGACGACGCATAGGTCATCAAGCTTCAAACGGCTATAATTCGGCTTCAAACACCAAACAAACGGCTGCAATTACGTCCTTTGTCATTTTCGCTGCGCATGAAGATGGATGGTCACCCTTACCACACTTCGTGACCAAATGTGATGGTATTCAGAAGCCGTCTGCAACTCATTTTGTCATATCTTTTTCCAAAAAGTTTGATGGAAAAGGCAGGAGTCACTAGTTTCTGAAGAAAACGAAGACGCTTCACGTCTTTCCGTCCTATGTCTAGCGGTCCAGGGTCACTCTCAGAAAGACCGATTCCCGTATAAAAATAAACGAAAATAAGAGCCAAAAAATTGAATGGCCCTATCCCAAACTTTCCAGGACACCAAAAGTTAGAGAGCACACACACACACACATGCGGATTTGCTCGTCAAGCTGGCAACACATACAAATTTACATGTAAGTCGATATTCGTCCGAAAGGACTTTTGATTAGTCCAAAAATCTGCTCAGGGATATGGCACGAACTTACGTCGAGTACAAAAACAAAGAACTGACACGTAACTTTCCGTAGGTCCTACTCCTCTTAACGATTGTAGCAGTCATTCGGCCACATCATTAACAAAACTCCTTTCGACTTTCGCAAAAACCTGTGTAAAATACTGTTGACTTCCTAAACACGACGAGCACAGTAACTGACAGCGGCTAGGTATTGGGCTGAGAGCGGCCAACTGCGACAGCCGGCCCAAAAAGAAACATCGGAGTCAGGACACAGAGAGCTGCGACACGTTCTTCGTATTCCCTTGATTTCTGGTTGTCAGGGGTCGCTAATTACACTGAAATTATTCACGAGCTGTGAAATGTATTTGCGAGGAGTGTTATTCACATAGATTAGACCAAAGTAATAGCCTTTCTCCTCGGAGAAAAAAAGGAGGTGAATGGAGATATAAATGCGTTGATACTTCAGCAACATGTCTTTATAGAAACAACAGCAGAACTCTATTATATATTCTACGTAAGAATAGCACTTCCGCTGTTGTTTCCGCAACGGCGTGTTGCCGAAATATCAATGCATTTATATCTCAATTCTTCCGGTTTTTCTGTGAGGAATAAGGCTATTACTTCTGTCTTATCTGTGTGAAACAATTCGGTTAACTTCAGACTTTCACCTTGGCACCCGGCAAGTGGCGCTGTCAAATCTGGCGCTTCAGTTCTTTAAGTGGTACGCCCGAGCACAGCAGCGCTTCGGGCCGTGTGTTTAGACGAGGGCAGCTCAGCAAAACAGTGCGAAGCTGACAATACTTCCGCTGTTCTGGCTCTCTTCGATTGACAATGGATGATTGAATTCAGAATCTTTGCGTCGTTTTAGAGAAGCTAGATGACAGGCTTTTGACGGGTCTCATCACTCGGAGTATAGTTATAATGAGGAAACTGTGGCATATAAGTCGTAGTTACGTTTCCATCCCCAACCTGCACTGCATTGCGTTTTATCTTGCTTTAACCCAACCAAGACTGCCCACTTCAATGTCGCGCATCATAGCAAGCCACCTCTTCATCGATTGTGTCCACTTAAATAGCACTGTTCTGATTCTGAGGGTGACATAGAGTCTGGCGGCGTTGTCAGCTGCCCACTGTGCGCGAGGCCTGCAGGACCGAGCAGTGGCGCTCGGCTGCGCTCACCCATGGTGGCCATGGCCGCTCCCACGGTGACCAGCAGGAGGCCGAGGCCCATGGCGCGACAGGCGTTCCACAAGCAGGAGGTGGTCACCTGGCCGCGCATGGCGTGCACCTCGTGCCGGCGAGACCACACGTCCACCTCCCGGTAGCCGAGCATCGTTCCTGCCGCCGGGCCTGCAACCCGGTCACGCGGCTCAGCACGCCGGCCCTGCAACACAGCCACGCAGCTCAGCACGCCGGCCCTGTAACCCGGTCACGCGGCTCAGACCCGGGCCCTGCAACCCGGTCACGCGGCGCAGTACGCCGACCCTGCAACACAGCCACGCGGCTCAGCACGCCGGCTCTGCAACCCGGTCCATCGGCTCAGCACGCCGGCTCGGCAAGGCTGTTCGGCAACGAACGTTCAGTACCTGCCCTGCACAACCGCTATTCGCAGCGGCTACATGCGGGTTTATATTCTTCCAGCGCTATCAAAATCTAGCATTTCACAAATCTCGGAACTTTTACTTAAGATTTCGCTCATAACCGACGTAAAAGCACTTAACACGATCATAGCCACCGCCACCGACGATAAAAGTCCCAGGCTTTTGTTACGGTCCGGCGATGCGTAAAATCGCCGCGAGTTCTGAAACTACAAATGCACCCTTTGCGGATCAACTTGGATTTCTTGACAAACACTTCCGCGCTTCCACTCCCGCACTCAAGAGCCGCCCCTAAAAGCTGGGTACAAATAGGAGGGATAGATGCAGTTTAACTCGTGTCAATTCACGGTTGAAAACAGTAATGGGCTCAAGAGCCTAAGGCATGTTCAAGTCCAAACCCTGATGTTCAAGACCAAATCTGAGTCCTGACGTTACACTGGTCAGATTGCAGAGCCCGAGTCTGAGTCGAAACATTTTCATGATTGGTGAGGTTGAGTGCGTGTCCGGGTACAAGTCATTGAGATTTAGTTCGTATGTAATTTCTTGGAGGTTGATGCCCATTCCGAATCTACATCTGAGCTCGAGTTTGAATTTGGGTCTTTATCCATGTCTGAGCTCAAAACTCTTGATTGCAGCTCCTTCATATTTGTTCACAGAATCTCACGGGATCTTGTATAATTAGGATGATGATGCACAACGATGTTTACATTCAGCATTGTCTTGTCAGACAAAAAGCTTACCTATACGTCGCTTCGAAGTGATCAATGTGCTGTGATAAAAACATTTCGAAATCACTGCAAATCTTTCATGATGCAAAAAAGGCCGGGGCAGCAGTATTCATACACCTTGAGCTTTTTAAGAACAGGCGCATGATGCATTCGCCATAAGTGAACAAAATGTTAAACCATTACCTGCGTTACCTTTATACTTTCATTTGCCACATGCATTGTTGCATTTGTGACTTTTACAGGTTTATTTACGTGTCACAGATGCATGAAACCTTAAGATATGCTCAAAGGAATATCTCACATTTCAACATATTTCAGACATTTAAAGATTTCTTCACAATCCCGCCCGTTCGTGCTGACCCAATACTGCCTGTTGTCTCGTCCAGCACTGCCCGCGATTTTTGTCTGAAAGGGAGTGTTCTACATTTGAAGATATTGCAGCAAGCATCAGGTGTGGTGAAACAAGTTTATTTATACCTATTGGTGCACTTTTAAGCAGAAATGACTGTTCTTGACGGCACAAATCTCTGTTTAGTAAATATGCCCCTCAATGCGTCATGGTTTGATTACGTCATCGCACCTTGCATAACATTGGTTGAGAGCCAATTGACGGCCGTTATATCTGGATATCACGCTCATGAACGCCAGATTTGAACGCCTCGACAAGCAGATTTTTTGGCCTTGATCCCCGCATGGCTTATGGAATGGCAGGATTTGAATGACGCTATCATGACGCTATGAATGCGGAGGTGACCTTGAAATACTCACCCCGATGTACCTTTCCCAATTTGCGCGGGCGTGTAGCTCAGTAAATAGAGGGGATGAGGTCTTATCCGGGTAAGCCGGGTAGAACAACACCGAAAGGTCTTCAAGGTTTCAGCTCAAAACCCCCATATAAGTGTGAAACACTCCGTATAATTGTGCGCCACGCTAATTTAATTGTGACACGTGTCACAATTGTAAATTGTGGCAACATTTTCTTACAGAACTTGAGTCGCATGGCTAGTTACTGTCTTCTTTGCATTGCTAGCTATATGGTGTTTTGGGGAATTGTCTCGCATTCATTGAATACAATCTGTATGCCTGCTTAGCGTGAGCTCTGATGCCAGAATTTAATCGATTCAAAGGGTTTGGATTAAATCTTTTAAAAAATGTCGTGGAGCATTACGTCGTAAATAAATCACTTTCATACTTTTGACTTGACGATGAAGTGGGATATGCAAAGGACGTTGAAAAGCCAATGAGTTTTCGTACGGCAGCATAACAGACGCTAAGGCTGCCGGAACCCGTAGTTGTCACCAGACGCATCAGATAAAAGCAAGCCATGACATTTATATTGCCTTGCATGTATTTATTGTGCGCCATACAATGTGAATTGTGGCAACATTTACTTAAAGAGCTTCCGTCACATGACCAGCTACAATGTCTTTCTTGCGTTGTTTGTTACATGACGTTCTTTTTGGACATGTCTCGTATGCATTAAACAAAGGCTGGAAACTGAAAGATGACGGTGACAAAAGAGGTATATCGTCCGCACATACGTCATGTGGTTTGTACCGACTAGAAAGGGGCAAACTATAAACGTGTATTCAGGCAAATCAGGGAGAATCACACACACATACACAAATATATGGCTGCATCCAGAATCATCCTGCTGTTCTTTTTCTAATGAACGCCACGCACGACATCGCGCAACGTTTTTTTTTATGGATCACCCAGGACTGCATTGGACATGTCAGCGCTCAGGGGGCATGTCGCAACTGGGATTCGAACCCGAGCCCCAAGCGCGGGAATCTAAAGCGTTAAGCACTCGGCCATTACGTGTGATTACCAGGACCTAATTGTCCATGGGTACAATTCACGTTTACAGATGGCAAGCCGTGCAAACAAGCAAATGCGATCAGCTACCGTTTGCTTAAAAGCTGCCGAATGTTGCATTGTATTTTTTCCAATCCCGGGGTTGTTGTGTGAAAACCCCATTAATCGCACACTGACAAAGCTTATACATAGGTACCTCGTGTACCATCACCTCCGATAATTTTTTGCACTAAATTGGTCCGGTATTCCATTTCTGTCCATATTCACAGGGCAGGGGAAGGGGTGACAGAAGCAATCAAGGTGCAGTGGGGCTCAAGTCAGCAGTGGGAGGACCCCCCCCCCCCCCCCGAAAGCCCATAAAGTGACGACCCTGACCTGGTGGCAATCCGAGCTCTGGAAAGACGCCCCTGGCTTCCCTTTCCATTACGTCATCACTTTGCAGTGGCTTTCAGCATTCAGCGACGGACATTATTCTCCATTCAATAGATGCTTCGCCGGACGTCCACCCTTGGCATGGACTGTACGTCCCCTTTCAGATGTCTTGACAATCATCTCCGTCAACAAAGCAACGGCCCGACATTTCAACCATCCTTAGAGATAGCTAGTTCATTGGTCCAACTACCTCATCTCCTGTCGGCGGCCGGTGGTATCGGGAAGAGGGACAGACGGGTAGTCGCACGGAAAAAGGCGAAATATTTGTACAAGTGATACAGTGCACCGCCAGCATGAACGTTACATGCACCCTTGATGCAGCAGGTCAGCGCCGTACGGGACTGCGCCGCTGCGTGACAAAGCCATGTTTTGTCCGAGACCAGCGTTCGATGACTCGACATTTGGCGCCATCGCGCACCGATCGATGCCAAACTCGGGCCTGATATGACGAACTGCCTCCTGCAAAATGATGCAGTTTGAGCTGCTGCCATGCTCCAGGAGATGGTCCGCCTGATGGAGGGGCTGGCAGCGGATCGGTCGTTATCGGTTCTTCCGGAAGGAGTTTCCCCTACCGTACGTGGTGTACAGATCGCACTCTTGCGACTCCACGCATCGATTGTAATACCCTGAAGGGTGGGAATGGTGTGAACCCAGTTCCGTATTATAGTCGACTTTATGTGTAGTCGGCCATGGGCAATTATAGCGGCAATGGCGAGCCAAGTTGAGATCGTCGACACTCTCTACACAAAGCCTCTAAGTGCAGGGAGAGCTTACGGTCCGGGTCCGGCAAGGAATTAGCTGTCTAATCATGTTATGGTGAGGTCCTGTACACTAGACATTGGTTTTACATCAGGGTTGGCCGAGCAGATAACTTCGCATAACACCATTTATATGCAAGTCAGCGCATACCTGATGCTTTTTGCTCCGGTTAATAGCCTGAAATCTTGCATGTTCAGGCACTGCCATGTTTGTTACACATGGTAACGTTATCTGGCATGCATGGGCTGCTTGTGGCTGCCCGCGAGCTCAGGCACTATAACTCAGGTTGAGGAGCATGGTGGTAACACAGCACGGCACGTTAAACGAGTCTCTGCTCTGAAACGCATCGAATAGTGAGAACAGAGCACTAACGCCATTATGTCGTGATGCGGTGTCTGTAAGCTTCATAACAGGCAGAATCATTAGCGATAGACGAATAACGCACGTAATTTTTAGATACCATGTTATTTGGTGGTCACGGTGGGCGTGCTGTGTATCACTGACCTAACATTAAGCCACTCCACTTTCCATCACAGCCATGGATTGTGCACGAAACTAAGTGCACAAATTAAGATTAATTGCGTGTGCATGAAGCCCTCTGGACCAGGAACTTTTTAGAACCTCGTTTTTCAAAACAGGTCCGTGTGTCGGCGAAGTCTGGGTTCTAAAATGCTTTCTCGACCTCGGACAGTATTCATAAGTTTCGTCCGAGGTTGGAAAGTTATTTTCCGCCTCGCGTATTCAAATTTCTGTTCCATCAGTAAATACACAGTTTCCACAACACAGGAGTGCTTCCACGCATATTCGTCAGTATATACAGGAACTGTTTTTGTTGTCTTTGGTTTATTCGGTGCAAAATAGTGTTCGTGTATTTACACCACCACGTTTACACCACGTAGTTATATTATATCGCGCCACAGGCATCGGCAAATAACGAAGTATCAGTTTTCACGATGCGGGAAAGCAGTTATACCACTGAGTGATCATGCCCGATTCCGGTATAAGATAATATTTGACAGAAAGCACTTTCAATTTATAAACCGAGACAAACATGATTCATTTAATAATAAGGTGCAGCAAAAAATATGGCTACACGTTTCTGCATAGCGCACACATTTTCTCACGGCCTTTTGTCCGGCATTTAGTACAGTAGTGGACTGCCATAGGCACGTAGCCAAAGTCTTCCTCAGATGGGATATCAAATTTTGTTACAGCTCCTGCAAATTTAAGCCGAAGCCTTACGAAATCACTAAACATCTGGTGCAAACCTCTTGGCTTCGGGGGAAAGGAAATGACCATCGCGTTTCGCCATGGCCTCAACCCTGCATTAGCATCACCAACGACATATATCTGCCTTCATCTGCTGACCGCATTCATCGTTGCTTATATTTTGCAGCTCTGCTGTAAACTTATACTTTTGTGCACGTTTTTCAATGAATGCAGATTCATATGCCGCCGGCATTCATCTGAAGCCGACGTTCGTCAGCCGTATACCAACCTCTGTTGAGAACTCCGTACTAGCATGGTATGTCACTGAAGCATTTCATGCCGGGTTTAAAGCAGTGGCATAAGTACGAGATCATGCCAAGAATGCGACGCCAAACAAATATTTGATGTAGCAAATAGGACATGTTGTACTCTTGGTCGGCGCATTTCCTGTACAAAATGATTGTATGCAAAGTTCCATCTACATCGAAGGAATGGACAGAGTGGATAAGAGGTGGGGAGGGGGACTGCCCCTAGCCAAATCTATGTGCCCCTACCTTTCAAGGGAATGTTCCACATTTGAAGATATTGAAGCAAGCATCAGATGTGACGAAATAAGCTCACCTATAACCATCGAAATCCTTTCAAGTGGAAAAGACGCAATGCAACGCAATTCCTGTGCAACGCAATTCCCCTTTTACGTGTTTTCACTAAGTCATTGTTTAATTGCGTCATCGTTCCTTGCACAACACTGACTGAAAGCTTAATGACGGCTGCTATATCTGAAAATCATGCCCACGAAAGCCACATGAGAACGACTCGATAATCTTTTTTTGGCCTTCATCGCCGGGTGGCCAATGGAATGGCAGGAATAAAAAAATGACGTTAGTATGACGTCAAGGCTGTCTGGGTGACCCTAAAACAGTCTGCACTAGATAGTCTGTATACCTTCGCGGGCGTATAGCTCAGAAACTTAAAGGCTTTGGGTCTGAAGAAGAGCGGGGCTGTGAGCTGCACCGAATGATCTTCGAGATTGTTGGTTCAGATCAAAACCCCAGGCAAATGTGGAACACTCCCTTTCATGACCTTAAATCAAGTCCTTGATTGCGCGCATAGATCATCGCCTAAAAACGCGTACTGAAAAACGCTAAAACACACTGACCAGATCACCTTTTCTCGATCCGTCGCTGGAATGAAACACTTTCGAGGACCGGATGGTTCTGTCGATAACATACGCAAGCTCCCGGCAAGACTGCGTAACGATTATTCCATCATCGCCCGTCGGGCACGTACATCTACAGACTCTTGAGCTTTGTGGCCTGAAACCTGAGTCTCAGCATTGCCAACAGCTATTTGCATTTCTGCGGCATATCGATGTCAATCATTATCCTCGTCTTTTTTACGCCGACAACGTTACCATTGACGACGCGAAAGGCGTGGACGCCACATTGATACCAGCTACGTGATAATCAGCCCAGCGCGCGGTTCAGCCAACCGCAAAAACCGGACACATTGACACCGCAGCTCCTTCGACTACGCTGAGTCACCCAAAACTTACACAAATGAAGATGGCGGTGAGTTTAGTGGTCGGCGCAGCAATCAGTTCATCAGTGTCTGGCAGTTACGTTACGCCACCAGGCCGCTTCGTAGCCGTCACTAAGCGCGCAAGCAACATCCGTTCTAGATAACTGCAATCATCGCATATGTAATTTGAGCGGTATCCTAAATTATTATGTTGCGAGCTAGATGACAGGGAGTGTTTCACATTTATATGAGGTTTTGAACTGAAATAGCCTTCTTGGAGACCTTTCGGTGCTGTTCACAATCTTGCCCTTCTTAAGACTTTAGCCACTCTAGCTTCTGAGGTCATGCTCGCGACAGTGGGGAAACGTATATCGGGAAGAGTATTTCAAAGTCATCATCGCATTCATGACGTCATAATAATGGCATTCAAATCCTGCCATTCCAAAAGTCATGCGGTGATCACGAGCAAGACAAATAAAATTGTCGAGGCGTTCATATCTGGCGTTCGTGAGCATAATTTCTACATATAACGGCGGTCAATTGGTTCTCAATCAATGCTGTACAACGCACAATGACGTAATCAAGCCATGATGCATTGAGAAGCATACATGCTAAACAGAGAATTGTGCTGTCTAGAGCAGTCTTAAGTATACCAAACGTTATAAGTGAGCCTGTTTCATCACACATGATGGTCGCCTCAATATCTCCAAATGTAAAGCATTCCCTACCAGCGAGGTTTACTGCCAGCGAGGTCAATGACTGAGTGAGGCTTACCTGACCATGAGCAAATATTCGACGTGAATGGCCTGGCCCGGCCCGGCCATTACACTTTTTAGTAAGTATTTTTTTACAGCTATTGATCGCGCAGGTTCTTGCAGTTTTCAGACACGGACTTAATAATCTGAAATGCTGTGCCAGATCAGTTGTCACGCATTTTCCTTTTAGATGATGATCAGGTAAAGTTTTCTAGCAACAATACAATATTGCCACGATTAGTTCTCTAACCATGGTTCTGGTTCCAAACTGCAGGTTCTCGCAGTTTTCAGACACGGACTTAATAATCTGAAATGCTGTGCCAGATCAGTTGTCACGCATTTTCCTTTTAGATCATGATCAGGTAAAGTTTTCTGGCAACAATACAATATTGCCACGATTAGTTCTCTAACCAAATTGGGATGGGAAAACATCCAAGTGTCTAGTTGCGTAGAGCTCTTGGTATTGTCTTACTGCGGCTCAACTCGGTACAAACCCCGATGACCCGGGCTAGCGGCGACACTAAACTAGCATTACCTAACGGAGGATAAGACGGACGATGGTATAAACAACAGCGAGAGTCGACACGTTTCGATAGTCAGGCGCTCCCGGACGCCAACAGTGGATCCGTCCATTCCAGGGAGCATCTAAGGAATTATGACATCTGGGCAATCAAAACACATGAAGACGTGAAACCAACCGCACGTCTTAGACAATCGTATCCACTAAATCTCACCAACGAATCTCAAAACTGATGCGTTTTTTGCGACCAATAGCCATCTAAACTGTCGCGGCCTTTCGAAATAGAAATGCCTTAAATCATTGCACACTTATCGGTTTCGTCGACTTCATTTGCCAACGTCAGCCCTATATACGACCCAGGCCAACCGTGACCCCAGTCGTAGCCAGCTGATTTTCAAGCAATGGTGTTCGTGAATTGGCGGTCGAATTATATGTCAGTGAACTGTGGAAGTTCACTGCTAAGCTCTAATGAACGGCAAACTTCCAACCCCGTGGTCAGACCTATTGGTAATAGCTCTATTGGCTTAGTTTTGGGTATGAAAATAATAATGACTGACATCGCTCGCATGTGTTATGGTCTGGCTTCTATCCGAATCCATACCGAAGAACATGCCCGTACTGAAGTATCCTGTTCTCAGGTAGCAGGATCTGGCTGTTCCAAGTTACCTCCGACGGCACCACCGTTGTGAGCAACATCGAAAGAAAGCCCGGAAGCTCAAGCAGTGCATGCATTCATACATCCATGCATGCATGCACACGTACATAATGCATACATACATACATGTATATGTAAATATATGTACATATATGCGTCGTCTGAAGTTCCAGTCTTTCTTTCAACTTATCTATCTATATATATATATATATATATATATATATATATGCATTGTTAAAAATCACAGCTAACTCAGCATTAATGATCTTTCTGGATCATGTATCGATAAATATGATGACAGTTTCGCTTCTTCTAGATGTTTGCTTAAAATGATGTCAAAGCTTGTGATACAAAAAATATGAATTGTCATATTGTATGGCTTGGTATTCGTTAAATTTCTCAGCGTTTCACTCTGCATTAGACATTTTCTAGAGTGACGATTTTGTACAAAGTCGATGTAATTGCATATTTCTGAAATTCAACTTCTCTCCTGACTGTTCTTACATGGATACCATACCTACATACATCAGTTTTTGTAACATATGTACAGCGGAAACATACTTCGTACATATCACAATGCAGATATAGGCACTTACGCATTACACATACTCACCGTGAACAAGCAACAACGTTTAGCCGCAACATGCAAAACAGTAAATGTTCCTGTGCTCTCAGCCCTAACGGTAGTCCTCCACACAGATGGGGGTTCCACGCGCATGCGTTTGTTAATGAGAAGATCCCATTCGCGGATGTGCATCGCCTCTAGAGCGATGAGTCTTTGTCTCTGTGGAGAGCGTGCGATGGCTTTTGTGTCGTTGTTGAGCATTTAGCGTGCCAGGTGGGTTTGGTATTGAGTCTCTGTGTGCGTGCGTGGGCCGCCATTTTGTAGGTGCATGGTCGGGCGTCCGACGGGAGTCGTTTTTTAACAAGTATTTTTAATACCGCCAAAGCAGATGCGCTATACCGGTTTTACAAAAACTCATGAAGATAGGCATGAAATCTATGTTCAAACAGTCATAAGATACATAAATTTAACAAATTTGCAATCACACCGACTTTGTCTAAAACCGTGAAGCTAGAAATAGCAAATGCAAGATAAAACGCTGAGAAATATAGGTTATACCAGGCCATAGCATGTGGTAATCTACATCATCTTTGTATTATGAGCTTTGGTATCATTTCAAACGGACACCGGGAAGAAGTAGAAACTTGCCCAACGGTCGGTGTTATGATAGTTTGAGTGGGGAGGCAAACTTAATCAATAAAAAGTGGTTTTCAAGCGAGTCAATTGCGCGCCCGAGACCGACCGCTACGCTCGTCCCTAATGAGCACCTGCACGACGGCCGCGTATTGACCGCGTCCAGCACGTCCTGTCGGCTTTGGGCTTATCGCCGCCCGAGCACCCGAGACGCGCACTAAAGAGGGGGTGTTTCCGACAGGTCCAGTGTCAGCTTTTCTGAGACATCTCGGGTCGGGTGACGGCTGCAGAGCGCGCCAAATTAACGGCTGTCGCCCCAGGGACCTGCCGTCTAGGGTGTTCCCGTGTTATTGGGCGCCTCAGCGGGCGCGGCTGCACTTCCTGCCGGGGCGGACGTGGGTCTGTTGTAGTTGGCGGAGCCGGGTCATCAGGACGCTGATCCAGCGAGACTTGAGGCCGCGGCCATGCCTGATACGTTACGGTAGAGAGGTGCATGTAGTGACGTTCATGGCAAGGCAGTTGGCAGACATTGCGGGTTGTAGCAAACCCGCCTGATCAAATGTGCCTTTCAGATTTTTGAACAAAGAGAGAATGGCGCAGCTCAAACGTGGGCTAAATGTGTTGTGAGGGAGTTGGGGGGGGGGGGGGGGGGGGGCATGCCACATATGCAGTAAAAATGCAGCTATCAAAATAATATGAAGATGGTATAGTCCGCTTAGTCCCAAGCAAAGCACCATTATCTTGAAGCTTGCTGACTTTAATGATATCAACAGCGAGATGTCCAAAGGATAGATATAACAATACGCTTGTTTATAAATGACACAAACGGGCAATTAGTCGAAGTTACCTTGCGTTATATCGTCCTGGTCTCTGAACATCAAAATTCCCTTAAACACTTGGGTCGAGAAACGATTCCAATCACGTATGTATCCTCGGCTAATTACTGCACCCAGCGCATGTGCGTAGGCCTAATGAACCAAACATCCGCAACTCAGCGTTGAGATAGACGTTATGGGAGCGCCTGTTGCTGCAAACATAGCAGTGAACGAACCGAAATGGCAATAAACGTTGGTCAGGAATGTTTGGCGCCGGAGGCTCGCTTGAGATTAATTGAAAACGCCCGATGAGACACGTTTCTAAACGTGGCTCCAATCTACGCAAAGGCCGTGGTTTACAGTTAACGCCCGTGCTTCTAACGTTCTTCCGCAAACAAAGCCGCTGGTGCAGACAAATATATATAAACACCCAGAGGATGTATGCCGAGCATGAGATGCACAAAAAGTGCCTGACAATCAGATAGTCCGTAATAAAGTGTGAATACATTCCCTGGCAGCCCTGGCATGTTTTCGGCAATATCATTAACCCGTGATATCTCCAACAGACACCATATCCTAGGCGTGTCTGAAAACTTGATCTCATAATGTCTGTGATCCCATAATGTCCGTGCCCGTCAGCAAGTGTACGCAAGATGACGGTCTTTGACCTTGCAAAGATTGGCCATGAGAAACGATTCTGAACTTTTCTGGAACGAAGAAAAACCGTGATAATCATTCGTGATAATTACGATTGCTTTGCGACCATAACAATTACAAAACAACGGTAATACTGGGACTTTTACCACTTGCTTTATCATGTGAAGGTGCTGTACGACTATGGACACAATAGTTGATATTGCGTTTCTACCACAATCGCGATCTGTACATCCGTATAATCTATGTTTCAGCCAAAACTTTGTAGAAATTTGTCAACGTGGAGGGAAATGACGGCAAAAGGAAGCATGTCGAAAAAAATCAGAACGACATACATTTTTACGAAAAAAATTCTTGGTTGGGCTCAATTCCTCCGACGGTTAAAAGTACAACTTTTCCGCGCCATTTTGTCGCGTAGTCAAACCTTCTTTACCGACGCTAGCCACCCTTCGTTATCACAATGTTCTCCGACTGTGACCTCCGCTGTAGTTCCTGCTTGCCGCCCCAATGGTTTCCCCGCCACGTGGATTGTAAACGCATACCGGGCCTCGTGACCCGTCCCTTTTGACATGACAGCAGATTTCATTCAGGAGTATTGGTGATCTCAAGCCAATGGGGGTTGTACGCTTCGCATTTCCGTGACAAGGTTCTTCGATCAACAACCTTTATAGCGAAGAGTTCATGCTTCAAACTTCTCCACACCCGATTACAGACGCTTTGTCGCATCTGCGACGCCCGTCCACCAGCTGTTTCGTCCACCAGCACATGCGTACTGCAGATCCGCCACATATGAATATTATTCCGTGTGCAGCCCAACCAACTGCCAACAGATGCTGCCCCGGCTGGCACAGTCTGTGATTAGCGTTGAAGTGACAAGTTCCAACGGAAGTTGAAATGCTGCTGAGAAGGAACTTGTTTCGGCGCACTGACATGTCTTTAAAGTACTGCCTTCTTCGCCGGGCATGCAATTGCATATCAAGAATCCGGGCGACGAAACTGGCGCAAATAAATGCATCGTTCTCTACATTGTTGTGCGCGGAGAATTGTCATGAGCTTCTCCTTTATCTGTTGGCCTGACGGTCGGCAGTCTAGCGGTACATCATCCCCACGAGCTTCCAACGTGGCCCGTTGCTGATTGTCTCATATTTCACCCGAGCTGTAGAGCACGGCTCAATAGGACGGGATACTTCGAACAAAACCGGTCAGCTGGGCATCATGCAACCAAACGTAGGGATGTGCATGGGTGATATGAACTGGTTCTCAAAAGCCGTTCGTCGTCTTGGAATTCGCTATTAACTGGCCTGCATGTCGCTTTTGCAAGAAAATAACGTCATTGAAGATCCGTCCAGAAACCACGCCTCGGTTTACTTAAGTGATGCGCATTAGGCCCGCATGCGGTGAATTTCGATCGAATCCCATGCAGTACAGATCTGCTTCCGCCCTTTGAAATCTCGGATTACGCTGTACCGATTTCGACCGGCGAGTTCTCACACGAGATCGTAACCTGAACAGCTCTGTTGTTCCACACAACTTCCAAAAGGCGTAACACGCGCACTCA
>NW_023596545.1:38879428-38894960 GCF_011947565.3 Pollicipes pollicipes | reverse complement strand
AAAAATAAATTATTGATAAAGCTGCCCTCAAGTGTGATTGATGGCCTTGACTGATACATTGAAAATGCAAAGGACCCTTTCATGAGCGATACGAACCCAAGTGAAAACGGATGCTGAGCAAAACAGAGCAGCCTAAATCCCTTTGAAGCAATAAGTTGTAAGGGGAAAATAAACACCTAGTTTGCCCCCAAATCCAACAGCATGTGCACAAAATCCACGCCCCATCTACCCACCTACCTACATAGATGATTAGACCGCCTCTGCCCAAACCGGCTGCCTGTGAAAAAACCGCAGAGAAACCTGGCACGAACATGCCACTGAACAGAGGCCAGCGACTACACAGTTTCCCCCTCCGGACAGGTGCAAACTGCCGGCGAGTGTGGCGCGATTGTTTCCTAGACCGTACTTTGTAGATTGACAAGCCAGCTGTTGATGACGTCATAATAGCTTTTAAAGGCAAACCAAATGGTAAAATCTGTGTTGTTGGTAATGCAATTTGGAAAACGGATCATCCAGAGACAGAGAGGCATAGTCCCCTCTCCCTACCTTGAGCCGCCCATTAAAATTGGGGACTCGAAAACTAGCGAAAATGTCATGGTGGAGGGGCGCCGAACATTGGTGCCACCACCAAAGGCCCTAAGTCTTCATTTTGGGGAGAAGTTAAGCTCCAGCCGGTCAGCACACACAAATGGACACCATACCGACTTAAAATAGTCCACGTGGGCTTAATTGGGTCCATGGACGCAGCATGGGGAAGGTGTGTTTCAAATGCTGCCCAATGGATCGCGCCAATAAACGTTCATGAACCCCTATAATAAACACAACCGAGGCAGCACTTGCATCAGCATGAGTACTCAGAGATGAACCCCCCCCCCCCCCCTCTCCCCGCCCCGCCGCTAAAAAATCCAGGCTGCGTCCTGCCTCCGGGAAGCCACAACAGTCGGCGGCAGACGGTGCCAGGACGTGGCTGAAGAGTGCAACGCCCTGCGCGCCAATCCAGCAGTCACACATTCCTTCTGGCTGTCTCAGCTAGGAGGCGGGCGGCCCCAAAGCAGCGACCACCACTGACCTCGTGACGCTCACACAGCGGTGCGAGTTATGGGCAGTAACCGGACCACCAGTGGGGCGTGCTGTTTAAGGCCGTGAAGGCGCCGATACTGAACTTCTGAACTGGACGACCTGGTAAAACCACATGCGTGTTCAGCGCTAAGGATTACCTTGACGACGAAGAGTTTCATGTAAATCTAAGCAATGAGTTTGCAAGGCACCGGCCGACCTGCCCTGGAACTCCGCCGGCAGATCTGTGCGTCCACCTTGCCCTTCCAGCGGATCTGTGCGTTCGTCCCGCCCTTCCAGCGGATTTGTGCGTTCGTCCCGCCCTTCCAGCGGATCTGTCCGTCCGTCCTTCCGCGCAAGTGGATGCGTGCTTCCATCCCGCCAGCGGAGCTATGCGTCCACCCGCCGGCGAATCTGTATTGTTGTGCGCGATGTCACGACGGTGGTAGAACACCTGTATGGGCCTGGCCCGTGTCATGAGCGAGAGGCCAGATGTTTTCTGCGGCGGCTGATGGCTGCCGGCGCTCTGTAGCGGCTGGTTCGCGCCGTCCCCGCAGCTGCAGCGCCGCCCGGTCACCGGCCGCCATACAGCTGATGCCCGGGTCTGACCCGGCGCCGGCGGTGACCTGCATGACACCCACGCGAATCCAGATGAAGTCACAGTCATGCTTTGGGTAGTTCGTTATGCCCGCCATTGTTAAGTAACACTGGGAGATGAGCGCAGAGCACATGGAAATAATGTTCAAGCGTGGTCCGGCAGCCCAATATACAAGTCGGATGGACCCGTGGCGTGAACGTTAACGGTGTATGCTCTTCCATAACAGAAGACGAATAACACGTGCGCCTGAAGCGCATTTCCGAAGCAGTACCTTCCGGCTGTGCTGGTGAAGCTTCCGTCCGCTGCGCACGAGGCGCGCCGCAGCTGCGTGTCCGATGGCTGGGTCGGCTCCTTTCACACGGCGCTCTTCGTGACATGTCCGATGATGCTGAATTGCGTACGAATGAGTCCGAGCTCGAATTTATTGACTACTTCAAATCACCGACAGGCAAATCGACATGCATATTGATGATACCTTCCGGTGGGTTATAAACACTGGGAGATATTACACAACCCTGCCAATGGCAATTCCAACCAATGTGCAGGGTTCCCAAACGGCTACTGAAGCCTAGCAGTCTGGAAGAGCCATAGAGGAAGGGAGGCGCCCGTATAGAGAGGGCGGGAAAGGAGGAAACTGAGACCGAGCAGGGCAAGGAAAGCTGAAATCGTGCGCCGCTGCATGCTGGCTGAGACACCAACGCACCCTACATAAATTTCGTATCAGAAAGGGAGGGAGAAATGAAACAAAAATAAGGGTTATTAGTAACATAAAGATCCAAGAACGCGTAACCCACGACTAGCGCAATATTTCCACACAGCCAAACAACCGGCGATTTCACGACAGCTCGGGGCGCCACAGTAACAGAGCGCCCCTCCTCCGTCGGGCGCCGTAGAAAAGACAACAACCCACCGCTCCCTCGCCCGCTAACCCAGGAGCAACCTCTCGGCGCAGACTGGACAATCGCTGGCTGGCCAATGGCAGGCGGTGGGACGACACGCCGCAGCTCGCTGCACTGTTCAGAGTGACACCGGCACTCCCACACCAACACCCCATGCCAGGCCTTGGCGCCTCCATCCCTGACGCGCATGCGTGCACAACCTCTCGCATACGGCCACACCAGAACGGCAACCATTCGCCACTACCTTGGTTCGGGCAGAGGGGGTCGGAGGAGCCGTCGGCAACGATCGCCCCCAGATTCACGGGCCATTTCAATCGCGGCAGGGGCCGAAACCGGGGACAGATAAGAAATTCCGTGATGCGTGCGGGCGGACGAGGGGAGGGGTCGTACGCGGTCCGACTCCACACCGACGGACAAGCGCAGGCACACGCCTCTGATTTGGTACGGGAGAGCTGCTGCTGCTGCTGCTGCTGGCGGTGGTGCTGCTGCTCTGCCAGCGGCGGCGGCGGCGGATCGGACCGGTCTACATGACAAGTTTGCCTACGATGACGCCGATGACTAGCGCCACGGCGGCCATCACATAGTACATGGTGGTGTCGGCGGGCGCGGCGTCGGCAGCGGCGCTGCCCGGCGCGCTGGCCGCACTCGACAGCTGGCGCCGCAATCGAATGCCTTCCTCCCTGCAACGGCCAAGGTGCGTCAGTCAGCGGGGGCCGCCGGACTCGACGCAGTCACACCGCAGCCTGCCGCTGTCGCTGACCGCCTCCAAACGCGGCCACACACTCGACACGGCCAGAGCGGGGGCCGCTAACAACTGACGGCGGCAAAACAGAACTCGAGAGGACTGTTGGAACCCTCCAACTCAGCAGGGCCAGTGTGACACTGCCCAGAGGCAAGGGGTGGAGGCTTGCGCTCACCCGGACTAGTGGTCTAGTCCGGCGGAGCGGCGACACGATCAACAGGGCAGGTAGTACCCAGTGAGGTAGGACCGGGTGGGGCCAACAGTGACAGGGTCAGCGGGACCGGGATTACCCAGTGAGGCAGGACCGGTGTTAGATCCGGCGGGACCGACGGCATTTGGAAATGATTGTTTTAAGGCTTGTATCTGATTCTCGGCTTGTACATTCAATATCTGAATTGACAAGCCTACCATAATGCAGCAAAAGACTATCATAAGACTAAGGACGCAAAATGGCCACGTAGTCAACACGCCCAAAAGCAATAAATACTATCATCATATCATCAGACTAAATTGACATCGTTCCTGTGGACTCCACGTTTTCCCATCCACTCTCCTAACTTGACTACATCATGTTCTTATCCCATGTTTACACACAATGGCCTTGCATTTTGCCTGTTCGTGACGCCATTGGCGTTCGCGACCACACACCACTGGTGAGCTGGTGTATACTCCCCCTTCTCCCCCCCCCCCCCCCCCCCCCTCCCTCTCCCAGGCTATCCCAGAACCCGCTCAGCCAATTTGAATTATTCCAACATGAATTAAAAACAGGTCAAAATCATGGAATTTGAGGTGCTTTTTACAACCATTGCACGGCACGAAAATTTACTAGCTTTGCATTAGGGTTCAGTGAGGCTACAGCTGACCGATCGGCCACATAAGTGTGGCTGCCGTCGCTCGACTTACACACTGGCGGAGTGCATCAAACACGGACTTCGCCAATACCTTCATGATCGATAAACGACGCACTCATGCGAAAAGCAGCATCAAAATCGCCGCGTGGATCGCAGTCGGCTTGAGCTATTAAAGAGTGCGGTTAAATTTAGAAACGCATCCGATCTGGTCAGCGAAACCACACACATCTTTTACACGGTTGGACCCAGGCAAATCCACGGCCAGCGCTAGAGTGCCAATGACCTGCCGCTGATATCGCAGATTCTTTTACCAACACGATCCTGCGATGTGTCTTCATGATTCGTGTTGTCACTTTCTACGCCTCTGCCGCAGTGACGTAATGGTGGCACCACACTACGCAAACACAACGAAGTAAACTTACAATGTGAACCGATGCTCTGGGAGGGATCGGGCTTGTTAACCCCGTCTCCAACAATTTCTTAAATTACTGAGCATGACGTGCGAACAATGCACTTGAATTTTCAACAGCAGTCGCCCAGACGGGTGCAGCTCATCTCAGCAACTCGGGCAGCTCCTTAAGATTAGCATTGTAGCTTAACGGTCAGCCGCGGAAGAGGCGCCGTATGGGCGCAGGTTCGACATCCGGCATCAAACCCGACCGCGCACGCTTGTGGAATGGTGCGAAAAAGTAGCCCACCCGCCTCTCGCCATCTCCCACAAGCCACTTAAGAAAGATGACGAACACATACACCGACGCATACAAAGAAAGATGGTTTTGCCATTATTCAGCTTGAAGAATGGCACAACAAATGATCAATTATCTTTGTCTTCGACAATTTTACGACCTTTTATTCAATTAAGGAATAAAGGGATACGCCACCGGCGGCGGCATTGGGCCTAGTGCAGCACAGCACATATCTCACATACCCTGTCATCGCACCATGATCGAGCCGTCTCAAGCGGCGAATACGGCTGTTGCCAATGATCAGGCGATGTCAAAGTGACGCCTGACGATCCCACGCGGACAAACTCACCTGTGTAGTCTGCACAAGCATATTTCAGTGGCAAAGTGTGAAGAAATAATTATTTGACAGAAACCTCGGCAACATTCTAGTCTACATACCTGCCTTCAGTACAAAAATCAACATCTGATCCTGATGGCAGCACAATGAAGCACTCATTGTGAGTTTTCAGAAGGACTGCCCACGACCGTTTAAGTCAAGAATGTCACTTCCCAACCGCGAGGTTGATCCTTATTGCCTGAGGCTGGGCCGTCTGGCCGCAACACAAATGCAGAGATGTGTCACGAACATTCCGTAAAACAGAGCAAACAACTGAGGGCGTCGCGGAAAGCATCGCGGAGTCGGCGGTGGAGTCGGCCGTCCCGAGCACTCACCCTGAGCTGTAGATTTTCGCCGCGGGCACTGCTCAGGTCCTCCCGCAGCTTGCGCAGCTCCTCCGTCGCCATCTTCATGTCCTTCGGCTCCGGCTGCCGGTCAGCGCGAGCCGCTGTCAAGCTACTGGCCCCGGTGCCGACGGCAGCGACGACGACGGCACTCATCGCGCCTCGCGCAAGCGGCACAACGCTCGACGCTCGCAGCCTGCGCCGAGGAGTGGTGCGCAGCACACGGCGGGTGGGAAGCTGTTACTTACGATGCTACGATGCCACATACGGCACGGAACACCCCGCAGGTTACTGTGACGACCCAGACGTCGTCGAGCGCTCCTGTACGTCACTATCGGTTATTAAACATATTCCAGCACCATGTCGTTGCACATTCGCTGGGAAAATGCACACAAAACTTTCCAGCCGCCGTGACCAGGGGCCGACAGGTTGTGCCGAGGCACAGGCCGCGGCCGCGCGTCACACCGGGGCGACGTGACCCCGCACGCACCCTGTTGACCAGATCCTCCTGTGCATCCGCCGGCAGCTCGAACACGCAGCGCATCTTGTTCGAGGTCATGATCTGCTCCGGACTGGCAGTCTTCCACTGAAACCAGCCGCACCGAACTTCGGTCAGTCCAACCTCTGCAACAATACGCTCCTCTATGGGTTGATAACACCGCTTTGCACTCATCCCAGAGGACTAGCATAACCATTTAAACCTGTCAGCGAACAGAGGGGCCCCATCTCCGATAGGCAAAATAAAGAACAGACGGCGAAGAGCCCCTTCACTGCAGTACATCTGCCTACGCACTGAGGGATACATTTCATAAGCTCTTCACATTGCTCTTTATATTTGCCCAAACACAGTAATTCAAGCAATTAGTTTCACGCCAATCGGGCAATGCTTCTGGGCCACGTAAACCGGTCCAGCAATGAGCTTTCATGGCCCACGTGAATTGCGTTAGCTTCCAGCATTGATTTCAAACCATTTCTGGTACTATCGGCTCAAGCTGGTTAATGTCAAAAATGTAACGCGAACATAATCATAATATACAATGGCAGTGTTGGGAATTCCAAAAATTTTCATGGTAGCGGAGTACAAATTTTCTACAGTGAGAGATAACAGTACAATGGGTGGCACTCAACAAAATCGTCACTTTTCGTACGCAGCAATTCATGTAAAACCACTTTAAAGGAAAGAAAACATAAACATTAAACATGGCACACTGGAAACAACACGATCGCATACCCTGTGCGATGAAACACATGTTCATATACATTGGTTTGCAATTTATGAAAGACTCTGTGTGTACACTCTCCAAAACGGAGGGTAATTACGCATCGGGCTGATACACTCTCCAAAATGGAGGGTGGCTACACACCCGGCTTATACACCCTCCAAAATGGAGGGTGGGTACCATACCCACAGCCAGACAAAAATGGTACACAAAAAAATGCAAATGAACATGCCACGGACGGCCACCTACTCATGCTCCACCACGATCACGCTACTGACGCTCCACCACGGTCACGCTCCTCACGCTCCACCAGCTAACTGGTTTTAAAAGCAGCTAAACATACATGTCCTCCACCTTCCCACTACCGACCAACACACGAGGCCCTGCACGTCCCATGCGAAAAATAGAGACAGGCAACACTCTTAAGCGATTTACCGACCCAGCGCAAGTACAATGCCTGACAGACCCGTGTAGGTCGGCCAAAGGGATCAGAGTCAGTCACTCCGCTGACTCCGGCGGATAATGCAAGGTATTAATGGATTTTGATGCGCTTTAATCGCTACTGTTGTGAAATATGATAATTTAGGTTGCAATTAATTGATGTTTTTGTCCTAATAAACCCTTCTCCATAATTTGCCGAGCCAAAGTTATGGGCTCATGCTACTCTGGTGTCCTGGTGCTTTTGCCGGAGTGAGATGGCTGTCTCCGAAGTTTTTTTGGCTATCTACAGCAACGTTTTTCGACTTAAAGGTTTTTGCAGAGCCTGAATTACCAGCTTTAATTTCCACCCTTAAGTGACAAATTCAACTTGATTTAAATCCACAACTGACATAACATTTTTGTACTCCAGATACCAGGAAGTGACCCAAAATCCAACCACATGGCGGTTCTGGATGAGTACAAATAAGTCCTTCATAATCATGATGTCCATCTCTATACATCCCTCCACATGTTTACGAACCTGTTCAAGGCATGAGCGTGAGCAGAATATTTATGCTCTTGACAAATCAGTCACGAGGAGGTGACTCATTGAAAACAATCGGGGAGTTTTACTATGTTCAACCTCCAACCTGAGCTGGGAGGCGGGCGCGAGCCGCTGAATAGTTGAAATGTTTCCGACGCCGAATTGCGACTGATTCTGTTATTTGTATTGCTATGACACAGCGGTGGCGCGTGGGTAGGCGGCCGTCTGTGGTAGGTAATTGGGCATGCGGTTTTCCATGAACGTTTGTTGCATCCTTGGCAATTAATGCGGCTCCTCGTCAATGGTAGGTTAAGCCATGTTCAAGTTTGAGTTGGTCTGCGTAGGGCATAGGAAGTGAGAGCTTTGCTAATCTAAAGACCTGTGTGATTCTGGTACTCGTTTCTCATTTCCCAGTATTGTTCAAAGGCGATTCCATTGAACATTCACATGCTTTATTTTTCACATTTTGATACATGGTTTATCACATACCTAGAAAGCGACACAGGCTGCTTCCTATTGGGCATCTTAGTCTGGTGGGTACACAATTTGTGCTCTTGCAGATATCAATACATGGCTTCTGATGGAAGCAGCAAGTCTCAAGCCGTCGCACCTTCTGGTTTTATTTTTTCCTGACACAAAGAGGTAAAATGAGTTTTTCCAAAGGCTGTTTTTGTTGCATCATGATGGAGTACAAAATATTTAATTAGACCTAGTCACAATCCTGAAGTAGGAAACCTCCTGGTATACATTATACCAGGAAATGTCAAGTTTTCCAACACTGTACAATAAAGTTGTTGAGCTGGGCCCAAATACATAAATACATCTAGCTCAAGAGGCGAACCGAGGCCAGCATATCGATGCTCGTTTATTGTTTGCAGTCGATGTACCGTTGTCCTTTTCGGTAGAATTCAGCCAATACCCGCCATATCATACCGAACAAATGGGTCCATCTGTTCATGAACTGAACATCTGGAACATCTGTTCCTGTTACACAGGAAATAACCAAGCACTCGTCCCCCTCCCCAACCCTTGCTTTCAGCATGTCAATCATGCTCGGCACGGTGAGGTGTCCGAGCTAGGGCAATACCTGAACAGTTCAGGCTTTCCTGCACACATACCAGGGCAGCGGATCTAACCCAGAAACATATGGGTGGTTGCCCCCGGACCACATCCTCGCCTATCGGGCTTCAGACGTCACCGTAGTTATTATGATAAGAGACGGCCACCGGCATTGTGACAGCTACACGCGCCCAATCAATGTCTTACATACTCTGCATTGCAGCCGCGTACAACTATCTCAGGCAGCAAATGCCTGAAAAAACATTTTGGCTGTTTTGTTCACTGCCATCCTTCAGGCTTGCACCCGATCTAAGTTCCCACAGAGGAAAAGCGAACAAATAACTTCTCTCCACATCACAAATCACTTCTCCGTATCCGTACATCACGTCAACATCGCAAGACCAAGCCAACCAACCAACAGGCACAGAGTTCTAGGGCCTTCCCAGTCTCTAGCAAAAAAGGTGCACATTAGCTCTAAATGCAGACCATCTAATCATTCCCTCCCATGAGTTTGGCACCAATCTGCCTCCAGGAACATCTCACTGGTCTGCCTAGAATCTCAAAATCACAGATTGGTTCCTTTTATGCAATGCAGGGAGGTAAAAGCCTGAAGATCATGACAACATTTCCTCCTCAGAGTGTGTAATAGGTGTTTGCAGAAGCTCCAATGACAGGAATGCTGTAAGCCTTCTTGCCTTCATCCAGCAATGACATAAATCAAGGGGTCATATGTCTGAACCATGCAAATGAAATAAATTGCAATCTAAATGCATGCCAGAAACATGGGTATCACAGCACCTACCTCAACAGATCCACCTTGATGACATAAATGTTCAAACATTGCCTGAGGTACCTCATGAATGTACATTATGGTTGTGCCAAAATTAGTTTTCACCAGTACCTCCAATATTATGGGCAAACACATGTCCAACTCACCTTTGGATAAACTGTGACATCATGGGGTTTCAGTGACATGACTTACTGACACATGATCAAAACACAAATGTTCTTTTTCCAGTGAAAACAGTGGCATATGCTAGGAATCTCTGTGAGTGCTGAAGCCCATAAGAACTGCAATGATCCCCAACTAACATACCAGGGTCTCCAACTCCACCTCCTCTCCCTCAGGCAGGAACATCGTCTGTACCATGAACTTGTGTTTGTTTTTCTCCGCAGGATCGTAATCGAATGGCTGAAGCATTACTGCAAAACAGAAAATGGCAGTAGCATTTGAATGATGGAACAAGGGAACATGATCACAATGCAATGTAATACCATCACGTGGCCACCTCAGCCAGGTTCAGCACCATGTCCAGTGCCATTTAAACAACAGGACAGAAAAATATAATCACAACACAACACAACACAACACCATGGCACAGTCACCTCAGGCTGGTTGAGCACCATTCCCTAACAGCTGGCTCATGATGACTGCATAATGACAAAATAGCTCACCTCTCTCTATAAAAAGTAGACACCCCTTTGCATCTGTCATGAGGCCCCAATCTTATCTCCTACATGCAAACATCTGCACCTGGTGTGGATTTTGAAGCTGATTGGTGCTTACATGCATGCAAAAGTTTCTCTGGATAATCAACACAAACACTCAGTCAACTGAGCCCTAATTTTACAGTTCAGTTACAGCAGTTCCACACAGTGTTCTAATATTGTGATATTCATGACTTAATTCTAAGCACCCTAAAGCCTTTCACACTAAATTGATTGGATAATTGGGTTGCATCTGAAATAGGTTATGGGCTTGATTACAGGGGTGCAACTGTAGTACAGGCCCTGTTCAAAATGTCATCCTTAGTTGTCAATAAACTGCTATTAAAACACAAATAAAAATGCAGCTCCAACAATTTGGTCCCAAATTATTGTAAGAAACACATTGTGCCTAAACAAGTTATAAATAATAAAAAATAATCAGTTTTACACCAAAAAAATATTGGACACAGTGAAACAGATGAATAGTTTAAAATAGCTGTCTACACTGGAGAAACATAAATCTGTGGCATCATGGCATGTGATTTTCCCTCACAGTATATTCAATGATAATCTGGGTTGAGTGCCCAAAACAAGACATATTGTACAAGCTAGCACTCAGAATGCAAAAGGGTCAATACCACTCATACCTGCAATGTTGACTGTGGCTCCTGGCTCCACTATACCCTGGTTTGGTCGCACACAATATCTCTTTGGTGCAGTGGTCTTGATCTTGAAAGTGATCTTCTTGTCTGATGTATTGGTAAGGGTCAAGCTACTGCTAGACACTTCATCTTTAAATGGGCCTGAAAAGTCATTTGCTGTTAAATTCTCTATACAACACTTCAACAGAAAAACTATACTCAACATCCAAGGGCCTATTGTTGCATCCACATATGCCATGCATGACAAAGCTGATACATCCACATCAGCTGATATTTTTGAAATGGTCAAATAGCGTACCTGTGCAACATATATGAACATAGCAAAATGACAAGTCAGCAAACTCAAATGTGTCTGCCAGACAAAGACATCAGTTCCAATCATGGGAAATCTTTAAAGGACAGAACACAAAAAGCAAATCAACAAGCTTGATCACATCTGATGGCTGCGATAACAAAGTGTTGTTCAGAAACCCTTAAAGACAATAATGAATATCACAAATTGGTTGCAACAATAATGTCCATTTCATTGGTCTCTTAAAATTATCCCTGCCTTTGCAACTGCCCTCAGCTCCTCTGGAAAGCTGTACATGAATATATTCACAAATATGAATTCAAAATGAGTCAAGGGTCTGTCTGCACATGACAAACATTCCTTTTTGCTCCTGTGGGTTAATGTGGAGCCATTCCATCATGCATGCTTTTGATGTTCCAAATGGCAATAAACCATGCTACCAATAGTGCTCATTATTTGATCTTCAATTAAGTTGCAAAACAACCATGCTAACAATATTTCCTAGTTACTTGAGATTAAAGCAGTCATAAGTAAAGAAAAACTTTTGAAGTATGCCTTTCTCCAACTTTTCTCTGACCAAACTACATTCTTTAAACCTGCCTCTAAAGCTGCACAATTATGTAAAAGTAAGTAGATGTTACTATGGGCACTGCATGACCTATGGCACTTGATGCGCCCTACAACCCCAAATCATCATCATCATCATCATCAAGTAATGTTACTGAATCAATGGTAATTTTGATCTTACTGACAAGCATGTCAGAGATCTTCCTGGTATCAAATGATACTCAAGTATCTTTCTAACCACTTTTAACGTAAGAGCTTGGATCTTATTTCTGCTGCAATGATCTCGACCATTTGCACATTATGTTCTTACAATCGGACATTTCATAAATGTATGTCATCCCAATATGCAAAGCCTGCTGGGAGACATTGCTCATTATCTCTCAATCAAAACACTTCAGCAACATAGCTAGCGAAGCACCCTTTAAAATAATCTCAAGTGATATTTTTTACCGTCAAATATGGACACAAAACCATGATATAGTTGAACTTGTGCCCATCCCCAACTGCAGCACACCTATCGGCGAAACTGGCGCACAAGCATTACCTTTGAATCGCAACTCCTGCGAAGGCTCGATGACTAAGAAGTTATCCGACGTCGACATGTTGGTACACTATTCGCTAGAAAACAACTTATAACCAAAGAAACACTGATGCACAACAAATTTTCGATCGCGCTCCACGTCCCACTCCACCCCCTACCACAAACAAGCGAACTGTACTGAACGTAACTGCGCATGCGTTGTCAGTTGTACCAGAGAAAAATGCTTTTTTTTCGTTATTCAAGAGAACTTAAAATAGCTTTATGAAACAACGACAAAAATTATGCGCAAAGTTTCAATGTTTATTTAACGGCCTAAAGTATACTGAGTGGTACTGGTTACCCGGCGTTGCAGTGCAAAATGACAATAAATTTGACGATGTTCAAAATTTCAAGTTGTCCTCACTGCTTATCGTCAAAGGGTGACAAGAGTTGAGAAAGGCTGCTTGAAAATAAAAGACGCGAATCCGGAAAACGTTCCTTACAACGGGTGTCAATTTGTAATATTTTGGGTGGGTCATTTGCTCCCTCCCCTCCCCCAACCACCCACTCCATGTCAAAGTTGGCCTCCCAACTGTGAGTTTGCCTCACCCCCAACTTTCTTGAGCCTTGAGCCCAAGTATAAGAACGAGTGCCGCACATTAAAAACAGGAGCTCAAAATTATCATAATTTCAATGACGGCTGTTCATAAGTATTTCATTTTTCAATGGAAAAGAAACTGAAACCTGTGATGTCATGTTTGGTTAAGTGCAACTGACTGATGTGCACACTTTTGGAGCTCCGCTTTTGCATGGCGTTACGATGTTTTGTTGACTCTGGTTTAGTGTTGTGGCATTGTTCGAGTGTTTTGTCACTATTCAGCAATGTTTCCATGCGTTACATATTGCAGCATGCTGCGTTATTCTGCCTCGACGTCTTATCGAAGAACGGTACAAACCGGTTGAATATCAGCCCCCAAAACGTGACAAAGCCGCCTAAGTGCCGAACGAGGGTGCCGAGAGTCCAGGGCCATGCGATTGTGTCGAAGATGGGATCTTTCTCTTGTACATTGCACAGTGGGTGCGGTCGGCGATGGCCATGGACCATCACATATTTAACTAGATGCACGAGGACAGCCAGACATCTCGTGCGTCAAGTTCGTCAGTTGTTGAGACTTCTCCCGCTAACCCAGATTGTATACGCACTAGCGCTCCAGTTGCCCAGTGAAACTGAATCATCACTGGACGTGGTTGTCAGCCAAACTCCCCGAACGTATACAACACACGGGTATCGTACCCAGCCCCTGCAATGGCCCACTTGGCCACTTCTACACCGAACATAGAACGCGAGGAAAAAACAGAGAAACAACATGCACATCCATGGTCGAACGAACACTGATGTGCTTCTACAGGACCTGGCTGGGGCCGACTGGAGCGCTGCCCTAATGCCTTTTCATCAGATGAACAGTGGGGGGGGGGGGGAGGGGGGGGGGCGTTCCTGACCATTGCGAAGCCGCTGCTTGACAAACTTTCCGCGTAGCGAGAAATATGGATTCACAGCCAGCCAGCTGGTTCTGTATCGGCCGCGATTAAGGACCTTATGGCATAATGACGCCTCACACCACCCTGGGTCTGTTTAGTTCTTTTGTTAGCATCTATGCATATTATTAGCTGCAGTTTTGCATGGTGGCTATGGAAGTGGCAAAAATCACTTTGTAAGACTGATGGTTAGATCTGGCCACATCAGGCAGCTTCAAATAAATCTCGCTCATTCTCATACAAAACTTATGCTAAACGAGAAGCTGGTGTGCAAGAAGCCTACGACGCATTTCACATCGCATGTTCTGATATATCTACCCAGCACAGACTTCGTAGGAGTCATTTTCCTGAGACAGCAATATTGAGCATTTCAGACAGCACATTCGTACCATAAATGTCGGCTAGGTGGCGTTGATGTGACAAGTTAAGGTATTAAAGGCCGTGTCTGCCACCTACTGCAGGAAGCACTGGGATCCCTCAAAAAGTTACGCCTATGACTAATGGATTACCTTCAACAGCATTTACAATAAACAAAAGGTTATAACTCGGGCGGCGGCACTCACCCCGATGCCTACAGTGTGTGCCAGAGGTGCCGTTTTCTGGAAGTTGATGTGCAGTGGTAAATCCAAACTCCAGAGATTGACAAGCCGCCTGTCCAAGAGGTGTGAAAAATCAGGTTGTTTAAAAACGCTTAACTTCAAAATGAAAAAAATAACTAACATCCGTCCCATTAGCTTAGTTGGTGGGAGCGCCTGCCCTCCGGTCCAACCACCCGCAGCGCGTTGGTTCGAGTCGTTTTCGGCGCTCGCTACTTGCCCTTGACAGACATGGTTCTCGGTCAGTGGCAGTGGCCATGCTAAAGAGCACGTGACGTCAGAGGGCAGGACGAACCGTGCCGAGATTTGAGGCGGGTCAAAATGTCGCCTCCAAAATCTGCTGTTGACTCGGAATGACTCGATCGGGTGGTAGGGGTTAGGGCTCACACACCAGACACCGCTTAGCGTTAGCTCCGATTCCAGACATCCATCAATTGAAGAGTTTCACGTTAAATCTTCATAAATAACTACTACCTAGACCCAATAAACACAGTCGGTAACCGCGTCGCTGTATTCACTCACCCGACTCAAATGAAAATAATGAAAATGGTCGGGGGTAAGTGATGTGTATCGCAGGCTTTCGTGACCACGTCAATAATTCATGCTTCACGCCGATGTCTGCTAAGTTCGGCTATCATTAAGCTCGAGGACGGCAGCTTAGTCGGATGATGAGTGGAAACGTGGTAAACGATGATGAGTGGAACTAGGTAAGTAATGAGTATCACAGGCGCCCCGTGAAGAGATCTGCATGGGTGCCCCCTAAGCTCAACGGCGGAAACTAGGCCGGATCAGATGGTATCGTGACTAGGTTAGTTATGTGTCTCACAAGCTGTCGTGATGGCCAGACATCGATGTCCGCTCAACTTGATTATCATTAAGCTCGACGACTGCAACGTGCTCGACAATCAAAGCTACAGTCTGCACTTACCGCTGCGTGCTACTGGTCCGCACTGGTTGGTTTAAGCTCACAGTAGGCCCCTATCGTCCCTGATCACTGGCAGGTCATCCCATGTTCCATTATTCGATATCTCATGTTTCAACAGAGATAGTTCTTTCCGATGATTTTTACCGCAATC
>NW_023596545.1:38826928-38874428 GCF_011947565.3 Pollicipes pollicipes | reverse complement strand
CCCACTCGGCCGCACCTCATTCAAAAGCAACATACTGCCGCTCTGGTGACATGTTATCTATAACCTCACGTGACAGACGCCTCCGTTGTGCTCAAACACGTGCTCCAACACGGAACGACCACTCCTGCAAGCCTACGGCGGCTTACTGGACAGTTCCGAGAACAGTTCTGGCAGGGCAAACTGGACAGTTCCGGGAACATCAAACGGCACTCGGCATAACAATGTCCGGCAAAACCAACGGCAACCGGAGGCACGGGGCAGACAACTGCGCCGCGCGCCCCGCTGGAGAGATGGGTCTCCAGTCGACCAGTCGGGGGACTGACACTACACCGGCCGGCGGGCCGGAGAGCAGCCACCACTTCTACATCAGCCAGCGGGCCGGAGAGCAGCCACCACTTCTACACCAGCCGGCGATCCAGGAAGCTGGCACTATAACAGCCGACGGGCCGGAGAACAGCCACCGCTTCTACATCAGCCAGCGGGCCGGAGAGCAGCCACCACTTCTACATCAGCCAGCGGGCCGGAGAGCAGCCACCACTTCTACACCAGCCGACGTTCCAAGAAGCCGGCACTACAACAGCCGGCGGGCCGGAGAGCAGCCACCACTTCTCCACCAGCCAGCGGTCCAGGAAGCTGGCACTACAACAGCCATCGATCCACGCATCAGGCACCAGTACTACATCGGCCGGCGGTCCCCAGAGAGTGCGTAACACACCAGCTGGCCCATCGGAGAGCAGGCAACAAAGCAGCTGACGGGCCGGGCAGGTGACCCTTCAGCAGCAGCAGTCTCGGGCAGCGGATACATCCCGGCTCAGAGCCGGCTGCTGGCGGCTGAGTCGTGCGCCCCACGGGGGGGGGGGGGGCACGACAGTGACCCTCGCATCGCGGCGGCCGCAAGGACGTCACACATCGGGCGCAGGAGTCATAGTGGAACGCGCCACCCCTGACGAAAGGCTCGAGGTGGAACATGCCACCCCTGAAGGAGAGTTCGACATGAAACGCACCACCCCTGGCGGAACGCTCGAGATGGAGCACGCTACCCCTGGTGAAGCGCTCGAGGTGGAACACATCACCATTTGGGGAGCGCTCGAGGTGGAACATGCCACCCCTGGAGGAGGGATGGACATGGAACTTGCCACCCCTGGCGGAGCACTCGAGGTGGAGCACGCCACCCCTGACGGAAGGCTCGAGGTGGAACACGCCGTCGCACGCAAGGGGATCGAGGTGGAACACGTCACCCCTTGGGAGGGGGTCGTGGTGGTGCGCACCATCTCTGGTTGGAGGCTCGAAGTTGGGCATACTGCCGCTGGTACAGGTCCCAAGTAAGAACAAGTCACTTCCGGTTCAGCGTCGACAGGGGAGCACAAGAGCCCTGTCACACTGCCTGCAGAGGAGTGGGAGGCTTCCAGCGCGGCGGCAGTGCTGCAACATCGTTGCTGAAGCTCGCTCCCCACGTCGCTCACCCCCTTCTGCGGCGCGGCGTGTGCATTGTGGCACAACGCCAGCGGTAGAGCTTCTGCAGAGGGGCGCTCACATACCGGCCGCGGCGTCACAACAAACCCACCAGAAGGAGTTCTTTTGCGAGGCCAGTTCGCCATAAGTGTTTTCCCGCGGCTCTTCGCGCGCCGTCGACTCCGGCGCACCGCACCACAACGTCCAGGCCTTCGAGGGGATCAGGGGGGCGCCCTGTGCAGGCCGGTGCTGAGTGTGCTGCCTTTGGCGACCGGCGTGCGGGACCCGTGGTGGCGGTCCCGACAGGACCGGGCGCCCTCGCTGCGAGGCTCGGTCTCCTGACCGGCGGCGGGACGCACGCCACGGTCAGCACGTCGTCCCCGGTGCCGTGCTCCATGTAGACAAACACATTGCGCCGCCCAGCTGTGTCCAGACGCAGGCTTTCGATGCGCTCGCGCTTGCCATCGTCGTCTGTACTCCAGCCCCTGTCATTTGCAGACACAGCGCACCAGCTGAGGCTCGGACTAACGCCACGTGGATGGCCACTGCGGCCGTGCGGAAGCTGGTTTTCGCCATCTGGATGCTCAGTCTCGGCGTGTGAAGACCGTCTCTCACCATGGTGACCGTCCTCCGTACCAGCTGGAGGTGGACCCGACCCGCCAAAGTTCGGCGACAGGCTACCCGTCCCGCCTCCGTCGACGCACGCCCCCTGCCGACCGCAGTCGACGCAGTTCGCCCGCCGCTCGACAGATGTCCCCACCGGCGGCGCGCGTCGGTCGCAGGCGACAGCCCGGAACAGAGCTCCGTGCCTCCGGAGCGCTTCCGGTGCCGTCATCGAACGATTCTTCGCCCGGAGCCGTCGGCCACCGGCGCTGCTCCTCCGGACGCACTGGCCGGAAGCGTGCCGTTTCCGGTGCTGAGCGCCGGCGCCGAGCGACGGGGCGCGGCCGACGCACGGCGCCGACAGCGAGCGGCCGAACCGGCCGGAGCGCGGAGAGCAGGGCAGCGTCTGGCAGGCCGAGCTGCGCAGACCGGGCGAGTCGTGCGTCGTCGTTGCTTCCGGCTGGCCGCGGAAGCGCGCCGGCACGACCTTGGCCGCTGAGTCACGCGCCTCGAAGGTCATCACGCACGACGCCACCACGATGAAGCCTGCCGACAGACAAGGGGCGGGGACGTCAGCTGGGCGATGATGGTGGCGGGCGGCGGTGGATGGCAGCGGGCGGGCGGCGGCCCGGTCAGACTTGGTAAACCTGAGGAGCTGAAGATGAATTTTATCTGCAAAAGTTCATTCTGTCCTGTCGAAGGCTCATACTGGCGCATGTAAAACCCATTCTGATCAAAAGAGGGGCCATGGTGAGTCTGTGGAGAGCTCATTCTGAACTGTAAAGGATTCCACCATTGACCGTGGGGGGCGCATTTTTGCCCGTCAGGCCTGTTGAGTGTCAAATCTGCGTTAAAATTACGCTGGCGGCGTGCCCCTCAAAGCAAAAGACCCGTTGCGGTAACTTTAAGTCAGTAACACTCCTAGCACTCACAAGGTAAAATGGGATATCTATTGACTTCCGCATGATAAAAAGGCAAAATGAACTACCACAAAATTACAACCAAACAGCAAGTTTTCCGGCTTTAAGGAGGTTCGATTTTTACATTGATATGTTCTTGATACTTAACCCAGTGTGAATGGAATTGGTCGTAATCCGAATTTAAAATTGTCTAACTGTATAAGATACCATCTCAAAGGGGTCTGACTTCGTCTAACACTCCGTCGTCGCATCACATGAGATTGAACGATTCCCTAGGAATTGCCTTCGCTCACAATCATGGTCTTTCTTTGAGCTCCTGTAAGTTAGCGACCTTACTAGGCATATATCATTTGCTTATCCAAAAAGATCCGACTGTTCAATTGCCTTCGGCTAGATATAGTTAAGCGCGGCCAAGCCACGCCTTTTAAAAGTTTTGTGGGAAAACGACTTTCGCAGGGGGATCAAATGACTTCCCCCGAGCTCGTGTTCAGCCCTTGCACCCACACAGCCGGCCTTTGCATCCATCCAGCCGGTGGATGCTGATGAGACCAAACGATCAAGTCTGTGATTATGGGATGCCTCCTTGATCACGTAAGCTTCATCGGAATGGTTTCATTTTTGAAATGTTCTTACATAACGACACACATAATCACCAAAAGTCGTCAACCGCTCGCACCTAAATATCCTTCAACAAAAGAGGTTGTAACTTCCCGAGTTGCTTGTAAATGTCCGCAGCAGCTTCGAAAGCATGGGACATTGGTTCAAAAAAGGATGGAAAGAAACAAAGGATCACAAATGAGAGCACACGTAAAGAACATACACACCTGCATCTCGCATGCTCTGAAATATGGATAATTGGCCGTTTGCTTCTCTCTTTTTTGCTAATATTCGGGGTTTACTGGTTGGTCTTCTGTGACCAACGACATCCTGTGACTAACCCTTCTACGCAGTGTTCTCCTTGGATGCGTAGTACAAAAACGTTAGATTTGGCAAGCTTCTCACTGCACAGGATTCATAGAATATGTTCATGGTATATTCTGCACAGAGAAGTAAATGACATACAGGGCATCAATGTATCAACTAAAATAACAGGGATAGACAGAAAACGAGGTTGCCGATTTAGAGTATCACGTTGGCAAACCGACCAATAACTATGAGAGACATTTCACAAAAACGCATCCAGATCACAAATGATTAATTGTGCGTCAAACGCCAACAACATGAAATGAGGAAGTCATGAGATTGAAATGAGTGCCAACGTTTGTTGCCACGCATTTGTATCTATTGCCAGTACTGTAAAGGTCTATGCTTCATTGCCAGCAATTCACAAAAGTATTACATCGTTCTGAGCTATTTTGCAGCTATTGCAACTGGTACAGAGCGCATTCGCTACGAGGCCTAATTCATTTAACACCCCTATCTGGGTATGGTCTGGAGGAATGTGCCATTGGCAAAGAATGCTACGTGACGATGGCAGAAATTCTTCACCGTGCGTGGCATTTGCGGAACCATCTGCCCGGCTGCACCAATTTTTACAGGGATTGACTCCGAAGCCACAGGCGGAGAGGCGTCTTAAGCATGAAAGGCTCCCGGAATAATGACGGATAACCTACGGAAAATTCCGCCCATTTATCCGCGAGATCTCAAGAAATCACGCCATCTCGCCATCATGGTGGAATTCGGGCGTGCGCACCGCGGACTGCCTGGCTGCAACTTCGGGCGAAAAGACTCACACCACTTCCTGGCATTCCTGACCACGCCAGAGGCCACGTTCCTCGCGCGGACGACCCCCGACGCCAGCTGGGCCGGCTCGGCGGCTGATATGACGATCAGCGAGGCTCGACACCGAGGTGAGGCGCGGCGCGAGACCGAGGCGCGGCGCGGCGCGGCGCGCGTTTGGCCGCCACAGCTCCCAGGCCGGCGGCCAGGCGTGACGCGTCATTTCACGGCTCGGTTGCCACGGAGATTCGCACTGGCACGGCAGCATGCATACAAAACAGGACACGGACTCAAACAAATAATGAAGTGCTTGATGTCTAGAATGAATTTGGCGAAAACGTGTTCGAAAGAAAGCTCGCAACGTGAGCGTAATCCAGTACGCAAAATTGGTGGATGCTTAATCCTGGAATCCTTTACACTCAAAGTGGGGACACAGATTCGATTTTGTAGCCATAGCTCCTCTATCATCTATAGTGAACTCATCCACGCTTGCTAGGATGAGTTCGCTACGCAGGAGAGACTTTCCACCCTGCAGAATAAACAAATGGGCAAACATTCAACTGCTTCAGAATGCCTCTCCGCCTTGTGGAATGGCTAGCGAAGCGGACAGAAGATGACGCTCCAGATACTTCTCCGTACCAACGCGTTAATCCAGCACCGCCTGTGACCCTCAGTCAACAGCAACCATAAGGGCTTTAATTCTACCAGCAAAATAAGTGAATTTAGCCGTCGGCCTGGTAAACTGAGAAGGACAAAAATAGCCTTGGTCATTTATTTCAATGAACCGTATAACTTATCCCTACAACGCAGGTAACATCTTCCCAGGCAGATGTCACGCCGAATGTCGCAGATAACCGCCTGGCAATCTTGGGACTTACGAAAGCATATCATTGTAGTAACACAACTTTGAAACCGCTTTCAGCCGAAAACTCGCCTTTCTCTGCGTAGTGTATCGCGACTTTCACTGACATCAACGCCAAGCTCCGGCCAGGTCAATGTCAGGTGCGTTCTGCAAGCGTAAGTTTTCCGTTCCGAAGTCATGAAAAGCAATCACTTACTGCAGACTAACTGCAGACTTGACTCTCCGCAGCGATATGGCATCATGTAGTGTGGTGAACCGGTCGAAAGTCATGAGAGCACAAGTGTATTCAGTTGGGTATGAACTTGTCGCTGCGCGCAGGGTACCTGCGAAATGTGCAGTTCTATATTCTGCTTATGGTCCGGAATTCGAGTCGCTGCAACTGACACATGGGTGTTTACAGCCCAAGGGCAGGGAAAACCGTTTCCGTTGTATTGTGTTACAGACCGCAGACCTCGCAACATCGCCTCAAATCCGTACAATGTCAATCACGGAAGCAGGGTCCGGCCTGCCTGATGCGAGCAATAATATGAACCACGTCACCCTTGTTGTCACTAGACAAGCTATGTGTCTTCCACATGTTCGAACTCGAACTTGCTCAGGTACGTGTTGGCCAGGGGTATGGAAAGGTGTTCAGTTCAGGGCCTCGCACCCCTCCCTCCCCCCACACACAGTTGCGTTGACACACACACACAGTTGAGCACTCAACCTGTGCTTGAGCTCTCCAAAGCTGGGAACGAACCCTCCCTCTACACTAACACACTCTCATGACTAGTGGAGAGAAGCATAAGGCGTAAAAATGGTCATAAATACCACTATGACATGTTACGGCTGTTCCCCCCTCCCCCCCATGCTACCTTCTTCCATGTAGTCCTCAAACGACAACAAAATGGAGACGATAACGTTAAAAAACCATCAACCCCTACCCCGAAATAGATCAGTGAAGGGGTTACCAACCCGGGGCTCAACGATCCTGGGCTTAACGGCAACCAATTCTGCGGAACTACGTTCCTGGTACAGGCTTAGCTACTGAAGAGAACAAAACGTTGAGTACACAACTGGGGAAGCACCCTCGCAACCTTAACACTGTGCTGTGTTGACCGCGACCACACAGTCGGACTATCTGTGCTAAGCGCCTGTGTTCCCCGAACGGGACAGTCTGCGGATCACTCCACCTACACCGCCAGCGCCGCTCGGACCGGTGCCCCGCAGCTGTCCGACCCAGCGGCGCTCGGCACCAGAACGTGTCCTCCGGCGGCCGGCCGGGCCACGACACGCCGACCTGTCACCAGGGGCGCGCTCAGGCGAGGGCGTCGGCGAACAGGGATGCACCCAGCCATAACGGGGAGCAGGTGACGTGTATTCTGCATATCTCCAGGTTATCTGGTAGCGTTTCTTGTGGTGCAGAACCGACACACTCCAACAAATCCCAAAATACGCACAGGCATTTCGTCGGCTTCTATCGCGCTAAGAACATATTCTGCGGTGACGGTGTGGAGGGGCCTTCCCTGTGCAACTCTAGACGGCATTGGTGTGAGGCGTTATGGAGAACTCGATGCGTTTCCAGCTAACTGCGGGACTGCCCTGAACGCGTTGAATTTCGCTGTCATGTTTTATTGTGTTTATGTCGGACGAAACGGAAATCGACAGACGATAAATGAGTTCTGTTGGAATGGGATGGCCTATATCCTTCAGGGAACTGTGCTGTCAATGGATGCTTTCATGGAGCTGGTAGACTCCATATCATGCTGGAGTTGAGGACAAGGGGAACACGAGCGCCATAAGCCAGACGAATCTCTGATTCGGGCCAGAGGGCCCAATGCTCTGATATCAACTAGCTGATGGTAAAGACCACTCATTGTCACACAGATTAGCTTTTCTAGGACAGGGGCGCGGCACGACGTTGGCAGCAGCGAGAGGGAACACCGCTAGCGAACACTCACTGGCGTCTGGTGCGTCGCTGCTGAATCACCGGAAATCGTTACTTTAGTACCGCAAATTGTATGCCTTAGAACGCACCACGTGCTGTTCAGTTCGCCTTTGTTTCAGTGTGCGGCGCTGATTTGTGAGTGCGCTCCAATGAACTGCCAATACATCATGTTGACCCGTCAGAGGCATTTGTTGACCTGCCCGCGGTACATGTTGATCAGCCAGTGGTACGGGCTGACCTGTCAGTGGCATGTGCTGCTCAGTCAGTGCAACTCATAACTGCACCGTGGTGACCGGCCGGTGCGAGCTGGTGATTTATCGGCGTGCGGTGTTGGTTTGACGGTGCGTGCGGTGTTGACTGGTGGTGGCGCAGCGGCGCTGATGGACAGCCCGTAATCCGGTCTGGGACCGCTGCTGTCGTCGGGACGGGTCCCACGGGTCTGGGCCGCACGGCGTTGACACATCGTTATCACAGCCGTGTATTCTGCCGGGCCCCGTAGGTCGCATCAGCGGCAGCACGTCCAGCCGCGGCCCACGCACGCCAGCGGCAGCGGGCGGTTGTGTGGTGCGGCACCACGGGCGCGCCACCGCACCTCTCGTCAGGTTTCCTCAGCAATGCTCACATTGACCTGTGAGCAGGTCATGGTGACCAGACGCCCAAGGCGGCGCTATACTTGAGGGGAAGCTTGAGGCTTCCACGTGCGTCAACTTGTTGTGCCGAGCCCGGTCATGGGTGTTGAGAAAAATAAAGCGTTTGCATTTTCCGTTCAGTCTTTCGTGAGTTCAGCCGCCACTAAACTAAAGACGTCATCGTGGAACGTGATTTGAGCGGGCGTTTTCGCGTGGGGACGTTTAGAAATAGTTTTATGTTTCATAGCTTGGAACACTGATGTAGAGCAGGACGTTTTTAAGCTTTTGTGCAGGTCATCGAAACCTCTGGGCCTAATCGTCTGTGCTCTGGGCAGCGATCAGTCCGGTGACGCACATCGGGAGTAAACATGCGGAGGCCTCACCGATCTATTCATGTCACGTCTTTGTTTTTTTAGAGCCTACACAGATCCGGATTTTCAGACCTTTGACGCCCACTACTTTTTGAATCACAGCTAGTGTTTAACCTGGAGACCACGAGCGCTGGCTTTAAACATTGTATATTCTCATAATGATTTCTAACGAATGCTTGATACCCTCGTCACTATTTGAGGACAAGCTTGGTCGATTCTAGTCTTCCGTGGCGAAGGGCTGGGGCCCGGCCCTAGTCGATTCTAGTCTTCCAGGCGAAGGGCTGGGGCCCGGCCCTAGTCGAATCTAGTCTTCCGTGGCAAAGGGCTGGGGCCCGGCCCTAGTCGAATCTAGTCTTCCGTGGCGAAGAGCTGGAGCCCGGCCCTAGTCAAATCTAGTCTTCCGGGGCGAAGGGCTGGGGCCCGGCCCTAGTCGAATCTAGTCTTCCGTGGCGAAGGGCTAGAGGCCCGGCCCTAGTCGAATCTAGTCGCCCGGCGTTTCAGAGGCGCTGACTCCTCAAGACGTAACGATGGGACAGGACAAAATCTCCTCGCTTACAACCCATCCCGACACCCGCGCGGTACCGAGCGGGGTGACCCGTTCTAGCCGTCGCGTGTGTGCCGCACGTGAGGGGAAAACTTGCGGCGCTTAAACGTTCCGAACTGCGAGGCACCGTCTGACGTTGAAAAATGTCACTTGAATCAATTTCATATACTTTTAGAACAATGCTTTTGATGCGGGATGATGTCATTATGATTTTAATGATGCGCGTACCAACTACCGGAGGGGTTTTCTCAAGAATCGAAATCAAGAACGTGCCATGCCCTAGCTCAATAGACTAGAATGAGTGTAGCATTTCATTTTCTGTTGCTTTCATTTAGCCGATCATACCGTAATACCCTGATGGTTGTTTTGACACAAGCGACAAGCGATGAGATGCTTGCAAGATGACTAGTCCAGGGAAATGATCGCAGAATTACGTCGAATGACGTCACATGTTTAATCTGATGCATGCCTAATATGCCTATATACACACTGCACAGTGCTCAAGGCGGACTTTTTCGATCATCGACAACTTTTCACCAAGCATGCCATTTGATCGATTCAACTCCACATTAATTTAACCTATTATCACCAAGTTAAATGGACTTTAAATTGCATATTCTCAAGATATGAGTCATTGATTGCTTGAAAGTGTCGTTTCACTAATACCTCCTGGTGTGATGAGACCTGGTTATTCGCAACATAACAATTAAAATGCCGAAGAGAACAGCTTAAGGCCTTTCCTGCTTTTATTAAATCACTCTGCCAGCATCCAATAAGCTTCCAATGAAAACAAAGCTGAAATCATTGCCAGTAGCTTATCTCTATAGCAAACTGTTGGTGACCTCTACACCTTTATTTTACATGCCTTTCGTGTATTTCGCTTTTCGCATGTCTCCCAACTACCTCATGCAAATGTTTATGTTTAGCGCAACCAAATGTAACCCAGAAAACCGCACACGAGCTCCGTGCAAGAATGTAGACGCTGTTCGCCTGTTAAATTACAGAAGCTGAGACTTCTATGTACTCCCAAGGCATGTCAAGACCTTTACCCAAACAATCGCGAGCTTTCTGAAGCTGAGTCTGCAAGCCTCCCAGACGAACGTTTCCCTTTTTGTGGACGGTTTAATCTGGGGAGACGTCAGTCAAAGCCAAAAACACTATCAGACTTGAAGACTTACCGCGGAATGTAACATGACAGCTGCTTCACATTCGCCAGACGTCCTCTACCCAGACATATGCAGCTCGCCAGACGTTCTCCCGCCAGATAGATGCGGTTCAGCGCATCAGATGAATGCATGTGGGGCTGAGAGATCCTGCTTCAGAATTCAACAATTTTTACAACCGTTCTGCATATTACAGTCAAATACCGATCGCAGACAGAACCCAGATCCCTGAAAGCTATTCAATCACGACCGTCTTCCACATGGACGCTTGGCGTAGTCTAGCGACGTTGAACAAGCAACTTTGCAATCGGACGGAGAACAATTTTGCGTGCCAGCAAACACGACGCACGTCTGTCGATATATCAAGTCCGTCATCATCCCACATGCAAAAAAGTGCCACAGAGCATAAATATTACTACCTCTGCGCTGTCTTTTTAAGTCGCCGTGACACTAAGCCAGGGCGGGCTTTCTGAAAGTTTTTGAAATAGATCGTCATAGGTAGATTTCGATTCAAAAAGTTCTTTTTCCAAGCCTGGCGAATGGCAAATATGGCAGATATTACTACCTGTGCCTTTTGGTTTCAGCCGCAACGTCCAGAACAAACTCGGTGTTATCATTACCACGCTTCTGGATGGCCGGTCGAATGGGCACGCACGGCTGGTGGTGGGGTGGGGGTGGTCAATCTACCCACTTGAGATATCAAAAACCAAGACAGATGGAAACACTTGTTTACATTATAGGAAGGCCTCTACATGAGCTCACATGCGCCAAATTTTGAGGCCCCTTGGTCATGGCATTCGGGAGAAATAAGGCCCCGACCGGAACGGACCGGACTGCTGACTAAGCGGCTAACGTTCACACCTGCCAGCTGACTAGACCGGACGCCAACAGACGTTACCGTACCGCTGACTAAGCGGGTGAAGTTTACAGTCAGTTCAGTTCACACAGTTGCCAGTCGACACCGCTCTCACCGTCCCCCCTCGGTCGCCGGTGTGCGCGATCGAACATTTTATGAATAAACTATACCCTAGCTGCTGACCTAGTAAAACTTTACGTAACTTTGTTTCAATGCCAGTGGAGTCAAAAACACTTGCCTCGGGTTCCAGCCGAGCCCACTGTTGACACTACACAACATCAGCAACGACAAAAACAAATATTTCCCATTTATTATAAAGTTTTCTGCACGGTCTGTCTGTAGTTTGTTTGCAGCTGCCTAAAACAGATACCATTTTCCACTCTGGCAGAACAACACGTCATCGGACACGCCGCGCTCCAAGCATCGTGAGATAAGGCGCACGCGAGCATCGGCCATCCGCATACGCCAGGCTCAGGACTGTCGGCGGGCAGCACTCACCGCCGATGCCCATGACGACCGAGCCGAAGTAGGAGAGGTGGCGGAAGGTGAGGTCGGCGGCCTGCCTGGCCCGCTGGCGGGACAGCAGGGAGCCGTTGGAGGCGTCCGGCGCCGGCGACAGGGCCGGCTGGTGCAGTGACCGCTGGCTGTAGTACCCTGCCGGCCAGTCGGTGCCGTTCTCAAGTTCTCATCTCGTCATCTCAGGTTGCATCTCAAAATGCGCCATACCGTGACAGCAGCAGCTGCATTGCAGCCGTTTGAAGGGGGGGGGGGGGGGGGGGCGCAACGAGAACGGCGCAAACCGCGTCTTCATCACGGTGTGGTCGTTACGTAGTAGCGTTATGCGTCGGAGATCAAGCGGCAGTTCCACGAATATTGCAAGGGATGTTGACAGAGATCCAGTCGTGAGCGGCGTTCGTCATATGCTGCCAAAGAGAGTGAAAAACATTACTTAAACGTTCAAACGCACCTGCTTCCAATAAGAGGGAAGGCACAAATAAGACGGAAGCCACGTTAGAGGCGGAACTGCTTACTGCGCAGCCCGACACGTCCAGCTCGACCGGAGCACGGCAGCGGGCGATGGATCAAGATTGCCGAAGCTTGAGTGAAATGTAAATAATACCGATATTTCGCTGCATATGCACAGACATAACATGTATGCCAGGATAAACTTGCAAACAAGGCAACAGGCAGAAATAAAACAAGGTTGGATACGTTCCGATCTAAAACACAGTTGCTCACATTTGAAACACAGTTCGGGCAATGGGCATCGCCATGTAGCGACAGCACCCGTTACGTAGGTAACTTTTTTGACCACTTCATTTGCATAGCCCATAGGTTTTTAGCCAAAATGATGGACATCGATGCGTGTTTCGATCTGGCAATATTGAAGGAAATCGTAGAGCCGCGTTAAAGACACGAGTTTTGCAATTTCATATGATTCATCCCCGCAAAAATCGTGCTTTTGCTTCCAAGATGCGTTTGGGTTACTAAACGTCCATATATATATATATATGCATACAGTTATATACCTTGATCTATTTGCTATTTCTTTACTTCTTGGATAA
Organism: Pollicipes pollicipes; assembly: GCF_011947565.3. Lineage (NCBI taxonomy): Eukaryota > Metazoa > Arthropoda > Thecostraca > Pollicipedomorpha > Pollicipedidae > Pollicipes > Pollicipes pollicipes. Next base: position 38,861,817 of record NW_023596545.1, on the reverse strand, counting down.
GTGTTAATTCGTCCATTTAGTTACATAGCTATGCACTTATCCATTTTATCTCGTGGGATCATCCTTTGCCCTTGTTAAAACCAAGGGTCTGTGCTGATGCCGAGTCCCAGCATGACTGGGAAAAGAAGGCCAAAAGTAACAGTGAAAAAACAGCTGCAGCATCCGCAGCATGCACTCAAACATTGTAAAACAAGCCACTGACCAGAAATGTAACTTTCATTTCCTTTTGCAGAATGGCTCAGTCATATTCAACATTTCTGCAGGGAGAGCATTGTGTTGCAGGGCACTCCGATATACAAACTGCCTCCTGCCAGCCTCAGATCAGAGAATATCCCGCACGCACAACATAGCAGGATGGTGCGTGCTCCGGGTCCGATCAGGTATTTCCTGTTGGTAGAAAAAAACGTGAAAAATGGGAGTACCACAGTTCTAAGGGTCTTGTGCAAGAAGGGGATTGTTTGCAAATGCAACATGCTCGGTGAAGCCAGCCAGAAAAGAGCCTCCTGCGTGTCAGCTACGAGTCTAAACTTCCATTTCCCATATGCTGCACAGGAAAAGAAGTTTGTGATCTTCTGAAGCCTGGACAGGCTCTTGGTGAGTCCGTTACCAGGTACAATGAGATAGAAGCTGACGTGCGAGAATGAACATGCGGCGCTTCACTGTTTCCGCAAAAAGCATTTGTGCAAGCTATGCAGAGGTTTTGAACGATACACTAAAAATGTCTGCAGAGTTTCTCCGGCACGATTGATAACATTGGTCAATGGTTCAGTGGATCTTCTGAAGAAAATGTTCGTTGCCGCCCCTAAGACATTATTTTGCAATGGCCTACGGCTTTTCACCCAAGAGAAACCGGCGGTTTACGCTGAACCGTTGCCTTTGGAATAAAAAGAGCTTTCAGAGGACGCGTCGCGAGCCAAACTTTTTTCTATGGGACATAACGGGCCGTAAAGGGAATTCCTCTACATTCGTGCCGTGAAATGCGGGCTGGGCTGAATCCGGGCGGAATGTGGTTATCTTCCGCTGCATCGATCCACCGGCTGCCGGCATTAGCCGCCGATGCTGAGCGGACGCTTTTCAAGCGGATCCAAGCGGATCCAAGCGAATGCTTTCCAAGCGGATCCGCCGGCTGCTGTCATCGGCCGCCCATGCTGAGCTGACGCTTTTCAAGCGGATCCAAACGGATCCAAGCGGATGTTTCCAAGCGGATCCGCCGGCTGCTGTCATCATCCGCCCATGCTGAGCTGACGCTTTTCAAGCGGATCCAAACGGATCCAAGCGGATGTTTCCAAGCGGATCCGCCGGCTGCTGTCATCAGCCGCCCATGCTGAGCTGACGCTTTTCAAGCGGATCCAAGCGGATCTAAGCGGATGCTTTCCAAGCGGATCCGCCGGCTGCTGTCATCAGCCGCTGATGCTGAGCGGGTGTTCTCCAATGCGACCCATAATACCAACCACCCTGAATATCAACCAGCTGATATGCGACTTGCAGAGGCTGCTCAGACTTCGTTAAACCGCTAAGCCGTTAATTAGCTAATGCAAATTTGGACTGACGAATTAACGCCTCCGTTCACGTCAGAAGCAATCAACGGAATCGTTAACTTCAAAAACTGTTGCACGGTTGACACTGGACCCTGGACTTTATTTTGACAAAATCGTGATTGAGTTCGAAGCGTTAGCTATTGCACAAGCGATGCGCAGGGCTTCATAGTGTGCGTGGGATTTGAGAGTGCTGTCCCGGGTGTATGAGTTATGAGGAAACAGTGATGGACGTTGACAGGTTTCATGTTGAAACTTTTGAGGGGTTAGATGGGGGCCGCCATCCTTGCACCTCCTGTGCGAATCCCTGGGTACGCCAGTTGACTAGCCTCATTTAAATGACAGTATGCTATCATAAGTGGCACGACAACTCGATGTTTCAAAGACTATTTGAAGTTCAAAGCGTATAACTGGTACGTAGGACGCGGGAACAGTACGAGGGTGTCGGGTGGGGGAAACGGAAAATGGCTTGCCAAACCAGTCTCTCTCACTTTTTACTCGGATGTTTTTCCAGTCTATTCCAAATTCTGTGAAAAGTTCCTGTGTGCTAGTCAGGTATTCATTATCCACGAAGACGCATGCCACAGTGGTAGGTCAAATATGTCAATACCATCGTATCGAGTCTCATTTATGTGAAACATTTCGCATTTCCGAAGAGCTAATATTAAATTCACAGACGTGTTATAATTACACCTAGCTTTTATCTACGATGATGGAGAAACCCGGTGTTCAACTTTATAAATAAATTGCAACATCCATGTCATCGGACCACAGCCCAATTCAAATCCCAATTAATCATGATTTGACAGCTATAGAATGTTTGACACTTTCTATGGCATCCCCAGATAACCCCTGCACAAATATGCATCATTACTGTCGTGAACCCGGGTTGTTTTTATTTCGCTTCTGACACTTGTGTTCACCACCAGCACACTGCTGACCATCGCGGTGGCTGTTTTGGCCTGAATGCCAGTGAAAACTGAAATATCACAACATGAAATGGCATGCTATTGCATTGCCACATTTCATCCTCTTAAATACTAGCAGTTTCCCGTTGTGACGTTCACTCGGCCCAGTCCAAGTGTTCACTCACGTACTGTCCACGAATGGTCAACGAATTGGGAATATCGCCACGGAAATATGTTGGTTTTCTGCGCGTCGGCTCCCATGGCATCGCTGTATGGACTCGTGCCGTCATGACATGGAGTTAGCAGAAGACGCGATCGCTTGGCCATAACACTACAATAATATGATTCCTTGGACGGATGCTGAAGTGAGGACGGTGCGGGCCCCTAAATGATCCTGGGACCATATGAAACGATAAAGTTTCCTAGAATATCGTTTTTTCATTTCATTTTTTAAAGTAGCAGTTGAATGTGCAACACTTTGGTTCCCGTTTGAGCTGTCAGTGGACCGATGACCTTTTGCCAAGCGTATCTCTATGTCTCGGGGCTCGAGTTTTGGGAGTACCCTTACATGTTGTGGTGTCAAGTCTTTTTCAGAATGTCAGATGATCTAGTTCCGGACAGCCCGAACTTTTGGCAGCGAAGATGAAAGGGTTTTGTCGAACTCCGTGCGACTGACAACGCGAAGGCGGTGATTTGGGTTATTCTTTGGGATTTTGGTCCCTTCAAGTATGATGCGTTCATATTGTGCAACGTTTCACGACCTCTGAATTTGCACTTCCAACGAGTTTCATTGTCTGCTGGGACATTGCCACTTTTAAGACTAAAACAGCATGAAATCTCCAAGCGGGGTACTTGAAATGTTTGTTTTTTGTATATTTTTTCAACACAGAGTGCATCACCTCTTTTTTTAGCATAATCTTGATCAACCCGTCCGATTGTCCATCCCGATGGCTCAGTTGGCTACAGCGCCTGCCCTCCGATCCATCCACCCGTGGTAGGTTGGATTCCAGTCTCTTAACTGCTCTTGACAGATATGGCTTATTTGACCGTATTTGTCAAGGGCCTATTTGCGCTTGACAGATATGGCCTACGGCTAGTGGCAGCGGCCGCGCTAACGGTCAATTGACCTCAGAGAGCAGGACGGACCGTGCCGAGCATTGCAGCTTGTTAAACTTTCGCCACTAAATTTTGCTGTTGACCTTGAATTGCGCAATTGGATGGTGAGAGCTACGGCTCACGGAACCAAGCACTGCTTGATGTGAATTATGCTTCCAGAAATTCATCCGCTCAAAAGGTTCGGATTAAGTTTAAAAGTCTAACTTCGCTGCACAAAAACATTCCAGAAAAATGGCCCATCACTATTGCAATTCACGTGACATAGGACGCAAAAAATTAGCATTCCTACTTACAAAATGCGTTCATTGTTCGGAAAAGTTTCACATTTTGATGGACACCCGAAACCTCCGTGAAAGTATGAGCAAGAACATGCCTTTCACAGCGAAACTGTGCATGCCACACGGATATGGTTGGGCATGAGCCTGACTAAATAAACACAAGTAGTTAAGTCCGATATTTCTCCAAAATAGTATATTTTCTGGGTGTGCTGGCTGCACGAGGCATCAGTCGCATGTTGCAACGAATTTTAATCGTAAGTAAATAAATAATTTTAAATTAATTATGAGGTTATATGTACCGTCAGAGTGGTGCATCTTATTTCACTCGATAGCTATGACGCCTATATTACGGGCTGGCTAGCGCCTTTTTCGCAACACAGTGCGGTTCTTTCTCATTCGTTATAGTCCAGACGTACAGCACAAGATTGGGTGATTTCCATTGTAACGATACTAAAAGCATTTTCCATATTCCAGGGTGTTAACGCTATGTTAAATTGCCAGAAAAATATATTACAGGAAAACTAAACTTAAACTGGCTTCGCTCTTTTTGGCTGCCACTAACAACATCTTAATATGCCCGTCATGCGACGGCGCATAGGTCATCAAGCTTCAAACGGCTATAATTCGGCTTCAAACACCAAACAAACGGCTGCAATTATGTCTTTTGTCATTTTCGCTGCGCATGACGATGGATGGTCACCCTTACCACACTTCGTGACCAAATGTGATGGTATTCAGAAGCCGTCTGTAACTCATTTTGTCATATCTTTTTCCAAAAAGTTTGATGGAAAAGGCAGGAGTCACTAATTTCTGAAGAAAACGAAGACGCTTCACGTCTTTTCGTCCTATGTCTAGCGGTCCAGGGTCACTCTCAGAAAGACCGATTCCCGTATAAAAATAAACGAAAATAAGAGCCAAAAAATTGAATGGCCCTATCCCAAACTTTCCAGGACACCAAAAGTTAGAGAGCACACACACACACATGCGGATTTGCTCGTCAAGCTGGCAACACATACAAATTTACATGTAAGTCGATATTCGTCCGAAAGGACTTTTGATTAGTCCAAAAATCTGCTCAGAGATATGGCACAAACTTACGTCGAGTACAAAAAGAAAGAACTGACACGTAACTTTCCGTAGGTCCTACTCCTCTTAACGATTGTAGCAGTCATTCGGCCACATCATTAACAAAACTCCTTTCGACTTTCGCAAAAACCTGTGTAAAATACTGTTGACTTCCTAAACACGACGAGCACAGTAACTGACAGCGGCTAGGTATTGGGCTGAGAGCGGCCAACTGCGACAGCCGGCCCAAAAAGAAACATCGGAGTCAGGACACAGAGAGCTGCGACACGTTCTTCGTATTCCCTTGATTTCTGGTTGTCAGGGGTCGCTAATTACACTGAAATTATTCACGAGCTGTGAAATGTATTTGCGAGGAGTATTATTCACATAGATTAGACCAAAGTAATAGCCTTACTCCTCGGAGAAAAAAAGGAGGTGAATGGAGATATAAATGCGTTGATACTTCAGCAACATGTCTTTCTAGAAACAACAGCAGAACTCTATTATATATTCTACGGAAGAATAGCACTTCCGCTGTTGTTTCCGCAACGGCGTGTTGCCGAAATGTCAATGCATTTATATCTCAATTCTTCCGGTTTTTCTGCGAGGAATAAGGCTATTACTTCTGTCTTATCTGTGTGAAACAATTCGGTTAACTTCAGACTTTCACCTTGGCACCCGGCAAGTGGCGCTGTCAAATCTGGCGCTTCAGTTCTTTAAGTGGTACGCCCGAGCACAGCAGCGCTTCGGGCCGTGTGTTTAGACGAGGGCAGCTCAGCAAAACAGTGTGAAGCTGACAATACTTCCGCTGTTCTGGCTCTCTTCGATTGACAATGGATGATTGAATTCAGAATCTTTGCGTCGTTTTAGAGAAGCTAGATGACAGGCTTTTGACGGGTCTCATCACTCGGAGTATAGTTATAATTAGGAAACTGTGGCATATAAGTCGTGGTTACGTTTCCATCCCCAACCTGCACTGCATTGCGTTTTATCTTGCTTTAACCCAACCAAGACTGCCCACTTCAGTGTCGCGCATCATAGCAAGCCACCTCTTCATCGATTGTGTCCACTTATATAGCACTGTTCTGATTCTGAGGGTGACATAGAGTCTGGCGGCGTTGTCAGCTGCCCACTGTGCGCGAGGCCTGCAGGACCGAGCAGTGGCGCCCGGCCGCGCTCACCCATGGTGGCCATGGCCGCTCCCACGGTGACCAGCAGGAGGCCGAGGCCCATGGCGCGACAGGCGTTCCACAAGCAGGAGGTGGTCACCTGGCCGCGCATGGCGTGCACCTCGTGCCGGCGAGACCACACGTCCACCTCCCGGTAGCCGAGCATCGTTCCTGCCGCCGGGCCTGCAGCCCGGTCACGCGGCTCAGCACGCCGGCCCTGCAACACAGCCACGCAGCTCAGCACGCCGGCCCTGTAACCCGGTCACGAGGCTCAGACCCCGGCCCTGCAACCCGGTCACGCGGCGCAGTACGCCGGCCCTGCAACACAGCCACGCGGCTCAGCACGCCGGCTCTGCAACCCGGTCCATCGGCTCAGCACGCCGGCTCGGCAAGGCTGTTCGGCAACGAACGTTCAGTACCTGCCCTGCACAACCGCTATTCGTAGCGGCTACATGCGGGTTTATATTTTTCCAGCGCTATCAAAATCTAGCATTTCACAAATCTCGGAACTTTTACTTAAGATTTCGCTCATAACCGACGTAAAAGCACTTAACACGATCATAGCCACCGCCACCGACGATAAAAGTCCCAGGCTTTTGTTACGGTCCGGCGATGCGTAAAATCGCCGCGAGTTCTGAAACTACAAATGCACCCTTTGCGGATCAACTTGGATTTCTTGACAAACACTTCCGCGCTTCCACTCCCGCACTCAAGAGCCGCCCCTAAAAGCTGGGTACAAATAGGAGGGATAGATGCAGTTTAACTCGTGTGAATTCACGGTGCGTTGAAAACAGTAATGGGCTCAAGAGCCTAAGGCATGTTCAAGTCCAAACCCTGATGTTCAAGACCAAATCTGAGTCCTGACGTTACACTGGTCAGATTACAGAGCCCGAGTCTGAGCCGAAACATTTTCATGATTGGTGAGGTTGAGTGCGTGTCCGGGTACAAGTCATTGAGATTTAGTTCGTATGTAATTTCTTGGAGGTTGATGCCCATTCCGAGTCTACATCTGAGTTCGAGTTTGAATTTGGGTCTTTATCCATGTCTGAGTTCAAAACTCTTGAGTGTAGCTCCTTCACATTTGTTCACAGAATATCACGGGATCTTGTATGATTAGGATGATGATGCACGACGAAGTTTACATTCAGCATTGTCTTGTCAGACAAAAAGTCCAAGCTGCTTACCTATACGTCGCTTCGAAGTTATCAATGTGCTGTGATAAAAACATTTCGAAATCACTGCAAATCTTTCATAATGCAAAAAAGGCCGGGGCAGCAGTATTCATACACCTTGAGCTTTTTAAGAACAGGCGCATGATGCATTTGCCATAAGTGAACAAAATGTTAAACCATTACCTGCGTTACCTTTATATTTTCATTTGTCACATGCATTGTTACATTTGTGACTTTTACAGGTTTATTTACATGTCACAGATGCATGAAACCTTAAGATATGCTCAAAGGAATATCTTACATGTCAACATATTTCAGACATTTAAAGATTTCTTCACAATCCCGCCCGTTCGTGCTGACACAACACTGCCTGTTGTCTCGTCCAGCACTGCCCGCGATTTTTGTCTGAAAGGGAGTGCTCTACATTTGAAGATATTGCAGCACGCATCAGGTGTGGTGAAACAAGTTTATTTATAACTATTGGTGCACTTTTAAGCAGAAATGACTGCTCTTGACGGCACAAATCTCTGTTTAGTAAATATGCCCCTCAATGCGTCATGGTTTGATTACGTCATCGCACCTTGCAAAACATTGGTTGAGAGCCAATTGACGGCCGTTATATCTGGATATCACGCTCATGAACGCCAGATACGAACGCCTCGACAATCAGATTTTTTGGCCTTGATCCCCGCATGGCTTATGGAATGGCAGGATTTGAATGACGCTATCATGACGTTATGAATGCGGAGGTGACTTTGAAATACTCACCCCGATGTACCTTTCCCAATTTTCGCGGGCGTGTAGCTCAGTAAATAGAGGGATGAGGTCTTACCCGGGTAAGCCGGGTAGAACAACACCGAAAGGTCTTCAAGGCTTCAGCTCAAAACCCCCATATAAGTGTGAAACACTCCGTATAATTGTGCGCCACGCTAATTTAATTGTGACACGTGTCACAATTGTAAATTGTGGCAACATTTTCTTACAGAACTTGAGTCGCATGGCTAGTTACTGTCTTCTTTGCATTGCTAGCTATATGGTGTTTTGGGGAATTGTCTCGCATTCATTGAATGCAATCTGTATGCCTGCTTAGCGTGAGCTCTGATGCCAGAATTTAATCGATTCAAAGGGTTTGGATTAAATCTTTTAAAAAATGTCGTGGAGCATTAAGTCGTAAATAAATCACTTTCATACTTTTGACTTGACGATGAAGTGGGATATGCAAAGGACGTTGAAAAGCCAATGAGTGTTCGTACGGCAGCATAACAGACGCTAATGCTGCCGGATCCCGTAGTTGTCACCAGACGCATCAGATAAAAGCAAGCCATGACATTTATATTGCCTTGCATGTATTTATTGTGCGCCATACAATGTGAATCGTGGCAACAACATTTACTTAAAGAGCTTCCGTCACATGACCAGCTACAATGTCTTTCTTGCGTTGTTTGTTACATGACGTTCTTTTTGGACATGTCTCGTATGCATTAAACAAAGACTGGAAACTGAAAGATGACGGTGACAAAAGAGGTATATCGTCCGCACATACGTCATGTGGTTTGTACCGACTAGAAAGGGGCGAACTATAAACGTGTATTTAGGCAAATCAGGGAGAATCACACACACATGCACAGATATGTGGCTGCATCCAGAATCATCCTGCTGTTCTTTTTCTAATGAACGCCACGCACGACATCGCGCAACGTTTTTTTTATGGATCGCCCAGGACTGCATTGGACATGTCAGCGCTCAGGGGGCATGTCGCAACTGGGATTCGAACCCGAGCCCAAGCGCGGGAATCTAAAGCGTTAACCACTCGGCCATTACGTGTGATTACCAGGACCTAATTGTCCATGGGTACAATTCACGTTTACAGATGGCAAGCCGTGCAAACAAGCAAATGCGATCAGCTACCGTTTGCTTAAAAGCTGCCGAATGTTGCATTGTATTTTTTTTTCCAATCCCGGGGTTGTGTGAAAACCCCATTAATCGCACACTGACAAAGCTTATACATAGGTACCTCGTGTACCATCACCTCCGATAATTTTTTGCACTAAATTGGTCCGGTATTCCATTTCTGTCCATATTCACAGGGCAGGGGAAGGGGTGACAGAAGCAATCAAGGTGCAGTGGGGCTCAAGTCAGCAGTGGGGAGGACCCCCCCCCCCCCCCGAAAGCCCATAAAGTGACAACCCTGACCTGGTGGCAATCCGAGCCCTGGAAAGACGCCCCTGGCTTCCCTTTCCATTACGTCATCACTTTGCAGTGGCTTTCAGCATTCAGCGACGGACATTATTCTCCATTCAATAGATGCTTCGTCGGACGTCCACCCTTGGCATGGACTGTGCGTCCCCTTTCAGATGTCTTGACAATAATATCCGTCAACAAAGCAACGGCCCGACATTTCAACCATCCTTAGAGATAGCTAGTTCATTGGTCCAACTACCTCATCTCCTGTCGGCAGCCGGTGGTATCGGGAAGAGGGACAGACGGGTAGTCGCACGGAAAAAGGCGAAATATTTGTACAAGTGATACAGTGCACCGCCAGCATGAACGTTACATGCACCCGTGATGCAGCAAATCAGCGCCGTGCGGGACTGCGCCACTGCGTGACAAAGCCATGTTTTGTCCGAGACCAGCGTTCGATGACTCGACGTTTGGCGCCATCGCGCACCGATCGATGCCAAACTCGGGCCTGATATGACGAACCGCCTCCTGCAAAATGATGCAGTTTGAGCTGCTGCCATGCTCCAGGAGATGGTCCGCCTGATGGAGGGGCTGGCAGCGGATCGGTCGTTATCAGTTCTTCCAGAAGGAGTTTCCCCTACCGTACGTGGTGTACAGATCGCACTCTTGCGACTCCACGCATCGATTGTAATACCCTGAAGGGTGGGAATGGTGTGAACCCAGTTCCGTATTATAGTCGACTTTATGTGTAGTCGGCCATGGGCAAATATAGCGGCAATGGCGAGCCAAGTTGAGATCGTCGACACTCTCTACACAAAGCCTCTAAGTGCAGGGAGAGCTTACGGTCCGGGTCCGGCAAGGAATTAGCTGTCTAATCATGTTATGGTGAGGTCCTGTACACTAGACATTGGTTTTACATCAGGGTTGGCCGAGCAGATAACTTCGCATAACACCGTTTATATGCAAGTCAGCGCATACCTGATGCTTTTTGCTCCGGTTAATAGCCTGAAATCTTGCATGTTCAGGCACTGCCATGTTTGTTACACATGGTAACGTTATCTGGCATGCATGGGCTGCTTGTGGCTGCCCGCGAGCTCAGGCACTATAACTCAGGTTGAGGAGCATGGTGGTAACACAGCACGGCACGTTAAACGAGTCTCTGCTCTGAAACGCATCGAATAGTGAGAACAGAGCACTAACGCCATTATGTCGTGATGCGGTGTCTGTAAGCTTCATAACAGGCAGAATCATTAGCGATAGACGAATAACGCACGTAATTTTTAGATACCATGTTATTTGGTGGTCACGGTGGGCGTGCTGTGTATCACTGACCTAACATTAAGCCACTCCACTTTCCATCACAGCCATGGATTGTGCACGAAACTAAGTGCACAAATTAAGATTAATTGCGTGTGCATGAAGCCCTCTGGACCAGGAACTTTTTAGAACCTCGTTTTTCAAAACAGGTCCGTGTGTCGGCGAAGTCTGGGTTCTAAAATGCTTTCTCGACCTCGGACAGTATTCATAAGTTTCGTCCGAGGTTGGAAAGTTATTTTCCGCCTCGCGTATTCAAATTTCTGTTCCATCAGTAAATACACAGTTTCCACAACACAGGAGTGCTTCCACGCATATTCGTCAGTATATGCAGGAACTGTTTTTGTTGTCTGGTTTATTCGGTGCAAAATAGTGTTCGTGTATTTACACCACCACGTTTACACCACGTAGTTATATTATATCGCGCCACAGGCATCGGCAAATAGCGAAGTATCAGTTTTCACGATGCGGGAAAGCAGTTATACCACTGAGTGATCATGCCCGATTCCGGTATAAGATAATATTTGACAGAAAGCACTTTCAATTTCTAAACCGAGACAAACATGATTCATTTAATGATAAGGTGCAGCAAAAAATATGGCTACACGTTTCTGCATAGCGCACACATTTTCTCACGGCCTTTTGTCCGGCATTTAGCACAATAGTAGACTGCCATAGGCACGTAGCCAAAGTCTTCCTCGGATGGGATATCAAATTTTGTTAAAGCTCCTGCAAATTTAAGCCGAAGCCTTACGAAATCACTAAACATCTGGTGTAAACCTCTTGGCTTCGGGGGAAAGGAAATGACCATCGCGTTTCGCCGTGGCCTCAACCCTGCATTAGCATCACCAACGACATATATCTGCCTTCATCTGCTGACCGCATTCATCGTTGCTTATATTTTGCAGCTCTGCTGTAAACTTGTACTTTTGTGCACGTTTTTCAATGAATGCAGATTCATATGCCGCCGGCATTCATCTGAAGCCGACGTTCGTCAGCCGTATACCAACCTCTGTTGAGAACTCCGTACTAGCATGGTATGTCACTGAAGCATTTCATGCCGGGTTTAAAGCAGTGGCATAAGTACGAGATCATGCCAAGAATGCGACGCCAAACAAATATTTGATGTAGCAAATAGGACATGTTGTACTCTTGGTCGGCGCATTTCCTGTACAAAATGATTGTATGCAAAGTTCCATCTACATCGAAGGAATGGACAGAGTGGATAAGAGGTGGGGAGGGGGACTGCCCCTAGCCAAATCTATGTGCCCCTACCTTTCAAGTGAATGTTCCACATTTGAAGATGTTGAAGCAAGCATCAGATGTGACGAAATAAGCTCACCTATAACCATCGAAATCCTTTCAAGTGGAAAAGACGCAATGCAACGCAATTCCTGTGCAACGCAATTCCCCTTTTAAGTGTTTTCACTAAGTCATTGTTTAATTGCGTCATCGTTCCTTGCACAACACTGACTGAAAGCTTAATGACGGCCGCTATATCTGAAAATCATGCCCACGAAAGCCACATGAGAACGACTCGATAATCTTTTTTTGGCCTTCATCGCCGGGTGGCCAATGGAATGGCAGGAATAAAAAAATGACGTTAGTATGACGTCAAGGCTGTCTGGGTGACCCTAAAACAGTCTGCACTAGATAGTCTGTATACCTTCGCGGGCGTATAGCTCAGGAACTTAAAGGCTTTGGGTCTGAAGAAGAGCGGGGCTGTGAGCTGCACCGAATGATCTTCGAGATTGTTAGTTCAGATCAAAACCCCAGGCAAATGTGGAACACTCCCTTTCATGACCTTAAATCAAGTCCTTGATTGCGCGCATAGATCATCGCCTTAAAACGCGTACTGATTCTGACCAGATCACCTTTTCTCGATCCGTCGCTGGAATGAAACACTTTCGAGGACCGGATGGTTCTGTCGATAACATACGCAAGCTCCCGGCAAGACTGCGTAACGATTATTCCATCATCGCCCGTCGGGCACGTACATCTACAGACTCTTGAGCTTTGTGGCCTGAAACCTGAGTCTCAGCATTGCCAACAGCTGTTTGCATTTCTGCGGCATATCGATGTCAATCATTATCCTCGTCTTTTTTACGCCGACAACGTTACCATTGACGACGCGAAAGGCGTGGACGCCACATTGATACCAGCTACGTGATAATCAGCCCAGCGCGCGGTTCAGCCAACCGCAAAAACCGGACACATTGACACCGCAGCTCCTTCGACTACGCTGAGTCACCCAAAACTTACACAAATGAAGATGGCGGTGAGTTTAGTGGTCGGCGCAGCAATCAGTTCATCAGTGCCTGGCAGTTACGTTACGCCACCAGGCCGCTTCGTAGCCGTCACTAAGCGCGCAAGCAACATCCGTTCTAGATAACTGCAATCGTCGCATATGTAATTTGAGCGGTATCCTAAATTATTATGTTGCGAGCTAGATAACAGGGAGTGTTTCACATTTATATGAGGTTTTGAACTGAAATAGCCTTCTTGGAGACCTTTCGGTGCTGTTCACAATCTTGCCCTTCTTAAGACTTTAGCCACTCTAGCTTCTGAGGTCATGCTCGCGACAGCGGGGAAACGTATATCGGGAAGAGTATTTCAAAGTCATCATCGCATTCATGACGTCATAATAATGGCATTCAAATCCTGCCATTCCAAAAGTCATGCGGTGATCACGAGCAAGACAAATAAAATTGTCGAGGCGTTCATATCTGGCGTTCGTGAGCATAATTTCTACATATAACGGCGGTCAATTGGCTCTCAATCAATGCTGTACAACGCACAATGACGTAATCAAGCCATGATGCATTGAGAAGCATACATGCTAAACAGAGAATTGTGCTGTCTAGAGCAGTCTTAAGTATACCAAAAGTTATAAGTGAGCCTGTTTCATCATACATGATGGTCGCCTCAATATCTCCAAATGTAAAGCATTCCCTACCAGCGAGGTTTACTACCAGCGAGGTCAATGACTGAGTGAGGCTTACCTGACCATGAGCAAATATTCGACGTGAATGGCCTGGCCCGGCCCGGCCATTACACTTTTTAGTAAGTATTTTTTTACAGCTATTGATCGCGCAGGTTCTTGCAGTTTTCAGACACGGACTTAATAATCTGAAATGCTGTGCCAGATCAGTTGTCACGCATTTTCCTTTTAGATGATGATCAGGTTAAGTTTTCTAGCAAAAATACAATATTGCCACGATTAGTTCTCTAACCATGGTTCTGGTTCCAAACTGCAGGTTCTCGCAGTTTTCAGACACGGACTTAATAATCTGAAATGCTGTGCCAGATCAGCTGTCACGCATTTTCCTTTTAGATGATGATCAGGTAAAGTTTTCTGGCAACAATACAATATTGACACGATTAGTTCTCTAGCCAAATTGGGATGGGAAAACATCCGAGTGTCTAGTTGCGTAGAGCTCTTGGTATTGTCTTACTGCGGCTCAACTCGGTACAAACCCCGATGACCCGGGCTAGCGGCGACACTAAACTAGCATTACCTAACGGAGGATAAAACGGACGATGGTATAAACAACAGCGAGAGTCGACACGTTTCGATAGTCAGGCGCTCCCGGACGCCAACAGTGGATCCGTCCATTCCAGGGAGCATCTAAGGAATTATGACATCTGGGCAATCAAAACACATGAAGACGTGAAACCAACCGCACGTCTTAGACAATCGTATCCACTAAATCTCACCAACGAATCTCAAAACTGATGCGTTTTTTGCGACCAATAGCCATCTAAACTGTCGCGGCCTTTCGAAATAGAAATGCCTTAAATCATTGCACACTTATCGGTTTCGTCGACTTCATTTGCCAACGTCAGCCCTATATACGACCCAGGCCAACCGTGACCCCAGTCGTAGCCAGCTGATTTTCAAGCAATGGTGTTCGTGAATTGGCGGTCGAATTATATGTCAGTGAACTGTGGAAGTTCACTGCTAAGTTCTAATGAACGGCAAACTTCCAACCCCGTGGTCAGACCTATTGGTAATAGCTCTATTGGCTTAGTTTTGGGTATGAAAATAATAATAACTGACATCGTTCGCATGTGTTATGGTCTCGCTCCTATCCGAATCCATACCGAAGAACATGCCCGTTCTGAAGTATCCTGTTCTCAGGCAGCAGGATCTGGCTGTTCCAAGTTACCTCCGACGGCACCACCGTTGTGAGCAACATCGAAAGAAAGCCCGGAAGCTCAAGCAGTGCATGCATTCATACATCCATGCATGCATGCACACGTACATAATGCATACATACATACATGTATATGTAAATATATGTACATATATGCGTCGTCTGAAGTTCCAGTCTTTCTTTCAACTTATATATATATATATATATATATGCATTGTTAAAAATCACAGCGAACTCAGCATTAATGATCTTTCTGGATCATGTATCGATAAATATGATAACAGTTTCGCTTCTTCTAGATGTTTGCTTAAAATGATGTCAAAGCTTGTGATACAAAAAATATGAATTGTCATATTGTATGGCTTGGTATTCGTTAAATTTCTCAGCGTTTCACTCTGCATTAGACATTTTCTAGAGTGACGATTTTGTACAAAGTCGATGTAATTGCATATTTCTGAAATTCAACTTCTCTCCTGACTGTTCTTACATGGACACCATACCTACATACATCAGTTTTTGTAACATATGTACAGCGGAAACATACTTCGTACATATCACAATGCAGATATAGGCACTTACGCATTACACATACTCACCGTGAACAAGCAACAACGTTTAGCCGCAACATGCAAAACAGTAAATGTTCCTGTGCTCTCAGCCCTAACGGTAGTCCTCCACACAGATGGGGGTTCCACGCGCATGCGTTTGTTAATGAGAAGATCCCATTCGCGGATGTGCATCGCCTCTAGAGCGATGAGTCTTTGTCTCTGTGGAGAGCGTGCGATGGCTTTTGTGTCGTTGTTGAGCATTTAGCGTGCCAGGTGGGTTTGGTATTGAGTCTCTGTGTGCGTGCGTGGGCCGCCATTTTGTAGGTGCATGGTCGGGCGTCCGACGGGAGTCGTTTTTTAACAAGTATTTTTAATACCGCCAAAGCAGATGCGCTATACCGGTTTTACAAAAACTCATGAAGATAGGCATGAAATCTATGTTCAAACAGTCATAAGATACATAAATTTAACAAATTTGCAATCACACCGACTTTGTCTAAAACCGTGAAGCTAGAAATAGCAAATGCAAGATAAAACGCTGAGAAATATAGGTTATACCAGGCCATAGCATGTGGTAATCTACATCATCTTTGTATTATGAGCTTTGGTATCATTTCAAACGGACACCGGGAAGAAGTAGAAACTTGCCCAACGGTCGGTGTTATGATAGTTTGAGTGGGGAGGCAAACTTAATCAATAAAAAGTGGTTTTCAAGCGAGTCAATTGCGCGCCCGAGACCGACCGCTACGCTCGTCCCTAATGAGCACCTGCACGACGGCCGCGTATTGACCGCGTCCAGCACGTCCTGTCGGCTTTGGGCTTATCGCCGCCCGAGCACCCGAGACGCGCACTAAAGAGGGGGTGTTTCCGACAGGTCCAGTGTCAGCTCTTCTGAGACATCTCGGGTCGGGTGACGGCTGCAGAGCGCGCCAAATTAACGGCTGTCGCCCCAGGGACCTGCCGTCTAGGGTGTTCCCGTGTTATTGGGC
Source organism: Pollicipes pollicipes (assembly GCF_011947565.3). Classification (NCBI taxonomy): domain Eukaryota; kingdom Metazoa; phylum Arthropoda; class Thecostraca; order Pollicipedomorpha; family Pollicipedidae; genus Pollicipes; species Pollicipes pollicipes. The sequence goes on along the minus strand of NW_023596545.1, from coordinate 38,845,385 downwards.
GCCTCAGCGGGCGCGGCTGCACTTCCCGCCGGGGCGGACGTGGGTCTGTTGTGGTTGGCGGAGCCGGGTCATCAGGACGCTGATCCAGCGAGACTTGAGGCCGCGGCCAGGCCTGATACATTACGGTAGAGAGGTGCATGTAGTGACGTTCATGGCAAGGCAGTTGGCAGACATTGCGGGTTGTAGCAAACCCGCCTGATCAAATGTGCCTTTCAGATTTTTGAACAAAGAGAGAATGGCGCTGCTCAAACGTGGGCTAAATGTGTTGTGAGGGAGTTGGGGGGGGGGGGGGGGGGGGGGGCATGCCACATATGCAGTAAAAATGCAGCTATCAAAATAATATGAAGATAGTATAGTCCGCTTAGTCCCAAGCAAAGCACCATTATCTTGAAGCTTGCTGACTTTAATGATATCAACAGCGAGATGTCCAAAGGATAGATATAACAATACGCTTGTTTATAAATGACACAAACGGGCAATTATCGAAGTTACCTTGCGTTATATCGTCCTGGTCTCTGAACATCAAAATTCCCTTAAACATTGGGTCGAGAAACGATTCCAATCACGTATGTATCCTCGGCTAATTATGCACCCAGCGCATGTGCGTAGGCCTAATGAACCAAACATCCGCAACTCAGCGTTGAGATAGACGTTATGGGAGCGCCTGTTGCTGCAAACATAGCAGTGAACGAACCGAAATGGCAATAAACGTTGGTCAGGAATGTTTGGCGCCGGAGGCTCGCTTGAGATTAATTGAAAACGCCCGATGAGACACGTTTCTAAACGTGGCTCCAATCTACGCAAAGGCCGTGGTTTACAGTTAACGCCCGTGCTTCTAACGTTCTTCCGCAAACAAAGCCGCTGGTGCAGACAAATATATATAAACACCCAGAGGATCTATGCCGGGCATGAGATGCACAAAAAGTGCCTGACAATCAGATAGTCCGTAATAAAGTGTGAATACATTTCCTGGCAGCCCTGGCATGTTTTCGGCAATATCATTAACCCGTGATATCTCCCACAGACACCATATCCTAGGCGTGTCTGAAAACTTGATCTCATAATGTCTATGATCCCATAATGTCCGTGCCCGTCAGCAAGTGTACGCAAGATGACGGTCTTTGACCTTGCAAAGATTGGCCATGAGAAACGATTCTGAACTTTTCTGGAACGAAGAAAAACCGTGATAATCATTCGTGATAATTACGATTGCTTTGCGACCATAACAATTACAAAACAACGGTAAAACTGGGACTTTTACCACTTGCTTTATCATGTGAAGGTGCTGTACGACTATGGACACAATAGTTGATATTGCGTTTCTACCACAATCGCGATCTGTACATCCGTATAATCTATGTTTCAGCCAAAACTTTGTAGAAATTTGTCAACGTGAAGGGAAACGACGGCAAAAGGAAGCATGTCGAAAAAAAATCAGAACGACATACACTTTTACGAAAAAAATTCTTGGTTGGGCTCGATTCCTCCCACGGTTAAAAGCACAACTTTTCCGCGCCATTTCGTCGCGTAGTCAAACCTTCTTTACCGACGCTAGCCACTCTTCGTTATCGCAATGTTCTCCGACTGTGACCTCCGCTGTAGTTCCTGCTTGCCGCCCCAATGGTTTCCCCGCCACGTGGATTGTAAACGCATACCGGGCCTCGTGACCCGTCCCTTTTGACATGACAGCAGATTTCATTCAGGAGTATTGTGATCTCAAGCCAATGGGGTGTACGCTTCGCATTTCCGTGACAAGGTTCTTCGATCAACAACCTTTATAGCGAAGATTCATGCTCAAACTTCTCCACACCCGATTACAGACGCTTTGTCGCATCTGCGACGCACGTCCACCAGCTGTTTCGTCCACCAGCACATGCGTACTGCAGATCCGCCACATATGAATATTAGTCGTGTGCAGGCAACAACTGCCAACAGATGCTGCCCGGCTGCACAGTCTGTGATTTAGCGTTGAAGTGACCAAGGTCCAACGGAAGTTGAATGCTGCTGAAGGAACTTGTTTCGGCACTGACATGTCTTTAAAGTACTGCCTTCTTCGCCGGGCATGCAATGCATATCAAGAAATCCGGCGAAACTGGCGCAAATAAATGCATCGTTCTCTACATTTGTTCGCGGAGAATTCTGTCATGAGCTTCTCCTTTATCTGTTGGCCTGACGGTCGGCAGTCTAGCGGTACATCATCCCCACGAGCTTCCAACGTGGCCCGTTGCTGATTGTCTCATATTTCACCCGAGCTGTAGAGCACGGCTCAATAGGACGGGATACTTCGAACAAAACCGGTCAGCTGGGCATCATGCAACCAAACGTAGGGATGTGCATGGGTGATATGAACTGGTTCTCAAAAGCCGTTCGTCGTCTTGGAATTCGCTATTAACTGGCCTGCATGTCGCTTTTGCAAGAAAATAACGTCATTGAAGATCCGTCCAGAAACCACGCCTCGGTTTACTTAAGTGATGCGCATTAGGCCCGCATGCGGTGAATTTCGATCGAATCCCATGCAGTACAGATCTGCTTCCGCCCTTTGAAATCTCGGATTACGCTGTACCGATTTCGACCGGCGAGTTCTCACACGAGATCGTAACCTGAACAGCTCTGTTGTTCCACACAACTTCCAAAAGGCGTAACACGCGCACTCAAGACAGAAAAACGGGGAACCGGAGCACTTTATGCCAACAAGAAAGACCTGAGGCCCCTTGTTTACCGGAATTACGAGCACAGTGCTCTTATTGACAGCAATCACCCTTCAGTGAACTCTACTGCGGCCTGAGCGTTTTGATAGATGTTAATGTGGGACTCAAATGGCCTTCTGCACGCATGTCTGCAAAGTTATTCAGGCCCGTGGGATCTTTATATATGGATACAAACAAATAAATATAGATACATTACACTAATCTTTAAAAATAGCACCAGCTTCTATGTTAATTATTTTCACAGAGATGACCTTGATGGTCATCAGACTCCTTTGATGACCTTGCCGGGCTTTATCGTCTTGGCCATATCTCTAGGAAGTGTGCAGATACATGTGACCTCAGGTCACCGTTTCTCGGCGTGGCGTGCATGTGCCGCGGGCTGACGTTCTGCTCACCCCTGTTGTTAACACCCAGGTGGAGCATACTCATCAACGCCGATGAATAGCCAGATGATACAGCTGAAATTGCAGAAAACGGGGACGGTCGCGTTTTCCAGAGAGGTGAAGATATGTCAAACGTCTGATAGAAGGCCAGCAAAGAGCTCATGGACGGCGGCACGCATAGGTACAGTCGGTAGTGGGGACTGAGAGTCACCTTTTTAACAGCGTCCCAGTCAGACCTCACAAAAATTCCCCATTCAAACAGCCATAAATCGTTCTTTGTCGCAGGTTCGGATCGATGGGCAAGCGCCGACGCTGCAGCCCCAGAGGTCTGAGGTTTTTACTAAAGCCCCAGACCGGAGAAGCCGGCCTCACGCTCCGTCACCGTGCTTGGGCGACGTCACGCCACGGCCAGGATGAACCGACATCCGCTATCAGGCCTCGCCACCGCTCAATCTCAATCACCGCGGATGCCTCGCACCAAATGGGTTTTAAACGCGACTTGTGGTTTGGCGCCTGGTGAAGCTTACGACCAAGCGCGGCCGTTGGCCCGCGCCAGAGTGTCTTCATCTTCTCTCAGCCCAGCCACCTCGGAGCCCTAATAACGCTGCTTTACGTTTTCCTTAGATGCTGCTCATGAATTTTCATGGCCCGTCCCCTGTTTCCATCGATCGGCGCGACACTGTACCCCACGGCGTCTGCAGCGCTGCATGGCATGCCATGACAGCAGCGTCCGGTATGCTAATGCTTTTTTGGTGACGCCCGTCAAAATTCATCCATGCTGCGGCAAATCACTGATAGACCCAAACGAATTTTTCCGCTGCAAATGGACAGGAGTTCTGAAGATCATCTGCAACACTGGTCTGGCGGTCGTGTGGACATAAAATATCCGAGACGGGTATCTTTGGCCGTAAAGACCTGTTGAGTGCGTGATGGTGGGATGAGGACGAGCAGGTGGCCTGAGGCTCGCTGGTGTCGTTTCAAGACTGGCAATTGTGCGGTCCAGGAGGCAGAAAATAGATAATACAGCAGCAATAGCCTTACTCCTCGCAGAAAAACCAGGAAAATGGAGATAGAGTTGGGTTAACTATAGGTTACAATATATCTTTCCCCCTGGTTTTTCTCCGAGGAATAAGGCTATTCCTACTGTCTTACCTACGTGAATAATGTTCCTCGCTAATGCACTGAACAACTTACGTAATTTTGAGGCAGAACGCGAGTTAGCTATTTCTCATTTGCACGTGTGAATTGAGGGTCAAGTCCGTCCAGTGTTTTACGGCAAGTTTGCCCGTTTTTGACAAGTCACTCTCTCATGGCATAGCTCGGGAAGCTAAGTAAATGAAAGCCTTTGAGGAATGTGGGATCGTGCTGCCAAGCTATTTCCGCAATGGAAGCCTGAGCCCAGTCGTGCCGATGAGTGGACGGGTGTGTATACCGTAAAGCTCATCTGAAAGCGTTTAGAAAAATAGGTGGGCATGGGCACTGCGGGTATTGTGCATGCCAAAAACAGGAAATGCAGCCTGCTTCAATGGTTGGTGTTTCGGGATCTTGATCACAGAATCTTATCTGTTACGAGCATGCGTCATTCAGGCGGAAACGCTAATCGGCCAGTTCTTGCTTTCTGAACCAAATCCATCAGTTTTCGGCCAGTGTCAACTTGTCAAGAAATCCGTATCAGTTACGATGTTCTGAAATTATTTGAACCCGACATCACTGTCCCAAACATAGCCGGCCAAACCGAACATTTGCTGGTTCTAGTCGTCGATAAATCAGCGCCGAAGCTGCCGCGGCTGCCCGCACGCTCGGGCCTGCGACAGGAGGCGCGGTTGCGGCTGGGGCCTGGCGCACGTCCACGGATCCTGCGCCGCTCGCATTCCGCCTAGATAGACGCTGGCGGCGCCCGATCGCCCCCAGAAATGGCACTGCATTCCTGGCCGGACGCATCTCCTCGTCTCCCTCCCTCGGTCCAGACCCCGGCCGTTCCTTTGGCTTAGCCACGCAACGGGGCGCCAGGCCGACAAGCCGAGGCTCAGGAGCGCCGAAAGTGCCTCAGCTGGGCCCGGCTGACGAGGGGCAGACGTTATCCTGAATGTTTCGCTGGAGGAGAACGGTTCGTCACAGCTCGTTCTCTCGCTTCAGCAGAGGTCACATTTCGCTGTGCTCCGACAAGGCGTGCTTTAAGATGGACGAACGGCAGCGGAAAGTCGTGCTCTTTGAAGATGGTGAGTCACTAATGTATTCACGCTCAGAACTAGAGCAGATTGTCTGGGGCCGCAAAAAAATTCAACGATCGGCTTTTAGACCTTTGAAGGACGAGGCCCCGGCTGAGGGTCGTGGGCTCAGTGTGGTACCAGGTTTTCCATGTGACAAAGCACGGTTTGATGGAATGGGCAGCAAATGTTTGCAAACCAATTTGTGTTATATCGGTTTAATCGACAATTTAATATCGTTTACTTTCATTCAATTCAATTATTCTTACATTGAGATATGTTCCACGAATAACCGCAACCATCAATATCACAGGACTATTAGTTAATTAAATGCCTGTTCGTTGGCGAGATGGGCGCGAAAAATATTGATGGCAATCAATTTTTCCCGAATATGAATGTCAAACATTTATCAATATCTATCACAGCACAACTACGGTTATGGCAATAACGCTGCTAAAAGTAAACGAACGGTTTGCATAATATCCTTACGGATGCTGATGTACAAGAAAAGCATTTCGGCAAATAAGGTCGGGCGGGCCACCACATACGTCTATCACGTTCTGAGCCTTTCGTGCATGCATACCGATGACGTAAAAGTCTGAGCGTGTTCCACGTCAATTCAAGATAAGACTGAGATTTCATCAATACACAATTTCATAGTATAACAAATCGCCAAAAACAACACTAAAATACAAATATTTCAGCCATTCAAGATGTCTTGCAATTACTCTTAGTATTAGTCCCGTTCCTACCTTAGTCTTAGTGTTATCACTATTCTTCGTATTGCCTTAATCTTATTCTTGGTATAACCTCAAGTGACATTCTTAGCCGTTTAATATGCCAGTGTTAGTCATTTAGGGCTTAAAATATGCTGTTATCTAATAGACACAAAAGTGCTCCTAATACCAATGGTGGATTCAAGACAGCAGTAATAAGAAATGAAGTATGGGATGTCCTTTGGTAACTGCGTCATTGCAGTGTGCACATCATAATCCATGGTCCAACTTCGAAGGGAAAAGCACTACGATAGATCTGGAGTTGGACACCTCACAAAAATATTTCGATAGCGTCGTCATGTTCCCCAGCTCAGTACAGGCTTGGTTTTCTAAACTTCGTTGCATCGACAGAATAGTTTGCATGGGGGAAGGTGACAGAAACGCCAGATATTGTAAACACGCGGTCAGTCTCGGCATTCCCCGGACTGTAATGCAGTCATGTAGCACACATCTGCGAGCATACAGCCGCTGTTTACATGCGCATTGAGGTGACCGCGATTTCGGATCAAGAGCTTTGTGCATCTGTTTGGATTATATTAATTGGGTATTTTCTGTTGGATTCATATCAAATTTGATCCATTTCTTTACATTTGTCAGATTATATTTGTCATTCGTATGTGATCTTGATCAAAAGCGTTGTACATTCATTTCAGTTAAAGTCATGTTACTCAAAACATAATCAAAGACGCGCAGGCAATAACCTTTTTAGTAGTTTTAAAATACCCACCGGTTACTTGATAATTGCCTCACTCATCTCCGACACCATACCCGCAATTCTCGCAGCAGCGTACCAACCCCGCCCGTTTTAACCATTACGTGTGGGTGCCTATGGGATTGCGCTATCCGTGAAGCCTTCTGCGTAACACCCACACCTTCTGCCAGGTAGCGGCAGGAAGCAAGGAGGATGGAAGCATCAAGGGTAAACTGTTCAATGGCATCATCTTTTAAAATCGAAAGGGAATGAAACAATGGTGTACCCAAGGAGAGATGCTTTGGGGCCATGCCCCCTCTCCCCGTGGAGTTGGCGGGACCGCGTGGGACCACAACACCAGTGCTCAGCATACTTTTACCCAGAATTTTTGGCAGTTTAGAACACCGGGAGGGCTTCTTAACACTAACATCGGACATCCAAGGCAGCCGAATGGGCTCTCGAATCTGCAAAGGTCCTCCAAACAAAAGCAGAGATCCTATAGCCACGAAGAAAGACCCTCTTGACTGAAACGACCCCAATGACCCGATTTGCTCTCTGCTGGTCCCTGGTTACGCTCAAGGATTTAAATGCTGGAGCTGCCACTTTCTGATATTTGGAATACCCACACCCGCCCCGCCCCGCACCCAAACTTAAAAATCCTCACCCCCCCCCCACAAACCTCATTTTTCGTTGTCATTACGCTTAATTAACTTCATATTACGAGTGTCAAAACAAAATGCTGTAAGAAACGCACAAACATATTCATGTATCCACAGGCGTTCTTCCTCACCTGTTTTTGTAAACTGTCAATTAGTGAAGTTGTTGCATTTTATTTGTTCCAAGATCTGAAACTATGGCTCATTTTGAACAGACTGCTGAACAACCAACACATGCACCTCCTCAGTCCCAAGCATGAAATCCTCTTTCTACGGGACATAATCCTCTAGCTCCTTCACAAAGTTCCTCAAAAGGAGCGAATAATCCATACCTTGAAAGAAAATGAACCAAACAAATACAACCAGTATCAGAACGCAAAAAAAAGAAGGCTGAGTTGAACTTTACCAGGATGCATATCATTACTCGCTAGTCAGTAAACATACGTAGGCAAGCCTTTTGTAACAAACAAAAAACTGGCATCCAAAGCCCAAAGCTAGCAGGTACTTGAAACCAGCCAAGTTGTCAATTTCACAACGAAACATTGACACAAACACGGTAAACTAAATGTCCTCACTTATACATACATGGCACGGAAATACTATAAAGTACAACTTTATCCTTGGCTAATAGGCACCACAATAACAATCTTTCCAGTGGCGTAGACAGCTGTCGGTACCTGAATGATGGCTGGCCGTTGTTTTCTGCGTCCACTGGCGAAGCTTAGAGTGCAACTAAAACAATGTTTTTTTCTAATGCTGGATTTATATTCCAGATGCCTTCCGTATGATCTTACACAGAAAGCCAACCAGCCTCAGCATCTTCTAGCCGCATGACAACTGAACTAACGATGCAGAAGGTAGAGTAAGGGAAAGTAGAGATAGCTATAATGTAAGCAGTAGTAAGGGACGGTAGGGATAGTTATGTCAGTATTTATTCTGAGATCTCTCTCCTGCTACAACCACTGAGGATAGGACTTCGGTTCTTAAATCTGCATCTGCAGGCAGCTATAGCCTCCAGCTTAATATGACGCCGTTAATTTTTGGAGAGCATGTCTTCGTTGTTTGGTAAGTGACTCTGAATAACCTACCATATCAGACAATCTGCCCCACTCTAGGGTAAATTGTATCACATGATGAGGGAAGTTGCATTTGTGTTTTTGTCATAACGTAGGTTGAACCACCAGGAAGCTAAATGTGTTACGACTGTAGACCAAATACTCTCGTCTGTGCTTTTACGTAATCCGTAGTTATTGCGGCATGACAAATTTGTACTCTTTTCAACAATAAGTATTTGCTTTGCGACCACTGCCACCTCGGTTTCGATCGCTCGGGTGGAATTTACTGGTTTATATAGGTAACGTAAATGTCGACCTGTTTTCTGGATGACAATACGTCATAGTCAGCATGTCATTCAACCATTAGCAGTAAGTCAATTAATGGCATCTTGTTGATGCACTGTATTACTGATACAACAGGCCCCATGCACAGCTGATGCAACATGTAGCGTCCGACATCTTGAAAGTACGTTTGCAGCATTCCAAAATCCTTGGCAAGCAGACGCCAAATGCTTTGCAGTATATACGACACATGTACCGCCCCATCACTCAGTATATCATTTAGATTGTTCTAGTTGTGCCGTAAGTCGTTAAACGCACACTCACACCGATCGCTCTAGCTTTCAACGATATGCAAAAACATATTTGTTGCCCTCATTCCAAGACTCGTGCACGTACACTGAAGCACATTGAAAGGTAGATGGATCTACTGCGCGTCAGCTGAGAGACCAAGACATTCCATCCATCGCAAATACTTGGAATAAATCATTCTGATACTACTTGAACATAGTACAATTCACCCAGCACTACTCTGTTTAGTGAAAGACCAGTGCGTCAGGCACGAATAAACGTCAATAATCATGCTTTATCGATGGACAGCCGATGATTCATTCAAACATGACTAGCAAATATGAGCTCGTCCGCACGCCACCTAAGAGTCATCCTTAGATGCATTCGGACTCCCTGAACAGCTGTCGACATAGACCAATCCCTGCCGACCTCCGTGTGTCGATTTCGTCCTTCGATGCGGTTATTATGAAACTTTTACCGGGATTGTTGGAGTGATTTGGTAATTGGTGTTTTCCTCAACCTTTTTTTCCTTTTTCCTGGCCAGATACCAAATCAGTGTTAGCACTATAGCAGAAAGCATTGCTGTACAAATTTATATAACTTGTAGTTAAGGTCTGAGCTGAAGAACACTGGATTGCTAAGCTGTTATGGAAATAAGTAGCTTCTCTTCCATCGGTGGTTGTTACCAACAATTGCTAGTAAATTACGCATACATTTGAGGGTAAAAAGCAAAATTGGAGAATTTTTTATGAAGAATACCCGCCAATACCCGCAATGTAGCCAGCAATATCCGCTAAAAGTCCATGCGGTTTTTTCAGCCCTTTCATCGCGAGCCCACGGGCTAGAAAGGCACATCTATTAGATGCAGACAAATATAAGTTTTGGACTAAGTGTTTATCTTTTGCTGATTCGAGACGACTGGCACGAGCGGGGAAAGTCACTCGTCTAGCTGTGCCGCCAGGCAGTTAGAAACCTCCTGCACTGAGCTATTGCTGCCAGACGACTTTGGCAACCGATACCAGTTGGTCTGATCAATGAGTTGTTCAGTCAAACCATCACTCCAATCTGACAAGCCGAGTCTCCAGACACAGGCTCCGCGCGCTACTTCGTAAGCATTACTTAAACGTTGGCTGGCCATGAGTCTGGTCCGGGCCAGTAATTTTAATGGCGATATAAAGCTCCGAGTACAGCGATATATTAAATGATCTAGTGTGCACACTTGCAATAAAGTTAGCAATGTTTCATGCTTAAGTCGGATGCAGTTATAACACGTTCTCGAAAGATCAGAACCATATGATTAGTTAAAATCTGATGACGACCGACTTACAAAATATAATATCCGTGTAGTGATGACACATTTACGTCACACAATTACGATTCAAACCGATGTAATGCATCGAACCGAAAATTCACCAGTATTGTGACATAATTTCAAAAACAAGGTAGCACAATAGACGAACGGAATGGGTAGGTCCTTTCACTTATATGACCTGACAGTAAAACTGTCTCTCAGTCGACTGTTCAGCAGAGCACACTACGAATTGATCCAATCCGCGGACGACAGGCTGATCCGTAGAGCAGACTAAACCGAGCGAGAAAATTCAAACAACGAACAGGCTAGAATGGGGCAGATTTTACAATTTGCCAATCCTCACAGCTTACACGGATTGAAAAGTAATTAAACTTCAAAAAGAGGCTAATTTGATTTACCAGGTCTACTGCAGCAGCCCTAAGAAAGTAAGTTGAATCCTGGAGAAATGTTGGTTTCAATTACTTTTATCTGAAACTAGCATTTAGTTACTAGCATTTCGTTTTGAAGACATTTTCTTGGTGTTCTGTTGCCAACGACCATAAACATTGCAGAATGCGGGGAATAAGATCCAGGTCAAACTGAAGTTAGTAAAATGTTTCTTTATATGCTTCCCGTTATTTTTTGCCGAAAAATGCGAGAGAAGACAAGTTTCGTATGCCGACATCAGAACTGGGCAAAAGTCAAACCTTTCAAACACTTGCGATAACCCAAAAAATCGAATATATATATATATATATATATATATATATATATATATATATATATATAATATGTTATATATAGATATATATATATATATATATATATACATATACAGATACTTGCGTGTGCGTGTGCGTGTGCGTGTGCGTGTGCGGTGTGGCGGCGTGCGCGTTGCGCGTGTGGGTGCGTGCGTGCGTGCGTGCGTGCGTGCGTGCGTGCCGTGCGTGCGTTCGTTGTGTGTTGTGGTGGTGTGGTGGTGTGTGTGTGTGTGTGGTGTATTATAGATATATATATATATATATATATATATATAGCATTTTTGAAGCGCTGCGCTGATGGCCTGGAACCGGAAAGGCCATGCAATACGCGGGTGCTACGACGTGATATTCAGATGCTGGAAATATGCAATTCCAAATTTCTTTAGCATGCCCAATGCCTTTCATTTTTATACACACCCACTTCCTCTGATTTTGGTGGTCGTAGTTCACCCTGGTCGTGCATGTGGTTTTAGTAATTCACATAAAGTCAATTGTCACGTTGAAAGCAGGCAAATACGTTGCTGAACATTATTGCATAAACTAAGGAATACGATGATAATATTATGCTTGTAACAAAACGAAAGACCATTACAGCATTTAGGTTACTTGCCCGTTCCTAAATCCTTTGTCAAGTTCTTAACACGCCTGGCACGATGCACATTTTCATTGCTGGCATTCTTCACAATCTCCTTTAAAACACTTTGTACAGTTAACGACATCGCATATTTACAAACGGTCGCAGTGTCAGTAGCGTGGACTGAAAACGCAAGCCATGTTCCGATTTGCTTCATGTTCTATACCCAGTAGCAACGACTCATTCCAATGTGGCTCTCCGGTTTCTTTACTGCCCAGTGACAGCTCAACCCTCACCAACTTATGGTCGACTAACTAACCGTCAACTTCTTCCAGTTTGAGCTTCGATTACATAACGTGTTCGGTTCTCACCAATCCGCAAGTAATAAATCCCCATCTTAACTCCGTATTCCTACCATGAATCTATGCTGGTGTTAACCAGGGTGTTATTCGTTTTTCATCAAGGTGTCTGTGCTCGGTACACTGAATGACAGTGCTTCATCTTTATTCATATATTTATGATGGGTGCACCTTTGTCCAGCGAGTGCTCATGAGCGGTAACTTTATCCATTTAAATATCAACACAACTTCTGTCACTTCATCGCCAGCGACCGTCGCCCACCGCTAAGTTTGTTGCAAAAGTTTGTTTCTAAGTTTGTTTTAAGCATGCAAAATCAACATTAAAAGTATCGACTTAACATAAGATGCGTCGCAGAGACAAAGGTGAAGGCATCCATATCTTAACACGAGATCGGGTGGGGGTCAAATTGACCTCCCGAAGGTTTTTCCAGAATGGTTTCCGAACGGCGGGGCGTAGCGACGCCAAATTGTGTACAGCTATAGACAATTGAATGGCAGATCGTTTGGTGAAAAAATTATATGTACCTTGTAAGGTCGCTGGCCTATGGCAGGTCAAAGTCAGGCCATGATTTCAGCGAAGGCAATTTCTAGGGAATCCTTCAATCTGATACCACAACGGAGTGTTAGACGAAACCATACATCTCTGAGATGCTTTCTTAGGCAACACAGCAGTTGAATGGGCAAGTTACATTAACCTAAGGTCAGGTATGAGTGTCACACCAAGATCGAAACCAACCTGTTTTGCTACTCCAGGGCTTGCTGTATGGGATAGTTTCTGGTGCTTATTTCGAATTTATTGATAGCAGGAACCGCATTATACATCTCCCACGGACTTCTTAGACACCAGACTAGGTCATTGACCTAATGACCTAACATAACCCAGGTCAACATTTTGTTTTTTTGGAACATACTGCCTAGCGTCATCTTTGTCGCTTAGTGAAATGCAAAACTCAAAGCAATCTTGTATGATTTTGGTCACGTTGACCTTCAAAAGGTCAAACAAGGTCACTGACCATAAGTGAGCATGTCACCTTTTGCTTAGAAACGATTATCTAGGTTCTGGGCGCACTTTGGAGACCAGCCTGAAATTTGACCTTGTTTGACCTTTTTTGACCCAAAGGTCATAACCTAGGAACCTGAAACTTTGACGTAAGTGAGTTTACGTACAGTTCAACACACCCTGTAAATTTGGTGTATCTAGCTTTCTTAGTTCCCGAGATTTCAGTGGGGGTCAAATTGCCCTCTACCCCCATCCGAGCAAAGGGTATCTAGCCGGCCACCTGGGCGCGTGTTAAAAATCGTGGCAAGAAAATCGCAGCAACTAATCGCGGCACGATTCGGTTGCCGTAACAAACGAAGCGGTAAGAAGTTGCGACACCACTTAACCTTCCATGAGAATACGGCCGTTCTCGCGAGATTTCGTTGTCATTGCCTCAGACCCAAGCCTCAGACTGGGCGAGGCGACCACACCCGAATGTTACGACCTCCGTGGAAGAACTCTTCTCAAACTTCAAACAATACTGCCTGTTGTCTCGTCTGACACTGTCCGCGATCTTCGTCTTAAAGGGAGTGCTGTACATTTGGAGATATTGAAGCAAGCATCAGATATGATAAAATAAGCTCACTTATAGCTATAAGTGTACTTTTTAAGTGGAAAAGACTGCTTGAGACAGCACAATTTCACTGTCAAGTATTTGTGCCCCTCAGTACGTCATTTTTGATTACGTCATCGTACCTGGCAGAACAAAGATTGAGAGCCTACTAACGGCCGTCATATTTGAAAATCGCCCCCGCGAACGTCAGATATGAGCGGCTCGACAATTATATTTGTACTGACCTTAATCACCGCATGGCCAGTGGAATGGCAGGATTTGAATGGCGTTATTCTAGCGTCATGGATGGGCGTATAGCTCAGAAATAGAGGGGCTTAGGTCTTAAGAAGAGCAAAGCTGTGAACTACACTGACTGATTTCCAAGATGGCTATTTGAGTTCAAAACCCCATACAAATGTGGAACACTCCCTTTAACATATTGAGCGCCCAGTAGCCACGAATTGATGAAATTGCCATTTTATTTCACATTTTCTACACTACCCAACTGAGCCATTGGCTTCATTTTTTCGTGGTTGGCTACGTAACCATCTAGAGTTTCTGCTTTGGATTTAATTCCTAAATTGGCAAGGCCCTCACATACAACAAAGAAATCTCTCCCGGATTTCCTCTGAGGTGCAGACGATGACACGCATACTAGTGTTTACTGTCATCTTCCCCCCCCCCCCCCCCATGTACAAGGATGCGGTTTCATCCAGTCCACCCGTCCTCTCACAATTTGGGAAGAACATGGCCGAATCCATGGTGAAACATATTTTTTGGTGTATTTTCAGGATAGGTTTTACACTTTTTCAAGATTTTTCACAAGAAAGAGTAAGGCACCAACGTGGTGGCGACTTGCTCCATAATTGATTACTTGCTAACATGTTTGTAGCACGAGCGGCTTCTAGTTCCACAGGGAAAAGACGATCACTCCAGCGCGATTTCACGTCAGCTATTTCTCAAAGGTCAAAACTGTCCGTTCTATTGCTTGACACCCGGCGTCCGCTGAAGATGAATAGAGATGCCTGAATCTGTCAAATGTCAGTAAACATTACATAAGAGGCTCACGCAAATCGGCTCTGCTTGTCTAAAGGGACGAGCTCGGGCGTTCCCCACAAAGCTTACCGTTCGTTGGCCGATTCTGCAAACGCTCTACCGGTTTCGTCCTCAAGATGTCGCAGAGTATGCCGGCTGCTCTCCCTCAGCACGCACCGCCGCGACTGGCCCGCGCCGTCCGCCGCCGCGGGCTCCTCCGCCGCGGAGACGCCGGTCCCGCGCGCCCACATAAATCAGCCGCCATCTGTTGCTGGCGGCGGGCGAGAGCGGGAGCCGACGGGCGGGGCACGGCGGCGGATGGGCGCCGGAGGGCGCATAAACGACGCATTGATTATCCTAGTATAGCACGATGTGCATAAGAGACCGCCATTCATACGGGCGACGTTGAGATACTGGAGGCTGCTGCCTGGAATTTTAAGATGATCATGTTTGAAGACTACGGTGGTGCTTTGTTTTTTCAAGAACTATTGTTTGCGTCCATGCTACTCGCTGGGCGAGCAACACATCACAGCCGCCGGGAATTAACAGCACCGACATAATCAAAATAAGCATAATCGTAATCGAAAACGCTGTCCGGAGTTTGACTCGCCTGAAGCGGCGACAGGAGACACCTGATTGTAGCCACCATCCGGGGATACTCTGCTCCACTAACTTTTTAGATCCCTTGCTAAGACGCTTGAAATGAGGTTGGCTACTTTCCTTGGATCTCGCTCCAGAAAGTTACTCCTAAACCAGTGCTGTTAAAAAGGCGGCTGAGAGGCAGCGGCGCAGGTTATGAAGAAGCGAAATTGTGTGCCTAAGCCGCTGGGAGGTGTCAGCGGGTGCAGGTTACGAAGAAGTGAAATTATGTTCGAAGTAGAGCACTCCAGCTATTGTGAAATCCACGAATTTCGGATTCATCCATGGATCGGGTTTGATTGGATCATAACATTTCCCGAAAGTACGAAAAAACAACTAACATTTCCAAACATTAAAATGTGTTGTTCACGCGGATTGCACGGGGTGAAAGTCAAGAAAATGCAATTAAAAACCGCTAACTGATCCTTAAAAGGATGAGCAGGGACAGACTCAGAACATGTGTTCAAACCAAAGAGGTATTGCTGATCGATTCATACCGATGTGAAACACCCATTGATGATGCTTTGGTAAACCATAGTTGTTGTTCGTGCGGAAGAGTTCGTTAGTATTCCGGAGGACCATCGACTTGAGACGTTGGAAGGACAGAGTCTCTATTAGCCAAAGAGTTGCAAGGCAGGGGTGACAGAGGGGTTGGAAGGGCGGCGTCGCACACTCCGAAGTCGTCGTCGTCGTCGTAAACGCTGTCGCGGCTCGTGTCGAGCCGCGCCGGCGGAGTCTGAACGTGGACTGCTCGGCAGGAACCGTGCGTCCCGCCCGCGTGTCCCCATACACCCACGTGGGTTTGTGGGCTCCAGATGGTGGGAACCAATCGTCAGAGGGGACGCTCACACCCTCGCGGAGCCGCCGCCGCCGCGCCGGCAGCGACGGCCCGTTTGCTCGCTAACAGTTGTAATTCCTGTCAAGACGACTGCCAAGTGCCTGATAAAACCTCAGCTGATGTCATATGACTAAAAGATAATGCCAGCTTTACAGGCAGCACTGTTGGTCGCTATGACATTGAATGATATAGGGATGAGGCCAGATTAACTACAAGGGTCAATCAAATATGTACTTTACGCGCACATAACCTGCCACGGTATCACAAACCTGTCCGTTGAGCCACCTCAAACCAGAATGATGTCAACATGAACTACAATAAGAGTAGTTCTCATCTATAAGAATTTCTTCTATATGTATACACACACACACACATATATATATATATATATATATATATATATATATGTATATGAATTCTCTTGTATAATAAGAGTGTACAATAACTCTTGTATAATAACTCTTCTTCCACCACTGACCGCGCTGACGCACTACCACGTCGATATCATCCCGCTTGTTTTGAGGACGGGAAACCCGCGAGCGGTTAGCGGGGACTCATGGTGTTATGCGAAGATATCACAGCGGGTGATACACGTCTATCCGGGCGCCGTCTATCCGCGCGTCATGCTCATATGTCGCTGGCCTTGCTTTGTCTACGTCGAGAATCATAGGTGAATACTGTGCGCGTTATTTGTCGTGCATCGTAGCTTAATAGCCAAATGCATAACTACATTTATATACTGCATCAATTTTAGAGGGCACAAAATATAATCTCTCCACTTGGACTCCCCCCATAACACGTCACTCGCTCTTGCTGGCTGTCGCTGTCATTAAGAAGTCCAGGAGTCAATATAAGATCAACTAAATGGTGCATGAGGCATGTACCCCCTGCCACACATAGACAATCGAACTGTGCACTTGCCATGTCATTCTGGCGGCAGCCTCCCCCGCTGAAAGCAGAAAAGATGGAGCGCTCTGGGCGCATCAGAACAGGTCATTGCTGGAGACCCACGGTAAAACGTGAACGTTGATGGATCAAAGCTGGTAACAGTTAAGAAGCAGAAGGCTCAGATACCTGCAGAAACCTTATAGCAACTAATGAAATTATGCGTATTCAGAACTCTGTCGTCAATTGTTGGAACATTAAAGTAAGTGGTTAGACTAGTCTTTCGTGAACAGGCATTTCATGTCTTTGGATAGGGGCATGGCTTTCTTGCAATGATCTTAGGCGCCCGAAATGTATACGCTTGGCATGCGGCGCGTCTTTTGTAAAGAAGATGGCGCTGCCCCTGTTGTCAACGACCTGCCTGTGACGTATGTGATAACGCTGGTGCTGAGGTAATCGATATCTCGTTTTTTAAGACGTTGTTGCAGGGATAGGGAGCAGAGAAGTGACGAACCGCGAACTTGGACGACGTGCAGTTCCTAAAGACAATATTTTGACGCTTGCGACATGCTTTCATGTCATGGTGCCCCATAAGCTATCAGTAGGCTCCCGTAAGGTTTTACGGAACGCACTTCTTTCTGGCAATCGAAGCAAGCATTTGTACCGCAGGAACATCTTTTGAGCCTTAGAGGCTTCCCTCATGATTTTGGGCTCCCTTGTATTCTTTAGCGAGCTCTTCTAGACTTCGGGAGTTGCTTCCACATCTCAGGGACGTCCTTTTGGCCCTCGAAGATGGTCCTATCCTAGTTTTGGATACCACGCCGGCTTTCCGAGGGTCTCAGACCTAATCCTCGAACATATTTTGAACGTCATCGGCACCCTTTAAGCCCTCATGACGCACATCCAGGCTTTGAAGCGCTGTTTCGTTCTTTAGGCCTTTCTTGATTACCTCAGGATCAGACTTGTGCCTAGTCCCCAAGATTTCTTCCCGGGAACCGGTTCCTGGTTCCTGGTTCCGTAACCAGGAAGAACCCAGGAACCAGTCTGGCAATAAGTCGAAAGATCCAGCAAGAGCCAGGATCCAGCTTGACAATACGTCGAAAGATCCAGCAAGAACGAGGATCCAGCTTGACAATAAGCCAAAAGATGCAACAAGAACCAAGATCCAGGCTGAAAGATCCAGCCTGGAATTATGTTGAGGGATCCAGCAAGAACCAAGATCCAGCTCAGGCCTAAGGTGGAGATTCAATTTCAGCAAGAACCAAGATCCATTCTAAAACTATGTTCAGGAGCCAGCAAGAAACAGAATCTTACGAGGATTTCTTTACAGCAGTTGCTGCTTACACTCCCCACTTTTCAGGTCTGGCAATGTATACTGTTCTTAATGTAAATTAATAAAATTAGGTCTATGAACATTGCTGGTTATCTGCTCAGGCT
>NW_023596545.1:38784428-38821928 GCF_011947565.3 Pollicipes pollicipes | reverse complement strand
GTACCGTAAAAGAAAATGTAGCCTGAAACATAACTTGATGTGGTAAATATATGTTTCCAAACCAATCTTGGAACAGCTTTCCTGACCTTCCAATGGCATGCAGCTTAAGGAAAGTGTCACACCTTTGGGACTTATTTAAAAACATAATTAGTGAAACCTCGGGGCTAATCGCGTCTAATAATACCATTGGGTAGTGCCACTGTAGCACCGCCAAGACATGAAAGGGTCATCAGTTTCAAATATTTTCAAAAATAAATTACGCTGTCATTACTTTGTAAAAGCATTACGATTCCCTCCTGCGGTCGCGACCACCGTTGTCATAACAACCACCATACGTACCTCTAATGGTGTGATCAACAGAGCGTTTGTAATTGGCCCAGCGGGCAAGGGCCTCTAACCGAGAAGTTCATTCGTTGAAGTTTGAACCACTGCGTCACATAGATCTTGCCACTCTCCCAATTCCAAAGCCAAAGTGCGCCTCGAAAGAGGCAACGTGATAAACGTCATAAGGGAGAAATCAAAGCCACAGGATAACGTTCCGTTGAATACGCGGGATAAAGGGTCATGTTTGTACATCTTTTTGTCTAATAAATTACTGTTTCAATCTGTAGCAGAATTTACCACACACACAAAGATTTTAACACATAAACGTGTTGCAAGCGCTGCAAAACATACACGAGGGAAAACCGGGTCACATGAAACGTAGCATTTTCATAATCGTGAGTGGGGTTTCTCCGCACAAGGTCGGCTACCGCAAATGGAAGTTTTGGACTGCTCAGAAGGTTTTCGAGAGAGCTGGTATTAAACCTGTACTCATCCGATTAAAGAATAACTGAAAAATACAAGAAATAAGCTAGCTACCCCTTTAAGGTTAGCGTCACACCTTTGGGGCATATTTCAAAAACAAAAGAGGCACCACTTTTGATCCGTTTTAACCCGCACATTGCAAACCTGTGGGCTGCGACACCTCCATTGGTGTAATAACGGCAGTATGAATGGACGTTTGTGATTGGCATAGCGAGCGGCAAACGCCAGTTACCGAGGAGCGCATTGGTTGAAGTTGGAACCACTACGTCATTACAGACCGTGTGATGCGCTGCTTTCTAAAGCCAAAGTACGTCTCGAAAACAGCCACATTATTAAACGTAATAATGGAAAAATAAGAGCTATAGCATGACGTTTCGTTGAAAGCGCGGAATACTCTAGCCTCATGTTAACATATGTATTTCTTTGAAAGGTGTTTCAAGCTTTCATAACACTTGTTACACAAGCATTTTGGCAAATTAGTGCGTTGCAAATATTACAGAACACACGGATTGAAAAAGCAAGGAAAATAAAATGTGTCACTTGCGTGGTGGAGGGCAGGGAGTCCATTGAGATTAATGCCACAGGAGCGGCTACTTCGAATCGAAATTGCATGCCAGTCAAAAGGATTTTGAGAAGACTGGTATTACCGATCAAATCGGAGGCGTCTGATCTAGCAATAAGTGAAAGCACAAACAGGGTGATATGCTCTCTTTAACATAAACGTCTCTGCAAACATTTTTTCAACCTTTGCATGTCATTTCTTGCGTAAAATCGCTCATAGGAGTTGTGTCGTTAGATTGAAATGATGAATGGCTTTTCAAAAGCTTTGAAAAGTTCTGCATCGCAATCGCTCCTGGAAACGGCTGAAGAACAGCTGTTACATGTCATTAAGCGAGGATTATTCAAATTGATTTGAATTTAATTAAAAAAGCTGCATGGCCCTCCATTTAGTACGTCGAATAAACCTTCCTTTCGCCAACCAAATGATTTTGATATATTTCCTTTTCATCGACCATGCGGAAATTGTCCGTCCGAAAGCATGTTTTCAATGCCAGGAAATACCGAGGAACTGAACTCATCACTTTGGCGGTCTGTATTCGGCCGTAGCGCTATGGAGCAAAAACGCTGTTATAGCTGGAAACACCAGCATCACGATCTTATCTCCCACCTGGCCGCAGGGCTAAACTTAACAAAAGCACTGTTGTTCAAAGAGCAAACAGCAGCTCGAGGACCTTGCTCCTGGCAGAAAGAAAATTGGCATAAGAAGCAGAGTTTTACAAAAAGTTGTCGCAATGTAGCCTACAAATTGCTTTTCGGTACGTCCCATAACGTCAAAGGATGTATTGAAATCAAAATCCTCTCCTCACTCAAGTGCAACTAATAACCGATAAACCTTCTGTCAAACGCTTTTCTTAAAAGGCTCAAGTCGACAAGTGTGTTGCACAATATGATTCAGCACGCAGCCAGAAGTTTGTCCAAGTGACTGAGTGACAATCTGAGCGCTAGATCACCGTGTCACACGCTCACGACACCAAACACACCAACTGAAAACGGCTGACAGGACGCATGGACGGCCAGTGGTGGCCCCACCCACGGCCGCTGCTGGGACGGAGAATCCCCACTCTATCCGTCACCGGGCACTGATTACAGAAACCGCAGTCGTGACGTCCCGGAGACCCGCTGCGTCGACCCAATATAGCGCGTCTGGTCACGGCAGTGCCGAGAGCTCGCCGGCATCGCATCGACCGTCCCCAATGGGATCATGCCGCACCACCCGCGGGCTGTGCCTTGCAAAAGGGCGCCCCGCAGCCGGGCTGCGGCCGACGACGGCGAACTTGTGAGCGGTGACGGAGGTCTCCTACCTCTCCCCCTCCCGCCCTCTCTCCAGTTCCTGTATACAGCCGGGGGGCGGAGAGCGCCGGCGGGAGACCAGATTCGATCGCCGTCGCCTCTGCATGCGTCGCGCCGTAGCTCATCGGCGTCCGCCATCAGCGCACAATGGGCGACGCAGGAGCGCGCCGAGCTCGTCTGGGATGCGGCCGCGCGCCCGTATTTTGCTCGCTCCGCTGGCCAATGGATTGGACGGCCGCACTGGCTGCTGAGTCGCAGCGGTGGACGCGCTACCGGGTGCCACTAGGCCACGGGGCTCTGGCGGCTGCAGGCTGATGTTACCATGTATATGCCTATACACTTGACGGTTTACAAATAATAATTTTCATATCGTTTCTTCTGGTGGATTCTTTCTCTCTCTCTCTCTCTCTCTCTCTCTCTCTCTCCTCTCCTCTCTCCTCCCTCTCCTCTCTCTCTCTCCTCTCTCTCTCTCTCTCTCTTCTCTCAGCCTATCTACTCTCGCTCTCTCTCTCTTCCTCTCTCTCTCTCTCTCTCTCTCTCTCTCTCTCTCTCACTCCATCATCTCTCTATCTCTCTACTCTAGCTCGCTATTCTTCTATCTCTCGATATATATATATCTCTCTCTATCTCTCTCTCGCTCGCTCTCTCTCTCTTCCATATCTCTCTCTCTCTCTCCTCCTCTATCTCATCTCTCTTCTCTCTCTTCTATTCTATCTCGTCTCTCTATCACTCTCTCTCTCTTCTATCTCTCTCTCTCTCTCTCTCTCTCTCTCTCTCTCTCTCTCTCTCTCTCTCTCTCTCTCTCTCTTCTCTCTCTCTCTCTCTCTCTCTCTCTCTCTCTCTCTCTCTATCTCTTTCTCTCTCCTCTCTCTCCTCTCTCTCTCTCCTCTCTCTATCTCTCTCTCTCTCTCTTCTCTCTCTATCTCTCTCTCTCTCTCTCTCTCTCTCCTCTCTCTCTCTATCTCTCTCTCTCTCTCTCTCTTCTCTCTCTCTCTCTCTCTCTCTCCGGCTCTCCTGCTCCTGGCTCTTGCTTGTCCGGCTCTCAGGCTATTCGGCTCCCTGTCTCTCCGGCCCTTTCTCTGGCTCCTTCTCCGGCTTTCTGGTTCTCGGGTTCTCCCGGTCTGTTACTCTCTGGCTCTCTAGATTTCAGTCACCTTACCATCTAGCGTAGATTATTGAGCATTGGCTGTGGATTAATGATCTATCAATTAACAAACGCTCGGATGGGGGATCAAATGACCCCCCGAACGTTTTTTCCGGAAATTGAATACCGGATCGCTTGTATCAAAAATTTGCAATCTACCTTGTACGGCTGCTGACCTATGGCAGGTCAAATTCAGGTCATGGTTTCAGCGAAGGCAATTCCTAGGGAATACTTCAATCTGATCCAACAGCGGAGTGCTAGAAAAAGCCATACATCTCTGAGATGCTTTGTTAAGCAACACAAATATAAAATGAGCAAGTTATGTTGACCCGAGGTCAGGTATGAATATCAGACCAAGGTCAAAACCAGCCTGTTTTGTTGCTCTAAGGCTTGCTGTATGGGATAGTTTGTGGTGCTCATTTCGAATTTATTGATAGCAGGAACCGTATTATGCATCTTCCATGGACTTCTTAGAGATCAGAAGAGGTCATTGACCGAAAATGAGCAAGTTCAACACTTTGGTTTTAGAAACATACTGCCTAGCGTTATCTTTGTCGCTTATTCAAATGCAAAACTCAGAGCAGTCTTGTATGATTTTGGTCACCATGGCCTTCAAAAGGTCAAACAAGGTCACTGACCCTAGATGATCATGTGACCTTTTGCTCAGAAAAAGTTATCCAGGTTCTGGGGCACTTTGGAGACGATCCTATGATATGACCTTGTTTGACCCTATTTGACCCGAATGTCATAACCTAGAAACCTCAAATTTTGACCTAAGTGAGTTAATGTACAGGTCAATACACTCTGTAAATTTGGTGTTTCTAGATTTCTTAGTTACCGAGATCTCAGGGGGTCAGATTGACCCCCACCCGAGCGAGGGCTATCTAGGCGGCCACCAGGGCGCGTGTTGAAGCACATTGCATCAGCGAGCGAATATTGAATGTGAGTCGGATTAATGCAGTATCAATTCGCACACTGTGGATGACTTAAATCAGAACTGAATCATTCAATTGGAATGTGAAGAAACAAAAAATCGATTTAAAAGAAAACAAAATTATGATTTGAGTAAGATCTGAATCGTTCCATGAGGGTCATGAGCAATGGTGATTCGATTGTCAAAATTGTTGAGTCGAATACAAGTGTGCCTAGGGCCTTTGGTGCGGAGTAATCGCTGTGTTTTCTGAATCTTGACCGTACGCCCTTTTCATAACTGGTATTGCACTTACAGGCAAGTTGATACAGGAACCTATCAGACCACTTAAGATATCGAATAGCCTATGCATTCTGACTCTGTGACGTGTAACATCTGAAACTTTTATACCCAGATTTTGGGAAAGTAACAGCCCGGTACCATTTTTTTCAAGTGCGGCGTTGCCCCCTCGGTGGTCTGTCGTGCAACGCACGAGCACATGGCACCAATAATCTGAACTGAAATTGCGCAAGCTAGCAAAGCTTGAACAGACAGCATCACTCGCAGAAATGAAATAGCTGTCTTGGAGTTCACGTATTTATTTCTGTCGGATTAGATTGATTGTGCTCCGATTTCATCATGAGTCGGAGCGTGTCAAGACGAGACTATCTGCCTGGCCGATCACCGCACGCCAGACTCATCAGTTATAACAAAGAAACAAATGTAATTATTGCAGGCATGGTGCGTAACTGGGCTTGACAGTTTCCGGTCCACTTCAGTTCAGGCAGAATTGGATGGGTGAACGCTGGCAGAAGCGCGCGCACTAAAATAATGCGGGATGACTCACTAAGGTAATGCTTGTGAGCACTCCTATGGGTGCAGGAGAAAACACGCACAATGAAAGAGATTGTTCCCGCTTTGCGACATATTTCAAAAACACACTCCAGTGAAAGCTCAGATGCCATTTACGTCTAATAAAAGCACCGAGTAGTGCGATTGCAGCATCGTCAAGACGTGATAAAGACGCCAATTATACTCATTATCGAATCTAAATTGCGCTGTCAACGCTTTGCAACAGCACTACGCTTCTTCCTCCCAGTCGCAACCACCATCGTCATGGTCATCGCCGTCCGCATCTCTACTGGTGCAAATACAAAAAAAGTTTGTGGTTGGCCTAGCGAGCGGCAAGAGCCTGTTACCAAGAGGCGCACTGGTTGAAGTTTGAATCAGCGTGTCATTATGGGCCATGTGATGCTCCTATTTCCAAAGCTAAAGCGCGCCTCGAAAAAACGCCACGGTGGCAAACGCCATATGGGACAAATCAAAGCTATAGCATAACGTTTCGTTGAATTCGCGGTATAAAGGCTATTGTTCACATGTTTTTTTTTCTAAACAGGGTGTTTCAAGCCTCCGCAGCATTTAATACACAAACATTTTGACATATTAGTGTATTACAAATATTCCAGAACATACATGTTGGAAAAAGCCAGGCAAATGAGATGCATTGCTATCCTCGTGGTGAGCAGGGAGTCACTGATGTCTCTCTCGCCGGAGAGGCTACTTCAAATAGACATCCTGAGCTATTACGAATGGTGTTGAGAAAACTGGCATTATTGATGAAACTACACGCGTCTGATCTAACCATAAGTGTAAATAAAAAAGGTAGGAGGTGAATGAAATGACTTGAAATGAAAGATATATGCATATACATGCATACACATATATAATATATATATATATATATATATATATATATATATATAGTATACTGCATATTATTATACACGCAATAATTATATTATGTAAATACATATATAGTTATGGTAGGCCATAGTGAAGATCATTCATATACATTGCCCAGTCCTGCAGCATTGTAGGTAAATGCTTCATTTGATGGGACCAGTTTGTGATTTTTGACTTTGCTGGCAACATTGTTGTTATACCTGGACATGTCGCAGCCCTCAATACGGAACACTGGAAACGTTTTTCGGCTTCCTGAGTTGGCTGGACTGCTAATTTGGCACGTTGATGTCAAGTGAGTGCCCTAGTTAGTTTGACAGCATCATTCATAACTCAAATGAACCTAATTTCAGCGGCGCCAAGCAAGGAAGGTTTCAGAGCCTCGCTGAGGTTTCCTGGAATAACTCTGAAACACTAGTGACGTGACACCGACTTGGAGCACAACACCTCTCCATGTTTCCTTGATTTCTCCGTCATAAGTTAGTGATCCTGGCTATGATGGGTTAAAAGCGGCGATCTGTTTGTCGAAGTCGCTCCATGTCGCTTTCAGGCATTCAATCGTGGGTGAAAAAGCTCTTAATTCACCGGCTGCGATCGGTGACAAAAATGGACACTTTTGTGAGCTAATTGGTAACAAAATTGCGAAAATGGAAACAACTTACAGAAGAACAGACCATATTACAACACACCATCCCAGTTAGACGAAACTTAAAGTTTAGTATTGGTCTATCCTCGCTAACGCTTGCAGCGTGAGCTTGTGCAGAGCATATGTCGAAACAGTGATGGCTTACTGCGTGAACAAGTCGACCAACAAAATGTTTCCGAACATAGAAGCTTTAACCAGTATGGTATTAAGCTGGTGACATAACTATGCTACAAACTATACCACATCCTTGCTCACGTCACAGATCACTGGTGACACAATGCTCTTCTAATTCCCCTCAGATCAGTGCTTTTCACAGATTTTCAGCCAAGACTGACTTCACATACTAACAGTATAAAATACTAAATAACAAGACTTAAAACCCGTCGTAAGAAGCGTGGTTGGCCACAGCATCTTTTAACAAACATGATCAGCCTGCTACATGTCGTTTTAAAGCGTCGTGTTATTTGAGACAGGTAGGTTCGAATGCTGGCCACGCGGTTATGAACTGGTTTCAATGTAAAGCTTTGGGCTGCCGTTGGTTGTGTTCATGTGAAAAACTGACTGTCTTAAAGGACGTAGCCTATCGTCAGTTTCTTCAAGGCGCTCTGCGGCTCTCCTGAAGATCTGTCATGGAGGGCGTCCCTGGTAGTATTGTTAAAAAGCCCTGCCGGTCAAGGAGGTTTGCTGTTTGTGGACGCACGAACTGCCGCTGCAGATGTCAACGGAGGACATTGGAATGACACATGTCAAGCATCCATCCGGAGCTTCCTGCTGTTGAAACGAATAGTGGCTTTGGGGTAAGCCGAATATCGCCGCGGTGGGTCTTTTTCACAGTCCGTCGCACCTCATATTTGGCGTACTGTTTGGTCGTCGAGCGTGAGATGAAATGTTTTTACTGTTATTGTTTTGTATACAGAGCTAAAGAAAGGTGCGATAGGTGTTCGAAAATCTCTTTTGTATCTGCTGATGCCAATATTGCATGGGTTTCACACTAAGGTCTATTGATTGGGACCATGTTTGGAAGCGCAAGGCCTGCGGCAATTGCAGCTGGCAATTGCCGCAATTGACAAGGCAATTGCGGTGATAACACCGAGATGGTGAAGGTCGCCAACGCTTCCAGTTGGTTGTACGATGACGTCACAGAACAAAAAGTGATGGTGTTTTCAGGCGTTTGAAGAACCATGCTATCGGTAGATGTAGGGCTCCAAGGATGCAGTTTTGCATGATATACAAGGGCGAGGCAGGGAGCGCAGTAAGGAAGCAAGTGGCTGAGCTGTGACGGAGTGGCTGAGGCTGAGCAAGAGGGTGCGGGTCAAATTGACCCCCCGAAGGTTTTTCCAGAATAGTTTCCGAATGGCGCGGCGTAGCCGCACCAAATTTTGCATAGCTGCAGACCATTAAATATCGGTTCGTTCGGCATCACACAATTAGATGTACCTTGTAAGGTCGCTGACCTATGACAGGTCAAAGTCAGGCCATGGTTTCAGCGAAGCCAATTTCCAGGGAATCCTTCAATCCGATCCAACAACGGAGTGTTAGACGAAGACATATATGTCTGAGATGCTCTCTTAGGCAACACAACAGTTGAATGAGCAAATCAAATTTACCTAAGGTCAGGTATGAAGGTCACACAAAGGTCAAAACCAACCTGTTTTATTACTCTAGGGCTTGCTTTATGGGATAATTTCTGGTGCTCATTTCGAGTTTATTGATAGCAGGAACCGCATTGTACATCTGTCATGGACTTCTTAGAGGTCAGAATAGGTCGTTGGTCTAAAATGACCTAGGCCAACATTTTGTTTTTGGAACATACTGCCTAGCGTAATCTTTGTCTCCTACTGAAATGCAAAACTCAAAGTAATATTGTATGATTTTGTTCACCTTTACCTTCAAAAGGTCAAACAAAGTCACTGGCATTAAATGAGAATGTGACTTTTTGCTAAGAAACGGTCATTTACGTTCTGGTGGCACTTTGAAAACCAACCTGGAATTTAAACTTGTTTGCCTTTTTTGGCCCGAAGGTCATAACCTAGGAACCTGAAACGTTGATCTAAGTGAGTTCACGTACAGTTCAATACACTCTGTAAATTTAGTGTCTCTAGCTTTCTTAGTTCCCGAGATCTCAGGGGGGGGGGGTCAAACTGACCCCCACCTCCACCCGAGTGAAGGGTATCTAGCCGGCCGCCCGGGCGCGTGTTAAGAGTTGGGAGCAGGGGTGTGGCAGGGTTCTACGTTCGACAGTCCCAGTGTTCGAAAAAACGACGCCTCAGTGAGCGGCTCGCCGCAGCTGCAATGAAATACTGATGCCCCACGCTCTGTTAAGATGAAGAACATTAAAGTTGCACAGTGCGGGTTAATTCAAGAAGTATTTCACGCCTGGCTCCATTTTCACGAGTTTGTGACGCGCGATCATTCGGTCCTGGGTCGACAGATGGAGCATGCTATGTGCCGTACGTGAATATGCCCAAAACGGGATTGGTGACAAATACTATGGGCAGTTATGCCATGTACGCTGCCCAAATGGTACTTTAAAAAGCTGCGATCTTGTTTCACGAGCGGCGCTGAAATCAGAATTGTTCTGAAACACTACACAAGCTCGTCATATGACGCACTAGTCTCGGCACCCAAAATCCCAAATAATAAACCAATCTCGCTTTGCACGACTTCTTGCGTTAATACTGACCTGCTAACCTATGTAACCCAGCCCATCATGAAATCGGTTATCCGGTGTTAGATGTCTGGTGGGTGGTTCTGGATTGGGGAGTTAATATTTCCAAAGTGCGGATTGTAAAAGCTTAGAAATCTGTTTTTTAATGGAGCTGTGGAAAACAAGATCCCATTCCTACACCGTAGTTATAGACACCGGACATAGCTGCGTCTATAACAGCACAACAGTCCTCAATTTAAGATGACGTAGTTTGTAGCATCAAAAAGTGCACAATTTGATGGCAAAGCGGTAGAGTATGATGTTTTATGGATGGACCAAACCCTACAAAACCTACGTGCTTATCAGCCTCAAGCCCGTGGCTCCGGCCGCTTGTGCGCTACGACCTGTGTCCTACTCGTAACCACCGGAACTTTCGGCATGGTCAACAGGCAATAAAAGCGCAAATGAAATTCCCGAAACGAAAATGTTTGATGTTTTTGCCGCACTGCAAGGTATCTATATTTGAGCTGTGCGGTCTATTGTATTTAGAGTTATATCGCAACGGTTTCTGATATATTTGGCTCCATGTGACAATTCAGGCTGTTCCAAATTTCGTCGGTGACAAAATAGAATTGTTTTACCTCTGCACCCAATAGAGTACAACTGGCGCCCAAGCTGCGTCTTAGGTTACTTTGCCGAGGTTATTTGCTGTGCATCAGAACGCTGCGCGATGGTGCGATTAAGCATATTGCAATGACGTCACGTCTCCAAATATCAAGCTAAGTCAAATGGAAGCAACGAAATACTGCTTGCAGGAGCAATGTGTTGTCCTTCACCTCTTGGTTTGATATGTCGTGGTTTGCACTAGCATAAGGTGCTGTCTGACGTCCTGTGTTATTTGCTTCGTTCGTGTTTGCGCCACGCTTAGTGGTTGAGATAACGGGGAAGGAAATACATGCACGAGGCCGAACTCGCATGACCAGATGTTACGCTTCAAGTTTCACACCCTCTGAGTTGGGACGTACCGCGGAAAACGTCTCGAAGAAAATGCTTGAGCTGTGAACAGATGGAAAGATTGGCTGGCACAGATATCTTTCTAAACACCCCGAGAATAGTCGGCGGATTTTCCTTTCTTTGTACCCGGTCTATGGATGCGACAGTCAGGTTGACAGTCAACTCATAAATGTTCAGTTTATCCGTTCGGAAATATGGAAATGCCCATTTGAAGTCGCATGCTTCCCTATCAGTAAATTAGTTCAAACTTGCCTAGCGGAAGTGTTTAATATCAGCCGGGCTAGGGCCTGACTGGTGATGGCCAGACGGCTAGTCTGTGAGTAGAAGACTCGCTGCATTAGTTGCCGCAGAGTGCGCTGCATCCCGATCGGACGGATGTGGTCCAAAGGGGCGATGGACGAGACGAGCGGTTGGGCACTCATTGCTGTTATCGCAGAAAAAAAAACTGGCATCCCTTATTACAATGGCGTATCACAGCATGGTTATGTCTTGCAATGCAATGACAGATGTAAGGGCGTGCTGTCCCATAGTTCAGCGTCGTATCAGGTACGCCGATTCTGTTTCGTTCATCCCTTCCATTCCGTTCTGTTCTGTTCGTCGGCTGGCCTGCCCTGCCTTACGGCTGTGCTCCCGACAGTCAGTTCCGCCACAGCGCGTCCGCACCTGTGTCGGCGCCGCGCCAGCCGTCGTGCGGTTTGCTCTCTGCCTAGGTAAACAGGAGCACGCCTGTTTACAGCACAAAACGCCATTAATTACCATGCGGCCGCGGCCGACCGGTACCGGCGACTGTTCTGTATTAGCACTGCCGCAAACACAGCCGACCGGCGGCCGGGCGACGGTAACAAGGCGGACTACCACCGAGCCAAGTCGCCGTCGTCCGCAGGTACTACACGCTAGCACCGACCGCAGCTAACTCATTAGCGCGGTAATCAGTCAGTCGGTCTGCTGCGCGGCGGGGTAATTTATTCCCAGGTCGCACAAGGCCGGCACGCGGGCCACAGGAGCATTTCCGGGGAAAACATCCACACGGGATGAAGAGAAGGATTTACGACGAGCTCGGCGAGTGGGCGGGTGTTCAGACGGGCGGCAGCCGACTGAGACGCGAGCGTCGCGTGCGCTCACCGCCTCAGGGGGCGTTTCTGAACAGGCGATCGACGCCCGCTGCCATTAGCCGGCGATTGAGACCGATAATGCGCGCCTGGACGTGTAGGGGACGCAGACACCAGGTTATCGGATCCTCCGTTAATTTTCTCATTTCGATGAAGTCGGCGATGTTCATTGACAACGGCACGGCATCGCTCCGCAGCGAGGCTGGCACCAGGCGCGCCCGGTCGGCCCCGCTCCGCCGCGCGTTCGCCTGGCAGCCGCGATCAGACGGCGGCGGCGCCCGACGTAACGTGTCGCTGCCCCGCCTCCGGAGACAGCCAGAGGCGGCTCCGTATGCGCCAGCTGGGCGGGGCGTGGCGGACAGGCCTGCGTCTGTGTCTGCCCCCCCCCCCCCCCTCGACGGTCCACACAACGCGCGGCTCACACGCAGGCGTGGGACAGCCGACACTCCCTAGACTTAATATGGGTCTGGTCAATGCATTAACAGCATTGGTGCTTCCCCTGATTTAGCAGGTGCCGACAGACGGGTCTCTACCGCTCTCTGACCCACTGTTCCGAAAACGGGTGCACTTTCTAACCCACTGTTCCGAAAACGGGTGCAGACTCGACGACCTTACTTCGCCGCCAGCAAAAGAACGACGAACACAACTTTCCGTGGGCGGCGAAAAAAAAAACAGCTCCGGTCCGCGGGTGACGGTCCTCTAACAGTGGTTTTATGCCCGCGAGCGCCCTCGTCGTCGACCGGCGAGGTCCGTTAGCAGCCGCCTGTCACGCGCCGCCGGCCGCCCCCCTGACGCCTGCCTGCGCTGGAGCGAAGGTCGTGGTGGTGCGGGTATGTGCTTGAGAAATCTGCCGGCTTCGCTGATCGCCACCCACCGCTCGGATTAATGGTGTTGATAGGGCGCGCGCTCTCAGCTGTCAACTCAACAGCTGTCAGATTTTCTTTCATCAGTAAATGGGCTTTACGCAAGAATGGTGCTTTTATTCAAACTCTGACTTAAGTTGAGTTTAGGCCAAATGCCTTCAGAGCTCGTGGTATTTCAAAAATAAGTTATGCAGAAATAGCCCAACATTCATATTACGAGCAAAAACATCCATCCTCTCATGTCTATATAAATTTCCAAAAGGATTTCAGCTTCCTAGCAAGCATGTAAATGCCCCAAACCTCGGCATGAGAAATTTAATTGGACAAACAATTCGTCGTGGATTACCATCAGAACTCAGTAGACACAGGCTATCCCACTCCCGACAGCACGAAACGGCCAAACGTAGAACAAGCTATTATCTCGCTGTTGGTTGTAAAAACGTCATGATTGCGTTTTTTCATTATGTAGCAGTAATTACAGATGCCAATTTTGTCCTCTTTTCATTTCGGTAATATAGCAATGCTCATGACGTACGAATAGAGGGCTTTTATGTTTGCGATATCGAGGATTGTATCATAAATAAACATTCCTGGCATAACTATACGAGGTAGTAATCCATGTGTATGGTGAAAGAGCCTGAGGGCGGAGGTAACATGGAAATCATACGCTGCGCGGGCCTCCAAGCAAAAAACTGCGGATGTAATAGGGACCTGCTCTTGTACATAACACACGTAGGAATGGCCGTCATCGGCTTCCGCAAAGAACGGTTGGCGATCTGATACCGACCATCAACGTGACCCAGTGTCCGAGCTATGCCTGCAGATGTGAATGGTGAATTTAAGACGTTTTGAAACACGCCTCATTGTGCTCCTACGTGGGCAGAACTTGCAACGATTGATGTTACTTAGAATGGAGCAGCGTAATGAGGGATGGAGCTCATGTTTGAAAACTCCATAAATTAAAATATCATAGGACTACCAGCCTCTCCCAATTTACATAAAAATGACGCATTATGTGATGGGGCTCGTAATTCAGCCGCGTCGCGTGCGGGTCCCAGAACAGGCAAAATTTTTGCCCCGAATGACGTGCAAAGATCGACGGCAACTGACCAACGATCGGCGACAGCTGACCAGAGGTCCGCGGCAATTGACCAGGGACCGGCGCCAACTGACCAAAGATCGTCGGCAACTGACTAAAGGTCGGCGGCAGCTAGCCAAAGAGGGCCAGCCTGCCTACGGTGGAAACCGCACCGCTGTCGGTACGCAAACTCTCAGATGTCCTATCTAACAAATGCAGACGGGTCGTAGTTGTGGGATGGACTGGATCCTCCAAGGTGCCGATGACATAGTGTTTGAGCTGTGCTGCTGGGTAACTAGAGGTACCGAGTTCGATTCCCGCGACGCCCGTCCCTCTGGCCAGAGGAGGAGACAGGCGGCGTCATGCAGTCTCAGCAGCTGAGTGCGTCGTACAGCCTTCATGACGGTGGGTTGGACACGCCCTTTCGTTATGATGGGTTTAGCACAAATGCAACTTGTCTGCGTAGTAACGGTTCTATGCTCAAACGCTCTTGTGCGAGACATTCATTATAAGTTTCCAAAACGAAACAAGCTAGTTGTTTCAGAGCGTCAAGATCAGACCGCCACTTCTAATCGCGCACAGCCATGCCTCTAGAGCGAGCAGTTCTGATTCCGACGGCAAGCCGTAACCCCAGACTTGATTATGTTTAACATGTGTATTTTATATTATGGTGCGTACTGGATGCGCATTTGCCCTCCAACACATCAGTGGTGATTTATAGTTTTGATACACTAGATCATTTCAATTGACTCAACTTGAATTGTCTTTAATACAATTGCCTGATGAACTCTGGATTTCAGCATGTCTCGAAGACCGAATTCATGAACTAGTAACTGGATCGTGAGATCATGTGACTGGATTTCAGTCTCATGATACATTTTTGACATTCATGGACTTAGGCCATGTCCGGCTTTGAAATATATTGCCGTTGTTTGAACAGCCTTCGAAGAAGTGCTCTGACATAGATGTCAGACCTGGAACTTACAAGTACAGTTAACACAAAAACTGATCAAAATATGCATATAATTCGGTACGTGGCGTGGACTGCGGAAGCAGGGACGGAGGGAGCAGCAGCCCCCTCTCTGGGAATCTCAACATCTACCATATGGTGCAGCATTGGAACCTGCAAAGTAAAACGCCCGCACCAATCCTCTCGGTTGATGTCCTGGAGAAGAATCGTGACCTCTGCGAATAATAAGTATTCTCTCATAAAGTTTGGTTCATTGTGGTCTTTTCATCACAAAAAAGTTGTCGAAACACGAAATCCCCAAAGAAATGGCCCCAATCATTCTGCAAAGCGGCATCTGGCCGAGGCGACCTATGATTGGTGTGACCTCATTAAACCCGTAGCAAACGGACGGTGGCGACGCGGTTCCGCAGAAAAGGTGTTTTTGATTTCTAGCCTGTAGTTGAGAACGGTGTCAGAACGGTGTCTCGAATCCCGGACATTGTTTGTTGTGGATGTTCTCACAATTGCTTGCACAAATGTAAGACCCCAGTGCAATAATTGGCGACTCCAGAGGGCGATCAAGGAAGTGTAGCAGTAACAGGACTGCGCCGCGCCGCCTCCGGGCTGCCATAGAGACCATATTCAGCTGTCGACCGACGGTTCGATCACCCATATGTATGCCGAGGAGCCAGCACGGGCCGCCAATGAACGCATGAAGGAGATTCAGTAGACAGCGGTGGCAGAGTCCTTCTCATGTGCGTGCCACCCGATCCTTGTCCTCATTACATCTCGCCAATGCCAGGACTGACCGACCGATAACCCCGGTCATGCTTTAATACCTTGCTCACCGCCGATGTTGAGTCACCGAACGGCGGTAGATAATCGCTTAGTCGCTTCTTCATGCCAGTGAAAAAGGCTTTGAGCCCATGTTCGTTGTAACCTTGAGCTCACAGGTCATTATAACCATCGCATCGAGCGGTACGAGTCACCGTAACTTTTCTGCTCGGCCGCCTGCGTCTCGTGCATCTCTTGGCGTAGCACCGTGCACCGTATAGTTTATGAGTGTCGTGTATGAACTCAAAATATTGATTAGTTGAATAGCTTTTTTTAACACGCGCCCGGGTGACCGATTGAGAACCCCTTCAATTGTGTGAGGGGTCCATTTCAACCCCCCACTGAGATCTCAGAAACTAAGCGAGCTAGACAGTCAGTCAGCTAGAGACAGGCAGTTAAAGCCAGTCAGTATGTTCGTGAGCTCAGTTGTGTCAAAATTTTAGGAAGCCAGTTCATGACATTCCGGTCAAATAAGGTCCAACTCCAGATCGGTGAACAAAGTGTCCCAGACCTTCGCATGCAGCCACAGTGAACCTCAATACCTGTTCTAAAAGAGGAACTTGGTGCTCATTTAAGGTCATTGACCTTGTTAGACCTTTATAAGACCAAGATGATCAAAATCAAACAATGCTGTTGTGATTTTTGCATTTTAACTAGCGTCAAGGATTGCGCTTGGCGATATGTTTATAAAAAGTGTTGAGCTGTGTTACTTTAGGTCATTGACCTATTCTGACCTTAAACCATTCCATAGAAGGTGTAAAATGATATTCCTGTCATCAACAACTAAAAAATGAGCACCAAAAATTATTCCATACAGCAAGCTCTAGGGAAATAAAACAGGCTGTTTTTGACCTTGGTCTGATCTTCATACTTGACCCTAGGTCAATGAAATTCGTTAATTCAATTCTTGCGTTGCCTAAAAAGCTATCTCAGAGATGTATGAATTCGTCTAGCACCCTGTTATTGCATCAGATCGATCAATTCCCTAGAAATTGTCTTCTTGAATCTATGGTCTGCCCTTGACCTGCTGTAGGTTAGCGACCTTACAAGATACATCCAACTTTTTAACTACGAATAATCTGCTAATTAATTCGTCATAGCTCGTTCAGTAATTATTCCGGAAAACCTTCAGGGGGACCGGTGCAACTTGACCGACACCCGAGCGTGTGTTAATGTCGATTTCTGCTCAGACTCGAACATTCTATGTAGTCACTTGGCTTAGGTTGTCAATGACTTCCTTATCGAACTTTGTTGACTGATGGCCACGAACAAAGCCTAAAGAGAAGATATTTATTGATATGCCAAATGGCTACTTGCAGAAATAGTTTAACGAAAGCATCTTGGTATATTTAAGGCCGATTATTGTCGGAATGATAACTCCCAACTCATCAGCCGCGTCTTCAGCCTATCATTTTTCCCTCCGGAGGCGCAGTGGTACCATTTGAAATTCCCAACGAAAGATGGCAATTATTAGACTACCTGTTTGCCTGGACATCCTTTATTTCTAGGATTTTTTCATCTCCACCGGTCAAAAAGCTGCCAACATCATGGTGTCTGCCATTGGGAAATATCTTTAGCCCGTGCTTTTCAACGAAGCCCTTGTTGACAGATTGTGCTCATTTAATGAAGGTCGCAAGTCGCTCGTCATTCGCTTCAGGCCTTCTGGTCTCCGTTACCGTGGGAGTGTTAGTCAGTTTCGTATTATTTTACTGTCCATGGTGACGAAAAATCCAGAGCCACAGACGCGAATGATCCATGAACTCTGATCTGTTCGGACATTGCTCATGCCACTGCAGGTTGAGATGAAAATAACCCGTGGCACGTTAAAGCTTTCACAACCAGCACCCCGTTAAGAGGCTCATGTCTGAAGCCAATCAATAGCCGTTTGGTGTTTAAATATTCAGTTAAATGACATGCCGCTAATTAGCATTCGAGTGGTTAAAGAACATTTCGGCGGCTAGCGTTTAACTTTAGATCATTTCGAACCTTCGAATAATGAATATTCTGCAAATTAGCCACCTCGGTAGTTGTCATCCGACTTTCAAAGCATTTCGTAAACTTACGATTTGTTTAAAGGACGCTTCAGCATTTAGCATTCAAGTAAAATACGCTTCGGCAAATTGACTTGCGGCAAATTTGTATTTCAACTTACATTTTGTCACTCTGACGCGACAGGAAAAAGCATGTCAGCGAATCGGCTTTTTAGCCCAGGTAAAATTTCACACTGCTGCCTTCGACAAAAAGACATTTAGCAATATGCATTTCGGCTCTCTGTCCAGATGCCGCACCGCATGGACAATCACGAATGAGCTCTGCTGACGAATGCCACAAGCTTCTATTTTGCCTGAATGAGCAACGGGTAGTCCGCAGCGTGGTCCACTCGCTGCTCAACCGTTGGATCCGAATTCCATGTTCGGGCGAGCTGTTGCGCAGACGGCGCCAATGGTAGGCACATACCTGGAGGTCACGCCTGCTTCCCATCTGCAGCCGGGGACGTACGTATGGCCTTCCCGGCAGATGGCAGTGCTCGCGTGCCCGGTTTCGTCAGAGCCGCAGGTGACGCCACTGTTCGGTGCCTCCGCTGCAGATCTACTACACGCTGGAGCTGCAGCTGGTATCCCCGTGTCACCGTCACGCCGGGCGGTGGGGCTGTAGTCAGCACGGGGGCTGATATAGCAGGCGATTGCCCGTCACCTGCCCTGCTCCGTCCCTGTTTCCTGCCGTGTTCTGGCGATTACAGTAAGGGCAGACTAGCCGCAGTTAGAAATGATGCTCCGTGAAGGCGTGATTTGAACAAAAATGTCATGTCGGCCGATGAGCAATTTACATGGCCGGGTGATATACATAGAATTACATAGTGCTCCCACAATGACAAACTGTACAACTCGCTGCAGCAACCGCGTCATGCTAAAGTCGTTTTGAATTTGACGCCATATTTCTGCAAATCGTGGGTGCGGACGGCCCGCCAGCATTGAGCAATATGATGCCAGGGATCAACCGAATAAAATGGATGTGTTAGAGGGAGTCTTCTTTAGTTGTATGGGGTTTTGAACTGAAAAGCTTTTTGAAGATCATTCGGTGCAGTTCACAGTCTTCTTCTTACACAGCCTTCTTAAGACCTAAGCATCACAGTTTCTGAGCTACACAGCCGTGGAGATGTGCAGATGATTTAAAGGTTACTCATGCATCCACGGTGCCATAATAAGGCCATTTAAATCCCCCGTCACACTGGTCATGCCGCGCTCAAGGTAAAAAATAGATAATTGTTGAGTCGTTCATATCTACGATGGGCTGTCAAGAGGTCATTTGAACCAAAAAGCCACGTTAGTCGATGGGCGATGTCCTAGTAACGATGGATGCAGTGATGTAATGATGATGAGTGTGATGTACTGGCAGCGGATAGCCTTGTACCAGCGCTGTGGAATACACACAGCCGCACTCTTCGTGCACGATGAAAAGCACGATTCCCGGACACTATACGTACCACTCTACGGGCCGGCCAGCTGTAGTTAGCAATCAGACATCAGGGGCCGATTTGAGGTAGAAAGATCAAGTTGGCCGATGAGCGACTTACATTGCCGTCCGACAGTGCGCCCATAATCACGTCAAGCGCACAAGGTTGTACCTGCAGCACCCATGGCGCAAAAAGACTCCTAGGTGTATGCAGTATGGCGTAGTTTGAAACTATAAACGAGAGGCTGTGAACAATTTTCTGTACAAGCAGCCATGATGCACCCATATATATGCACACACACACACACACACACACACACACACACACACACACACACACCACACACACACACACACACACACACACACACACACACACACACACACACACACACACACACACACACACACACACACACACCACAC
Organism: Pollicipes pollicipes; assembly: GCF_011947565.3. Lineage (NCBI taxonomy): Eukaryota > Metazoa > Arthropoda > Thecostraca > Pollicipedomorpha > Pollicipedidae > Pollicipes > Pollicipes pollicipes. The sequence continues at coordinate 38,802,457 of NW_023596545.1, read as the reverse complement.
ACACACACACACACACACACACACACACACACACACACACACACACACACACACACACACACACACACACACACACACACACACACACACACACACACACACACACACACACACACACACACCACACACACACACACACACACACACACACACACACACACCACACACACACACACACACACACACACACACACACACACACACACACACACACACACACACACACACACACACACACACACACACACACCACACACACACACACATATATATATATATATATATATATATATATATATATATATATATATATATATATATACATTATACATATATACATATATGTATATATATATATATATATATATATGTATATACATGTATATATATATATATATATATATATATATATATATATATTAGGAAGCTAAACTGGCACGGCTTTCTCGACATGTATGCTAATAATTTTGTGGATGGAGATGGTAAGGCTTGCGACCAGATTGCGCACCAGCACGTTGAACAAAATATTGGCACGAACACTTCTTTCACACGTGTTGGAAGTTGATGTCAGCAAGGTTATGAACTCTTGCTGTTTTGTCGCTATGGGTTAGGAGTTTTCATGTTGAAAATGATGGAACTTTAGTGCACCATGATGCTGTGGCTAAAGGAGGCCAACAAAAATGCAAATTAATAATGCAATGCAATTAAATAGTGCAACAAGAAAGCATGATCTAAAAACTCATCGTTTGAAAACTCTACCCATAGTCAGATTTATTTGCAAAAATCATTGAGCACAACACAAATATTTCGCTCAATTTTGAGTATACCACACAGAATGCGTCGATTCCAAACCCCGACGTTCGTTTTGCGGTTGAAATACATACAACTTGACTGTCCTTTAAAACATCTCGTCCCGAGATATACTTTGCTGTCCCGATAGCTCGGTTGCTCAGAGCGTCTGGCTCCGATTCACCCACCCGTAGCGGTGGGGGCTGAAGTCGTCTTGGGCGTTCACTTTAGTCTCTTTTGGCCAGGTCTCACTCAAAAAGCACTTCTTAGCGCAGGCGTTCGCTCAGAGAATCAAAAAGGTTCGCCCAGAAAATCAAAAGCCCAATCAAATGTTTGGACTAAGTATCTTGAGTATTCGTCCGCCCGATCATAACGAATTTGAATTCGGCATACCCTATGGCTACAGAAAAGTAGTCCTTAAATGACAATGTAGAGAGTGATGCATTATTATCTAAACCCCGATCGTGCGAACGTTGTCTTGCTAAAACATATTATTTTCCATGAGGCCGGATACCCGGAAGGCCGGTACATTGGGTGAGGTATCTCAATTATACACTTACGATTTTACATTACCGCAATATCAGGTCCGCAAAGAAGTCGTGGAAAGGTGAAATAAACAGACTGTGTCTATGTGAAGCTGCCGTTTATACAGGATGACCAGAAAAAAGTTAACTCACGTTTTACTCGACTGCGGCGAATGTCCTCTCGCCATCAAGACTGCGGTGGCATTCAAAGGATCATTTAGTGACAACGCATGACCAACGCAACGCAACGCATGGCATGGCAGTCAGCAGTGATTTCACCTTCGCCAAATCGGATTCTACGGAAGATGATTCTTTAAGGACGAGAACGATGATCCTGGAAACACCAGCTCAGAGCGCTACATCGATACCGCTCTGACTCAGAGCGCTGCATCGATACCGCTCTGACTCAGAGCGCTACATCGATACCGCTCTGACTCAGAGCGCTACATCGATACCGCTCTGACTCAGAGCGCTACATCGATACCGCTCTGATGCCCTTCAGGACGGCCCTGGAATGACTCCACGGTATTTATTGGGACAGGGAGTGGCCCCAGCTGAACGGAGTGACCCTCACACGGCACGGACTTCACTGGATTGGTTGGTGGGGCATTTCCATGGAATGCAGCTTATGAGCTTAAGAATGTCATGCTATGGCTTCTCAATCGCCCAGCATAGGGACGTAGTTCCGGGAAATGAGTTGGGAAGAGAGACTGAGCAGTGAAAATGGCATATCCCACCCCCAGAACAAATAAATAAACGGGTTTCCTATAGAATTTCGCCTACGTTCTTCTCGAGGTTATGTGGCTGGAGCCCAAGTTGGGTGTGGGGAAAGACTGAAGACCCCCTCCCAACTGCACATAGTCCTTCGCCTTTAGTCCGACCTGTCGACCCTGGGCCTCATGCTGTGGGGCAATTTTAACAACCACATCCACGTGGAGAAGCCAGTAAGCTTTCAAGAGCTCAAGGCCGCCTTCGGATTTGAAATGGGACGCATCACCGTCGACGAGATCGACAATCGACTACCTTAACTTGCAGCATGTTGAGTTGCTGCACATCCTGAACTGCCAAAGGCCCCAGCTGGCGTACCTTTTGTAGTTACGATTTGACGAATGTGAAATCTCTTATAACTACCATTGTCCCTACCAGTTACTGTTGAACGTCGACAAAGCAACGATTTTTCGTCAGCTATGCAACCCATCGTTGAGGAAAACATTTGATAACTTTTATCTGGGTAATCAGGTTCTTCAAAAGGCTGCCGAGCATCGCGGTGCACTTTTTCCCTAACCCATGGTGTAGCCAGAGCCTCGCTAAGGGGGTGGGAGCACCGAGTTGACAAAGAGTCCCCTGATCGTGACCCCCCCCCCCCTCCCCCTTCGTACAAAATCACCTGATTTGGTCCACTTGATTTCCAAGGGGCTTAATTGCTATTTCAAAATTGCTTAACTGGGAAAGATGGCTGCAAAGCTACTAGAAAATGCAATAACGTTTGCATTTTGAAGACTTTAAACAGAACGAAGCGGCCGTTATATTACTGCATGGAATAAGCCACGGGTGCTTTTCAATTTACCGTGGCTAAAAAAGCTTTCTGAACGGATAGAGCTCAGATATTTTGTCAGATTTTATTGTGTTTTACAGAGATGTTGAGGACACCGTGAACGTTGACTAAATCGAAATGGGATCCAACATTTGCACTATCATAGCTAATCATTATACCTAGGAATGTTAAGCATCCAGTTAGAATTGATTAGTGATACAGCAAAATACGTAGCACAGTTCTAAATACGCGCGCTCGCAAGTCTGGGAATGAAAAACCCGACGTCCGGCATTGCAGTCTCTGCGGGCTGTACGGTGTTGGCTCCGTGGCTAACACCAGGCGGTGATCAGCGGGTAGACGAAAATGACGACGTATCTAAAAAGCAAAAGTACCTATAAACGGTCTAAGACATCAACTTATACATTTAGGAGGCACTCCGGGCGGGGAGTTTATCTGTGCAATCTCTAGATTGATAATAGGAGCGGATTAGCATTTACAGCACCGCGAAATGATGTGAGAATCTGGTGATGGAACTGGAAGAGTGCTGGTAGAATCTTTATTTTGTGTTGCTATAGCAGCTAACCTGTTCAGACGACGCTATGAAAAACATAAAGGTGAAATATACGCCCCACCATAATCTTTGGACGGTGCGTATTGGTTTGGAAAAGCTTTTGGAGGCACTATTTTACGACGGTCGCCCTCGCGCGTCTGTCGCCCACCGCCTACTGCTGTCTTCTGCAGTGGTCAACGCTGTTCAGTTTTGCGTACACAGCACCCTCAACCATAGCTTTTTTTCAACTAAGATTGCGCGCGCAGACTCAAAGATTTTGTGAGTTTTTCATGAATCGAGTCCAGGAAAGGATTACGTTGTCAAGCTAACATGCACAGGCCTTTTTCATTTTTGACCTCTTTCCGTCCACTGTATTGAACGCTTATGAAATTTCTTACATTTCCCGGGCATAGGGCTGCTTGGGTAGAACACTAGGTGGCACATGCCATTATCGTTCCTGGCCAAGGGGTGAAGAGCCTATCGGCTACCATTCTGGCGACACGAAACGGGGACTGGGATCCCCTAATCGATCCGGGGCCCTTAGAGGGGTGCATCATACATTGCCCCCCCCCCCCTCTGACGCGGGAGGCCCTCCGACCGAGGCAGTTTGCTCCAGATCGATGCAGGAGTCATGATCGATGTAACTAGATTCCTAATCGCCGCAGGTGGTCCAATAACCGGCAAAGAGACCTCAATTAGACCTAACAGACCGGTGGCTAAAATGGACTGGAGGACCACTTGTGGCGTACTGAAGCCCCTGACTGGCAAATGCTCCTTCCACTGTCTCATTGTGAGCTCTCATCAGAAGTTGGCAGAAGTTGGCATGCCTCGTTTTGTTTTCAGGGGGCCTCGACCAAAGCAATAGGCCCTCTAGCAAACAAAGCCTGTAACAGACCGGGGATCACTTGTCGACGCATGGCCCTCTGTTGGGCATTGTGGGCCCCTGACCGACACAAGAGCGCCTCATTGTGTCAGGGATCCCACACATCGCAAATCGCAGGCCCTGATCATGTCCCTGTTTTGGAAATGGGTCCTCAAGGCTCAGACCAACGTGTCGAGGCCCTATACATTTGGGATAGAAAATATGAATGAGAGATCACTTATGGGGACCCACTGACTGGCATTCCAGATCACAGCACTACTGGTGGGCCCCCGGATCAGGGTTCAATCAGGTCCTTGATTTTTGGTCCGGATAGGCTCATCGGGTCTTCGGGCCTCCTCGAACACGGCTTTTGATGACTCGGAGCCACTTGCCGACACAGGAACCCCCGCTAGGTACCGTGGGCCCCTGAATTACACATGTCACCTCAGTGCTTTAAGGGTCCCGACCAATGCGAATTGCGTGCCCAGCCTCGTCTATACATAGGGAATACCGCCTCCCATCCCCCGACTCAAACCAACACGGAACCTACTGTACGGTGTGGATGGTCTGATCGGCCCCTCGATCCTTGGTCCTGAGGGACCCTTCGAACTCGTCCCCCGACCGACTCAGCGTGTTGCCCCGTGTTGGTTACAATGGGGCCCCTGACCGACAAGGGGTCTGACCCCACCCTTGGTTGCGCCCCTGCGATCGAGTTGCTCCTACCTTGGGCCTAAGGCCGCCCTAGAGGTGGTTTTTCTGAATGAACAGCAATTTAATTTGCAGTCGAGGTTGATGTCGAGATCTGGTCATCAGGAAATTTATCTGACAGTTTATACGGAATGTACAGGTCGGGAAATAAAGGGATGAAGCGAAGTATCCTTGTTAGGATCTATATCGTAGCATGGCTAGTGCTGGTCAGTTTCACCGAATATGAATCGTGTTGTTTCAATAAATCCTAGACAACGCTTCTATCTTTAAAAGCTTTGATAGCCCACAGCTTTTGGCTAAGAGGAACATCCAAGGCATATTAGATTTTTAAGAAGTAATTTTTGAAAAAGATCTAAAACATACAGATGATGGGAATGCCAATATTCACAGACTCCAAAAACCTTAGCTTAACCAATTTCACCGGAGTTCATCATATTTCGTAAGTGTAGCGTTCAAATCTTAAGGTTACGGCGATTTGTTCGGGAGAGTACTGCCGATTAATTGTGTTAGAAGGAATTTCCAAAGCCACAGAAGTTAGTGCATGCCCTCAACTATGGTAATGGCAGACAAGCCGACCGAAAACGGCATTCGGTCCAGGGTATCAACCCCTGTGGAATATGACTCGCCAGACAGCATCAGCGGGGCAAGTGACATAGAAAAGGAATCTGAGAGTGAGGGAAAAATCAAGGTGGGTCAGGAATATCAGGCCCGGGTGCCTGATCTCCTTCCGTCAAATCAGAGGAAGCCCGAAAAGTGTACGGAGAGAGGCCTGTTGATGTGGGCTCCTAGCTCAAAGGCTTCAGATGAACAGCTAGAAAGATACCTCAAGAAGTCGAAGGAAAAATATAACTACACATGTGAGCAGGCCTTAGGAATGCTTTTCTGGCATAATTACAATTTTGAGAAGGCTATGGCAGATCTTCCAAACTACACACCTCATCCTGAAGAATGGACAGTGGAGGACAAGGTCTTGTTTGAGCAAGCATTCTCTTTTCATGGCAAGAACTTCCACAAGATCCACCAGATGCTTCTAGATAAAAGCATCCACTCACTAGTGACCTACTACTACTCATGGAAAAAGTCGAGGTCTAGGGCATCACTTATGGACAAGCAGGCAAGGAAGCTTGCAGCTCAGCGAGAGGATGGGAACTACCAGTTATCAGACCAGAGCAGTGAGAGTGATGAAGAGAATAAAGACTCTAGTGAAACAGAGAATGGTAGTAAAAGTCAGTGTTCAAACTGTGGTATTGCATGTCTGATCACAAACAACACTCAGAAGGGAGTGATGTGTAATACCTGTTACAACTACTTCAAGAAAAATGGAACTCTCAGGCCAACTGTGGGACCCATCAAGGGCGAGAAAAGAGACAGACCTCACTCAATGACTAGGAAGAAATCCCAGCTTCCAAAGGGGATGCATGTGAATCATGAAGATCTTCTAGAATGCTCCAAGCAAGATGGGGGTGATGCAATCATCCACACCATGGAGCAAGAGATAACTGGCCTGAAACGCCATATCCAGAACAACAAGCAGACAGTCAGCATGCTAAAGAGAAAATCTTGGTTGAATGTGACACCATATATGCCAACTGAGGCTCCAGGAAAAATCAATGCTCGCTGGACTAATGATGAGCTGCTCCTAGCTGTTCAGGGAGTGAGAAAGTATGGCAAAAACTTCAGGGCTATAGCAGAAGTGCTTGGTACCAAAACAGAACAGCACATGAGGATTTTTTACACAAACTACAAGAAAAGGTACAACCTTGACAGCTTGATCAAGGAGTTTGAGGAAGAGAATGGTCCCATCTCTGATGTGGATTCTAAGGTGAGCTGAAATCTTAATCAATTCAAATTTAATATTTTTAGATATGTAGCTTAGATATTTTTATTGGATGGATTTCTGAGTTCAGAGCTTATGGTAAGCAGTGCTTGTTGTGCTTGTTATGTATGTCTTGGCACCAGACATGCATAACAAGATTTAATCAATTTTCATCAGATTTCAGAATTCCTGGTCAACCACAAAATTTGGTAGCACATGCTGTAGTGCTCTTCATGTTCCATTTTGCCCTCCGACCTCTAGTGTCACTGCTGCACTGGCTGCAGGCCATTCCAGTCAAGGGAAAATAGCAGGAATTAGGCATTATAACCAACTCGCCAGCCTGGTGGCTTGGTCTGTTCCCATGGCTCAGTCATTTAGAACACCTGTCTTCTGATCCATCCATCGCTGGCAGGGTGGGTGGGGTCCCTTCAGGACCTCGCTATTTGCCCTTGATAGGCGTGGCCTGCAGCGGGCCCCGCCAAAGTTCAGTTGATATCAGGGGGCAGGGTGGACTGTGCTGAATGTTGGGGCAGCATTAAACTTTTGTTACCAAACTCTGCCTGTGCTGTTGCCCTAGAATTGTGTAACCTGATGGTAGAGGTCAGGGTGGTCACAACAGGCACTGCTAGCGGTCGGGGCCATCACGACAGGCACTGCTAGCGGTCGGGGCCATCACGACAGGCACTGCTAAGTGTTGGCTCCGATCTCAGAAATTCATCCATTCAAAAGGGTTAGATTAAATTGTCACAAAAACTGAGCTATCTGGACAGACTTTTGCAATCTTGTTTCCCTGTCATGTATATTTCCAAGGCATAACATCATTCATATTTCTTTTGGTTGAATCACATTGACGTTCTAAGGACAGGCTGTCAGCATCCTCATGGTAAGTCTGGGATTAATTAAGCCAGTTTGCTTTTTGCACCACAACTAAATGGTTGCATTCTTACCCATTTACCTCATGTCATTGTGAGGGCATGTCCTGACACCAGCCATCACCGCCAGATGGCCGTGGACCCACCGACCAGCGGCGCCGACACGCCTGCCAGCGGGCCGGGGCGCGGCGCTTCGCCGGCGGCGCCGGCCGGCAAGCAAGGCTCGTCCGCCTCGGGGCGCTGACGCCGCGCCCGCCGGCCCTGGTGCTGCGGCGCGCCTCCCAGGCCGGGGACAGAGCGTGACCTGGCGACCTGAGCTCGGCGCGGCGCTGACTGGTGCGGTGACGTCACGCGCCCGATTGTGGCGAGGGAGCTGTGCGGCCTGGGACGGGACCTGCGCAGCATGGCCGTGTCTACCCGCCGCCCGCACGCTCTCTGTAGATGCCTGGCTCTGTGCAGGTCAGACAGTGGTACTTTGCTGGCATCCTGGCAGCAGTCAGACAGTCCGTTGGCCATGCGCTTATGCCGAGGCAACGTCCTGCCGTCGGCACCATGCAGTGGCCGGTGTTTGGGTTGCAGCATTTGTATCGTAGCTTTGAACGTAGGGGCTTATTCGAACTAGTGTTTGGAAGAATTTGTCAGTTCTGTGCGAGTAAGTGTGTGCATTTGTGTGTCTGCTTCTGTAATGGCGGCGATGCCGAAGAGATGTGTTTGCATATCTGGTGTATGCTCGGAACTGAGGTGCCCCTGTTGGCACATCAAAGCGAGGTATGAGCCAGTTTTCTAGTGTTAGTCACTGACATTCATCCTGTGGAAAGTAGTACTGGTCCTGCATATGTGGGGCTTTACCATCAAGTGACGAAAAATGCTAGTAGCAAGGATATATGATGCTAGAATTATCCCGTCATTCTCTTGCCTCCTCCTCCGCCCGCTCGTTCTGATGAGGTATTGATGCAGGTGGACCTCCTCACGGGTCTGCCATGTCCTCATTGGATGACTTGGCGAAACTCGCTACTGTCTGCACTGGTGCGCCAAAGTGGTTCGTCATTTCCAGTGCGCGCGAAATCATACGACATTGTGTATTTATTGAGCGGACGGTGCGTTTGATCGTGAGCACTAGCTTTTCAGCACGTTGCTGTTTTACTGGCGCTCGAGCGTTCTCTGAGTGTGTTTGCCTCAGGAGAAGTATTTATTTGTGCATGTCTGTGTGCTTGAACGGTGGCCAGCGCTCAAGTGGTCTCTTGGTAAGAGGGGTTCGGGTCCGGGCCCCCCGCGCCCGCTGCCTACAGCGGCCCGCCGCCCGCTGTCCGGAGCGGCCCGCCGCCCGGAGCGGCCCGTTGCCCGGGCGGCCCGCCGCCTGCCGTGCCAGTCACCCCGCTGCTTCCGCCCAGATCCTGCCGACTGCAGTGGCGCCCTCTGCGTGGACTCGGGACGGTAGCGGTCTGCGTGGCCGCGGTCTTCTCCCGACCTACCTGATGTTCTGTGGGGTGCTCCGGCGTGGCTGGTGGTACGCGCATCCCCGCCGTATTTTATTTGTGGCGCCATCAGCAGCATAAGTATAAATACATGTAAGGATGATCCAATTTTGGCGGGAAATTGTAATAGCCATGCTCTATCACGAATGGACCTAATGGATGTAATACATGCATGCATTTTTCCGAAATCGTATAAGCTGCTTTTGGACATTGCGTCCGAGTCCAAACTCGAATTTTCGTCCCACCGATCTTCTCGAAACATTTGCGAACAAATAAAGCAGCTCGATTTCTGTGGCCATCCTTGAACTGGCGAGCCGGGGTCACATCGTCACCTTTAGAAAACGTATCAACCACCTTGCGAGCATTGCAGCCAAGGCTTTGCTTGGAAATCACTCAGATGATCTTCTCGAAACCTTTACAAATAGAGGGACGTATTGTGACTTCAGCGACTGTCTTGCAACTGATGCCCCAGATTGCCAGCCTCGCATTCAAGAAACCCTGAAACCGCTGGGGGAGGGGGAGGGCATCGGAAGCCGATACTTGAAACTCGGAGACCTCTCGACTGAAAACCTCTCCATCTGGAAAGACCTGTCATTGAATGGAGTGCCTGGGATTTCACCAGCCGCTCTGGAACTGGTGTCATGCTCTCGCATTATTGGCCAGCGTGCCACGCTAGCCGTTGTCGCGAAATATCACAATCCGCCAATCGGCCACATCAGTGCATCGTGGTTCAGATTGGTGCATACTTGCTACGCTTCGCCACATGGTGAGGGTGCGCGGGCCCAGAAAATTGTTTTGTGTTCACCGCAGAGCAACCCCGGTACAGCGCACCGGGAAGGGAAAAATGTGCTCACTGCACCTGCTAATTGCACATGTTACTTGGACAAACATTACTCGAATCGAACCGGTTGCTTTCTCCTCTAAACACTGACGCGCGCCCTGGAATCCGTTTAACCGTCACGCAACCACGAATGCGTATTTCACATGAATCGAAACACACGAGTGCAGATATCTAGAGACACGTGAAAGAATTCCCCGTAACGTACGTCTATAAAGGTCACAGAGTCCCACCGTCTGGAGCGCGTCCCTAACAGACTGAAGTGTTGAATGTCCCGAGAAAAAAAACACTCATTACGCCTCACATCGTGTTCGCCGCAGGATGGGACGCTCGCTTCCTCGCGCATTGGCATCACTCGTCTGCAGCACCTAGGGTGCCTGGTGCGATTGTTATAAAAAATCTGCCATTGAAGTCATTTTCTGTCCCAATCTAGATGGCATCATATGAAAATATGCCATTATTCGCATCGACTGGCCTAGCATATACAGGAGTTAAAGCAACAAAAACTGAGGTGCATGCTAGGTGCCAGCGCGATGTTATGTGGTAAAATATGAATAAGAAGCTAATAGTGGTGTCTCCAGGCACAGATGTCGATTTGTATCCTTTTGGGTGGCCACTGCCACCCCGCCCCCTGTGCCCGACTCGGCACTCCCAAAGATGGCTTTAGCCCCCAACCTTGAGTTCGGACCCCCAACTTTGCGGGCATTTAGCGCAAGCAGAACATTTAAAACGGGAGCTCAAGTTTGTATCAATTTTAAACAAAGTTGCCAACAGATGTTTCACAAATAAAACAAAAACAATGAAAGGTGAGATCTCCTGTCCAGTTAAGTACAGCTGACTGAGCGAGTCACAGCTTTAGATCTCCACGTTCAAACCGTATTTACTTCCTTATTTTCTGCTTTTACTGCATGCTGCATGATTCTTATAGCAGGCTTCTTATCTTCTTGACTCTGGTGCAGTTTTGTTGCATGACATTCGTCGCGATGTTTCAACTTTTACAGCCTGCAATAATTTTCTTTATTCTGCCTCGACGTTTTTCCAAGAGTAAAAAACGAGCAAGGGTAGATCGCATCATGAATCGTCGGCCAATGAAAACATATCAGTCGCATATTGACACACGAAAACGTGACGAATGTACTATTGGCGTCTACTTTTGGAAGCTCGCTTGACATGCGGCAACCTTAACTCCTACGCAGTTTCAGTGAAACAATTTCAACACCCTGAGATCGACACTTGGCGACTAAACCAATAGCAGTAATGGTCCGACAACGACCGCCAACACGAGCTGTGTCGGACATACCTTGACTCGGGTGCTGCTTTCCAGCCTGCTGCAGTGTCTAAAAACCGGCATATGACGCAGACGTACAAGTGCTCCGAAAAGGCACGTCCGATCGCCTTGAAACTTTCACCAATCGATTCCGGGTAATGAGGTGAGTCATGGGCAGGCAATATCGAGACCTGACCTGACTTCAAACACCTCGAAAACGCGAAGGGAAGATTTTACATACAAATGCAGACAACTCACATCTCAGAGCTTACTGCACCGATCGCTGTTAAACGTTCGCCATTGAATGCCCCATTCCTGATGCCTTATTGCAGTTCCAAATTTAGGTGATCCTAGGTCAGGTCAACTGCAATAGAATCAGGAACCTGCAAAAGGAAATCAGGTATAGGGCCATCCAATGGTGACGTTTTCACGTCGATCGGTGCAGTAGGCTCTGAGATCTGAGTTGTCTACATTTCCATATGCAGTTTTCCCTTCGCACTTTCGAGGTGTTTGACCTCATGTCAGGTCTCGACAATGCCCCTCCATGACTCATCTTATTGCATGGAATCGATTGGGGAAGGTTTCAAGACGATCGGACCAGTCGTTTCGGAGAACTCGCGCGTCTGCGTCACATGCCGGTTTTTAGACCCTGCCGCAGCGTGCCGCCCGCCTTGTGGCCGGTGCCTCCGTAGCAGCCTCAAACAGTGGCACATATCAACTATCAGCCCGCATGCCGAAGCTGTACACGTGAAACAACATTTAAAACCACATTGAAAGCTGACTGAAGACTGATGGTCAACGCCAAACAAAATTATTATGCTGCTTGACGACGGCGTGTTGTCGTCAGAAGATGCATCTTTCGTCGAGACAGAGCAAGAAAGCGTTGAGGAGCAAACGTATGGTTTCCCATTCAGCTGTTTTCCGTTCAGTTATGTTCTATTCAGTTGTTTCCCATTCAGTTGTTTTCAATCCAATTGTTTCCTATTGAGTTGTTTCATACCCAGTCCAGCCCCCTCCCCTCCTCCTAGCTTTGCGAGAAATAAGTCGAACCCGGGGAAGAGTCTGTTTTCAGTGCTGATGTGTGTATAGAACAGTGCAAGGCATATTCGTGGAGACAAGACTTTGTATGTAAATCCGCCCCGATATTTCAGTTGGTTAGAGAGCCTGCCTTCCATCCACTCGCCCGTGGCGAGGACGTGTGTGAAGATAGCGGCAGTTCGATATTCATGTTCAGCAGGAAATTGACGACCCCTTCGATTTTCACGACGTTTGTACAAAAGAAAGCCCAAAGTGTATTGGCGACATGCGCAAAAGTTCTTAATAGGGCATAAAGTGACCTGACCTTCAGGAGTCATAATCTGTCAGCCGTTGTGTGTAGCTTGTGAGCATAACTTGTTGCATATCATGGTCCATTCCATCGGAAATATTACGCATATTCCAGAAAATTCCTTAACACAGTCCTATCACATGCGCGTCGAAATATATGTTTTCAAAAATATATGATACGTGAATGCATTTATATATATATATATATATATATATATATATATATATATATATATAATCCCGCGTACTGACTGCTAAGCACGTCAACCAACTATGCTGAAGAAACCGATATAAGTCTGCTTTATTTGAATGAGCAAACAAATTAATTCAAAGCTAGAAAGCTGGAAAAAGTAAAGCACCTGAAGTGGGGTGCAGGTCTTGTCAGGTTACGCGACGACCTCACGAAAACAATTATGAGCAGCACATCTACACAAAGGAAATGTGCTGCAGAGCTGAATGGTACCAAGTGCTGGATCGAATGATGCCTGGTTCAGAAGTTATTCACATGAATATCTAGATATGTTCCGTTTCTGTCGAGTCGCATAATCGACATAGCATTTCCTTTACGGAAGTGTGTCACTTATAGTTGCATGCCGTCGATTTCTGCTGAGTATGGAGACCGTAGCGCTGCTAACTCGCTGTTTGTCCTTGATAGGTATGGCTTGCAACTGGTAGTAGCGGCCGCATCAAAGGTCAGGAAATGTCAGAGGGCAGAACGGACAGTGCCGGCCATCGTGGCACATATAACTTTCGACACCAAGATCTGCCGTGGACCTGGAATTGCGCGATCGGATGGTAGGCTTCAGGGCTCACGCAATGAGCACTGCTTAACATGAACTCTGATCCCAGAATGCCGTTCAATCAAAAGGTGTAGATTGATTTTTTAAAATATAGATCTTCTTGGTACGTTTTCCTTCAAACAATTCACCCGCAATCCATGACGCTTTTATTCATACCCTTTCGATACCCATGCCTAATTATTTTTACCTGCGTCACGCACCTGTGAACTCCTTTACTTGTACGTTTTTATGGAAGCATGCAGCAAATACACACATGATGCGCGTGTTGTAGATATACACATAGGATTAAGTCATATTCTCTAAATGCATATATATATATATATATATATATATATATATATATATATATATTGCTGGGTGTACACCACCGCAAATTAGTGTTTATGACATTCTTGATTGGTTGTTTTGATTGGGAGCTAGGCAGACTGGCTGCGCCAAATGCTTATCAATAACGGATATAGAAATACTGATTCTCACAATATCACGAACGAAGACCTTTCCTGATAACTATCTCAAAAAACGAAAACATAATATCTCCCGTGAACGTCATGTGACGTGAAACTTTTGTTTCAAAAATGCAATGACCTCATCATAGAAAGCCGATGAGGAATTATCGTGCGACATTGTCTCAAATGTTACACTAGCGCTACAACGTTACAATAATAATACAGCGTTACAAATTCAAATGTTAAACACCGCTATACTAGCGCATACCACAGACCATAAACGCCTCAACACCCTTCAAGGTTAAAACTTTGTGCATCACAGACATGGCACCCACCACCAATATACAGAACTACTTGAGAGAGAGAGAGAGAGAGAGAGAGAGAGAGAGAGAGAGAGGAGAGAGAGAGAGAGAGAGAGAGAGAGAGAGAGAGAGAGAGAGAGAGAGAGAGAGAGAGAGAGAGAGCGAGAGAGCGAGAGAGCGAGAGAGCGAGAGAGCGAGAGAGCGAGAGAGCGAGAGAGCGAGAGCGAGAGCGAGAGAGGCCATGTTTCTATGCCATGGAGATCTCAGCATATGCTGTCCAAATCGTAAAGACAGATGCTCCCTCCTGTCTGCAAGGATTTCCATTTTCAGCATCTGTAAAGCCGTTGATAACCCTTGTGACACCCGGGCATGGCTTTGAGAGCCCGCTACCTCGTTCAATTTGTTGGGCTTGGTGGCCAGGTGCGCCTGGGATGAAAAACGGTCGCAGAGCATTTAAGCAATGGTCGAACATACGTGATGTACGCTTTTACCAGTTGATCTTGTGGCGGACAGAGTTTCGTCACAATGTGAAGCATTTATGAAGTCTTCGAACCTCGCTAAATTTTAACGGTATGTGCCTGCCAAGTCATGTCGGTGGATCATGTTACTCATAAAAGCTTAGTCCTGCTGACAATTGGTAAGCTGATCCCATTGATTACGATGTCCGAGAGTATCAAGGGTTTCTTAGCAATAAAACATGCATGACCTGTCGCTTCTCAGAATTAAGCACCATCTTATTTGCATCAACCCACCCACATACCTTGTCAGTTCTGTCTCGCAGCTGGTTTTGCCCCTCTAATCGGTCAATTGCACATGCTTCGCACTATTGTAAGATCATTTTCATATTTCGAACGATGTTCTGTCTCAAAAGCGGCACCGTTGGTCACAGGTAAGGAAGTATCCAGACTTACCTGGATACCCTGCGGGGCGTCACAGGTTATCGATTTTAACCTCTAATCGTTCCATCCGGCATTTTTACCCTCTGCTTTCGGTCCTGGAGAAATGAGGACAGCCACTTTGCATAGCCAGAGCAAAGTCGCATGCTAAGCATACTTTGCATTACCGTTGTATGGTTAATTGGATTAAATCCTTTCTTGAAATCATACAGAACTACATAAAGGAGCTTGTCTGGGTTATCCAACTCAGAGAGCATATTGTGCAGCAATCTTATCAAATAGCGGGACGGTGAGGCGCCAGTAACATTACCGTATAAGTGTTTATTTATTTCCTGCCTTATGTTCGCCAGAATAAGGGGGACAAAGAACGGTTCCAAAAGGTTGTCCAAACATGGCTGTAAGACTTACAGGTCCCAAGTCTCTTACGTGCTGCTTTTATAAAAATTGGAATGATGGTTGCACTTTTCCCCAACCGATGGGACCTGACTCTCCTTAAGTAATAAAAAAAAATGTAGAGGTGAGAGGTGGTGCACATTCGACACAAAACTCCTTCAGCGGCTGCATTGGTAGTTCACCACCCGGTACATCCATGTTCTCTGGGATGTGTGATAGTTTATAGGCTACCTGTCATGACTGTAGATCTGATGAAATTTCTTCCGCTGGCAAAAAGCACGGCAATTGTTCAGTACGAATTGGCCCATATGTTGTACACACTTCTGTGAACAATTAATTGATAAACTCAGCGTTATTGTTATAATCTGCAGCTTCAGGTAATTTCAAGCACCAAGGAGCGGGCTGTCAAATAGTTAAACGTCTTCCTTGTCTGTATCAAGACCCATTTCCGTCACTAGCAATTCTTGTCATCCGTCGCTTATACCAACTGGTCTCTGCAGCGTGAACAAGCAAGCGGTACTCACGTACGACCACAGAACACGCCAGAACACGTGGCGTAATCACGCAACTATCGCACCACGACATGCGACTTGTATGACAGACCCTCCCCACCAACGCCAATATCAACACTAACAACAACACCAACACTAGCACTAACACCAAAACCAACACCCATCCGCACCACTCGACACGGCTAGCTTTCAACTTGATACACTAAAAATGTAGAAGCTTTCAATCGTATAAGCGTGCTTTGAATTCGATTATGACGCATGCAAATGCTATTCCTTAATGCCTCAAGCGTGTGGTTTGTGGTAATACGATGAAAACCGAGTTTTTCATGTGCCTACTTTGTGCCAGTCGATCGAAACATTGGAAATACATGAGTTTTGACAATATTCTATATCGGCACACCGAAAACGACAAACGCACCATACGAAGCGTCGAACAAACGGCCAAAAACGTCATAAATGCTGATTTTGTCGTGGTGTGCAACGAATAATGTATGCGAGAAAACTCGCCCCCAAAACTACTGCATATATATATATATATATATATATATATATATATATATATATATATATATATGTGTGTGTGTGTGTGTGTGTGTGTGTGTGTGTGTGTGTGCGTGAAGCTAGGGTGAACATAAAAGGACGAAATCCGCTAAGTGTTTCGCACCCTCCCTTTCGGTTACACCCACGAGTCTGCCCGCCCAGTCTCTTGAAAAAGCGACGCTCATGTCTCCAGGTTCCTCGGATGGTACACCAGGATTTCAGATAAATATCCGACATGTCCTTGGCCCACTTTTCCTTTCTGCCATATCCGTTGACGCCGGGAGACTTAAAGGACAACTGGAGGGACTCCAGTCAGCATTGGAGAAGCGGAGTGGGGGTGGGAGGGGTGACTCGGGCACCCTCTCGAGATGAGATAGGTGTTCCAAGGGCCATCTGGGGCCACCCTGGGCATCCCGTCACTACCCGTCCAGTCTGCCCGCCATGACGGACAGCCGGAACCACGAAAAAAAATGTTGACCAGACGATCGAAGGCTAAAAGTTGGCGTAAGACATTCTCATCGAGCTCCCGCACCCCTCGCCTGCCTTTGGAGAAATTCTGGATACGGCTGGTGCCCTGCGCATTCCTACTATACTCCGATTATGCGGATGATGATTACGCGTCCCGCGAACCGTTATCATGGCTCGTGTTCCGTGCGAAATGGAGTCGTTCATCACTAAAGTGGTTTCCCCGACGATTGCATTACTGGCGCAGATGAGTCATTTACACTGCAGCTTGCACCGTGGTCGTCCCTGGGTAGTCTCCCTGAAGGTACGACCTTGGATCGGCGCGCGTGCTTGTTTTGTTGGACGTGTGTAGCTGCGGACACATGCTGGGCTATGGTTAGAGTATTATATAACCTGTATGCCCATTTTATACATGTTTTTCAGCCTTTAATTTCTTTTTCTGAAACATACCCTGGCATTTTCATTTTACTTTGTATGTTCACCATTGATTTAGATTAGCTTCAACAAGATTTTAGTCTGAGTGATAATTCTAACCGGGCAATCAAAATCTGTCCCTCTCTTTGCATGCGTCAAATTTAACCTGCCTTGTAAATATAAGACGCCTCCATGTCATGTGTTGAAGTAAAAGTATTTGGTACATAACTGGACAGCCAAAAACATACATGGTGTTAGAAGTTTGCTGTATATCAGCCTCATTGCTTCAAAAATTTCATTGGATGTGTGTTTTGAATTTAAGTGTTTGATGCAAAGTTGTTGCCAATTTTGGTACAGTCAACATTTCAAGGAATAGTGATGTTGCAAAGAGAATTATGGGGTATAACCTCATGAACATTTATCACACAATACATTTGAAAATTCAGCTCAATTTGATGGAGTCTAAATCACATGCACACCAGCTTGAGGTTCAGTGCACAAATGTTAAGTTGTCCAATAAAACATATGGATTTTCTGCAGACTGGTGCCATGATCTAGCTAAGCAGCCAGTGACTGATTAGGGTGGTCAAAGGAAGGGATTTTTCCAGCTTGTTTGCTTAGATCAAACCTATTATCATCCTTATGGCACTGCATGACAATAAATATCTTGGAGATGTTCTGTCTTTCCAAAAGTTTAAGC
>NW_023596545.1:38761246-38783428 GCF_011947565.3 Pollicipes pollicipes | reverse complement strand
TATTGATCAGCTGATAAAACTGCGTTTTTCCGAAGATAAAGCTCAGCTGGCGTGGTTTCCATGGCAATGTGGAACGGCGACGCACTGCTAGTGTGCGGTCGGTGTGTGAGGTGTGAAATCTGCGGTATGGGGGAGGTGAAATGAAATTGCGTCCGATTTTAATGGAATATATGCATTGTGTTAATAGCTTAGAATGTTCCCTCTGTCCATCTACCAGCTACCACCGTATTCTGCACGAGCGTGACTGCCAAGTGAACTTATGGGACTAATGGTATGGAGATGTGGCAAACAAAGGAGTCGCAAGTGTTTTTTCTGAGGAACCCGCGAGAACGAGGAACCGGCTGGATGTTACCGGGGTCTGCGGTTGTGTCAAAAGTTAATGGAACCAGGGCTGGCATTAGCAGGCAAAGGAGCTAAAGAATGTGAGCCAGCTCTGGCTCAGCGATAGGCACTTATGACATGGATTAGCAAGAAGCAAGCAAGCTGCTTGGTTGGGTAAAGTGACCATATAAATAAATAAATAGATATATATATATATATATATATATATATATATATATATATAATAGTGTGTGTGGTGTGTGTGTGTGTGTGTGTGTGTGTGGTGTGTGGTGTGTGGTGGTGTGTGTTGTGTGGTGGTGTGTGTGTGTGTGTGTGTGTGTGTGTGTGTGTGTATGTGTGTACGTATGTATAGTACCAGAAATCCGTCCCAATATCACGGATTACCATCAAAGCTCAGCAATATTTTTTTACAAACTCTCAGCCCACCTGCAGACCAAAGTTAGTCCCACATTGATGCTGATTTATCATGCTCACAATGAATCTATATCTCCTGAGCCTTGTGCTCAGGTTTTTGGAAGAGCTGTATTGTTGTTACAGAGTCAGGACATGCAGTTTATTTTGACTTGTCTGTGATGTACTGATCTGGTTTTTTAGAGCAAAGTATTTGGGGTACGCATGATGACATTTTTGGGTCATTTTCCAAAGTCCCAAGACTGTCAGAGTACTCCATATTCTGACCCTCAGGAGTCTAGTGCTGGTAAAATACTAGTGTGAACTGGTGAGACGTGGGGTTTAGTATTCATGGCACGGTGGGTATTTCTGTTGCTTGCCAAAGAGCTTATGGGAACCTGGGGCTGGTATTGACAGGAAAAACAAGGGAAACTGGGAGCTGAAGCCAGTGGTTACAAAATAACTAATGGGAGCCAAGATACAGGTCTTGTGTTGTTGAAAGAAAACAGCGGGAACCAAGATCCAGGGTTTTGTTTTTGTACAAGAACCAATGGGAACCAGGATGCAGCATAATGTTTTGTCAAAAGATCCATTGAGAACCAGAATCTAGGGTTTTGTTTTGTCGAAGGAACCAGTGAAAACCAGGATCCAGGGTCTTGTTTTGTTGAAAGAACTAGTGAGAACCAAGATCCAGGGTATTGTTTTGTCAAAAGAACCAGTGTGAACCAATATCCAGGGTTTTACTTTGCCGAAAGATCCAGTGGGAACCAAAATTCAGGGTCTTGTTATATCAAAAGAACCAGTGGGAACCAAGATCCAGCATCTTGTTTTGTCAAAAGATCCAGTGGGAACCAGGATCCAGCATCTTGTTTTGTCGAAAGAACCAGTGAGAACCAGGATCCAGCATTTGTTTTGTCGAAAGAGCCAGTGGGAACCAGGAACTAATATTAGGAACCAGGCACATGTCTGCTCAGGATGTATCTCTAAACATCAGGGGCACCCTTTCTGCCATCAAGGGTGGCTTTCCATTCATTGGGACGCCAGGGCCGTAGTTTTACAAAGAGAATACGGGCTGAACAGTGAGAAATGGCCCATCCCACACCCAAAGAATGCCAACAAAAAAGCTGCTTACCTAATTTGGTCCACTTCTTTCCCAAAGTTGGGGGGGGGGGGGTGGGGGGCTAGAGTCCATGTTGGGAAGCGCCTTCAGCTCCCTCCCACAGCTGAATAGGAGACTACACCCCTGGGGCGTCCTTTTTTTTAGCAAAGGCGTCCTTCTTATTATCGGAGCACTGCGGGGAACTTGAACAAGTCCTAAGGCGTAACTTTTCAATCCAAAAGCACATATTTTAGATGCACCCTTCTGTTTAAGGAATTGAGCACGACACAGTGCAGAAAATTGCGTTAAATGACCCTTGGTATTAGACATGGTCGGATGTGGCCGTGATAGGTCATCTCAGGTAAAAAGGTGAAGAATATTGCTTCACTGGCCCGTCTGATTATATCAAGAGGCGATATCAATAACTAGACCACACTAATGAAAAATCGACCGTAAAAACCGGTCAATTTGGCTCCTGAAGTAGCCAAAGATCAGCAAGCTAGAGACACCAAATTATCAGGGTGGGTGAGACCCTATGAAATTTATTTATGTTGTATTGTTGCATCTCTATGTTGTGCCATTCGGGTTGTCCGAGGTCAAACAATGTTAAACTCGGAGCCATCGGTGGAGATGTTCTCAAACCTCCTCGCACAGCCAGCCTCAAGCTGTATGCTTTCAGAACAAAAATTCACCGCGGTCACCCCAGGCCAGTGACCTTATTTGATCTTTGAACTGACAAAAGACAAAATATCTCGACACCAGTTTGACGTCTGAATTTTAAATCAGGGTTCGGAACAACCGCAGGCGGCAGGATCCGCAAAAAAAAGGTTGATCAACGTCATTTTAGGTCCAAGCCTCCTCAGAGCTATACAGTCAATGTAAAAAATCAGCTAACGTGTCTGTGATGAATGAATTCGAAATGGACGTGAAACTACACCTCAAAGTAATTTTCCAGTAAAAAGGCTGTTTGGCTTGACTATGATCCGACTTTCATAACTAATCTAAGTTATATGGATTGAGTTGTAATATTAAGTTCAATTGTGTAACTGTCTAAAAAAAAAACGTCTCAAAGTTCTATGACTTGATCGTAAAGTAGGGTAGGGTAGGTTATGGCGTGGCAGGGCAGGGTAGAGTGGCTAGGGCATGGCAAGGCATGGCAGAGCAGGACAGGATAGGGCGGGGCAGGGCAGGGTAAGGTCGGGTAGGGTAGCATACTGTATGGTAGGGTAATCCAATCCGGTTATTCTGTCCCCTCAGTGATCAAATGCGGTTAAGGTACCGTAAAAGAAAATATAGCCTGAAACATAACTTGATGTGGTAAATATATGTTTCCAAACCAATCTTGGAACAGCTTTCCTGATCTTCCAATGGTATGCAGCTTAAGGAAAGTGTCACACCTTTGGGACTTATTTAAAAACATAATTAGTGAAACCTCAGGGCTAATCGCGTCTAATAATACCATTGGGTAGTGCCACTGTAGCACCGCCAAGACATGAAAGGGTCATCAGTTTCAAATATTTTCAAAAACAAATTACGCTGTCATTCTTTGTAAAAGCATTACGATTCCCTCCTGCGGTCGCGACCACCGTTGTCATAACAACCACCATACGTACCTCTAATGGTGTGATCAATAGAGCGTTTGTAATTGGCCCAGCGGGCAAAGGCCTCTAACCGAGAAGTTCATTCGTTGAAGTTTGAATCACTGCGTCACATAGATCTTGCCACTCTCCCATTTCCAAAGCCAAAGTGCGCCTCGAAAGAGGCAACGTGATAAACGTCATATGGGAGAAATCAAAGCCACAGGATAACGTTTCGTTGAATACGCGGGATAAAAGGTCATGTTTGTACATCTTTTTGTCTAATAGATTACTGTTTCAATCTGTAGCAGAATTTACCACACACACAAAGATTTTGACACATCAACGTGTTGCAAGCGCTGCAAAACATACACGAGGGAAAACCGGGTCACATGAAACGTAGCACTTTCATAATCGTGAGTGGGGTTTCTCTGCACAAGGTCGGCTACCGCAAATGGAAGTTTTGGGCTGCTCAGAAGGGTTCCGAGAGAGCTGGTATTAAACCTGTACTCATCCGATTAAAGAATAACTGAAAAATACAAGAAATTGGCTAGCTACCCCTTTAAGGTTAGCGTCACACCTTTGGGGCATATTTCAAAAACAAAAGAGGCACCACTTTTGATCCGTTTTAACCCGCACATTGCAAACCTGTGGGCCGCGACACCTCCATTGGTGTAATAACGGCAGTATGAATGGACGTTTGTGATTGGCATAGCGAGCGGCAAACGCCAGTTACCGAGGAGCGCATTGGTTGAAGTTGGAACCACTACGTCACTACAGACCATGTGATGCGCTGCTTTCTAAAGCCAAAGTACGTCTCGAAAACAGCCACATTATTAAACATAATAAAGGAAAAATAATAGCTATAGCATGACGTTTCGTTGAAAGCGCGGGATACTCTAGCCTCATGTTAACATATGTATTTCTTTGAAAGGTGTTTCAAGCTTTCATAACACTTGTTACACAAACATTTTGGCAAATTAGTGCGTTGCAAATATTACAGAACACGCGGATTGAAAAAGCAAGGAAAATAAAATGTGTCACTTGCGTGGTGGAGGGCAGGGAGTCCATTGAGATTAATGCCACAGGAGCGGCTACTTCGAATCGAAATCGCATGCCAGTCAAAAGGATTTTGAGAAGACTGGTATTACCGATCAAATCGGAGGCGTCTGATCTAGCAATAAGTGAAAGCACAAACAGGGTGATATGCTCTCTTTAACATAAACGTCTCTGCAAACATTTTTTCAACCTTTGCATGTCATTTCTTGCGTGAAATCGCTCATAGGAGTTGTGTCGCTAGATTGAAATGATGAATGGCTTTTCAAAAGCTTTGAAAAGTTCTGCATCGCAATCGCCCCTGGAAACGGCTGAAGAACAGCTGTTACATGTCATTAAGCGAGGATTATTCAAATTGATTTGAATTTAATTAAAAAAGCTGCATGGCCCTCCATTTAGTACGTCGAATAAACCTTCCTTTCGCCAACCAAATGATTTTGATTTATTTCCTTTTCATCGACCATGCGGAAATTGTCCGTCCAAAAGCATGTTTTCAATGCCAGGAAATACCGAGGAACTGAACTCATCACTTTGGCGGTCTGTATTCGGCCGTAGCGCTATGGAGCAAAAACGCTGTTGTACCTGGAAACACCAGCTTCACGATCTTATCTCCCACCTGGCCGCAGGGCTAAACTTAACAAAAGCATTGCTGTTCAAAGAGCAAACAGCAGCTCGAAGACCTTGCTCCTGGCGGAAAGAAAATTGGCATAGGAAGCAGAGTTTTACAAAAAGTTGTCGCAATGTAGCATACAAATCGCTTTTCGGTACGTCCCATAACGTCAAAGGATGTATTGAAATCAAAATCCTCCCCTCACTCAAGTGCAACTAATAACCGATAAACCCTCTGTCAAACGCTTTTCTTAAAAGGCTTAAGTCGACAAGTGTGTTGCACAATATGACTCAGCACGCAGCCATAAGTTTGTCCAAGTGACTGAGTGACAATCTGAGCGCTAGATCACCGTGTCACACGCTCACGACACCAAACACACCAACTGAAAACGGCTGACAGGACGCATGGACGGCCAGTGGTGGCCCCACCCACGGCCGCTGCTGGGACGGAGAATCCCCACTCTATCCGTCACCGGGCACTGATTACAGAAACCGCAGTCGTGACGTCCCGGAGACCCGCTGCGTCGACCCAATATAGCGCGTCTGGTCAACGGCAGTGCCGAGAGCTCGCCGGCATCGCATCGACCCGTCCCAATGGGATCATGCCCGCACCACCCGCGGGCTGTGCCTTGCAAAAGGGCGCCCCGCAGCCGGGCTTGCGGCCGACGACGGCGAACTTGTGAGCGGTGACGGAGGTCTCCTACCTCTCACCCTCCCGCCTCTCTCCAGTTCCTGGATACAGCCCGGGGGGGCGGAGAGCGCCGGCGGGGAGACCAGATTCGATCGCCGTCGCCTCTCATGCGTCGGCCGCCGTAGCTCATCGGCGTCCGCCATCAGCGCACATGGGCGACGCAGGAGCGCGCCGAGCTCGTCTGGATGCGGCCGCGCGCCCGTATTTTGCTCGCTCCGCTGGCCAATGGATTGGACGGCCGCACTGGCTGCTGAGTCGCAGCGGTGGACGCGCTACCGGGTGCCACTAGGCCACGGGGCTCTGGCGGCTGCAGGCTGATGTTACCATGTATATGCCTATACACTTGACGGCTTACAAATAATAATTTTCATATCGTTTCTTCTGGTGGATTCTTCTCCTCCCTCTCTCTCTCTCTCTCTCTCCTCTCTCTCTCTCCTCTCTCTCTCTCTCTCTCTTCTCTTCTCTCTCTCTCTCTCTCTCTCTCTCTCTCCTCTCTCTCTCTCTCTCTCTCTCTCTCTCTCTCTCTCTCTCTCTCTCTCTCTCTCTCTCTCTCTATCTCTCTCTCTCGCTTCTCTCTCTCTCTCTCTCTATCTCTCTCTCCTCTCTATCTCCTCTCTCTCTCTCCTCTCTCCTCTCTCTCTCTCTCTCTCTCTTCTCTCTCTCTCTCTCTCTCTCTCTCTCTCTCTCTCTCTCTCTCTCTCTCTCTCTCTCTCTCTCTCTCTCTCTCTCTCTCTCTCCGGCTCTCCTGCTCCCTGGCTCTCTGCTTGTCCGGCTCTCAGGCTATTCGGCTCCCTGTCTCTCCGGCCCTTTCTCTGGCTCCTTCTCCGGCTTTCTGGTTCTCGGGTTCTCCCGGTCTGTTACTCTCTGGCTCTCTAGATTTCAGTCACCTTACATCTAGCGTAGATTATTGAGCATTGGCTGTGGATTAATGATCTATCAATTAACAAACGCTCGGATGGGGGATCAAATTGACCCCCCGAACGTTTTTCCGGAAAATTGAATACCGGATCGCTTGGTATCAAAAATTTGCATCTACCTTGTACGGCTGCTGACCTATGGCAGGTCAAATTCAGGTCATGGTTTCAGCGAAGGCAATTTCTAGGGAATACTTCAATCTGATCCAACAGCGGAGTGCTAGAAAAAGCCATACATCTCTGAGATGCTTTGTTAAGCAACACAAATATAAAATGAGCAAGTTATGTTGACCCGAGGTCAGGTATGAATATCAGACCAAGGTCAAAACCAGCCTGTTTTGTTGCTCCAAGGCTTGCTGTATGGGATAGTTTGTGGTGCTCATTTCGAATTTATTGATAGCAGGAACCGTATTATGCATCTTCCATGGACTTCTTAGAGATCAGAAGAGGTCGTTGACCGAAAATGAGCAAGTCCAACACTTTGGTTTTAGAAACATACTGCCTAGCGTTGTCTTTGTCGCTTATTCAAATGCAAAACTCAGAGCAGTCTTGTATGATTTTGGTCACCATGGCCTTCAAAAGGTCAAACAAGGTCACTGACCCTAGATGATCATGTGACCTTTGCTCAGAAAAAAGTTATCCAGGTTCTGGGGCACTTTGGAGACGATCCTATGATATGACCTTGTTTGACCCTATTGACCCGAATGTCATAACCTGGAAACCTCAAATTTTGACCTAGTGAGTTAATGTACAGGTCAATACACTCTGTAAATTTGGTGTTTCTAGATTTCTTAGTTACCGAGATCTCAGGGGGTCAGATTGACCCCCACCCGAGCGAGGGCTATCTAGGCGGCCACCAGGGCGCGTGTTGAAGCACATTGCATCAGCGAGCGAATATTGAATGTGAGTCGGATTAATGCAGTATCAATTCGCACACTGTGGATGACTTAAATCAGAACTGAATCATTCAATTGGAATGTGAAGAAACAAAAAATCGATTTAAAGAAAACAAAATTATGATTTGAGTAAGATCTGAATCGTTCCATGAGGGTCATGAGCAATGGTGTGATTCGATTGTCAAAATTGTTGAGTCGAATACAAGTGTGCCTAGGGCCTTTGGTGCAGTGTAATCGCTGTGTTTTTCTGAATCTTGACCGTACGCCCTTGTCATAATTGGTATTGCACTTACAGGCAAGTTGATACAGGAACCTATCAGACCACTTAAGATATCGAATAGCCTATGCATTCTGACTCTGTGACGTGTAACATCTGAAACCTTTATACCCAGATTTTGGGAAAGTAACAGCCCGGTACCATTTTTTTTCAAGTGCGGCGTTGCCCCCTCGGTGGTCTGTCGTGCAACGCACGAGCACATGGCACCAATAATCTGAACTGAAATTGCGCAAGCTAGCAAAGCTTGAACAGACAGCATCACTCGCAGAAATGAAATAGCTGTCTTGGAGTTCACGTATTTATTTCTGTTGGATTAGATTGATTGTGCTCCGATTTCATCATGAGTCGAAGCGTGTCAAGACCAGACTATCTGCCTGGCCGATCACCGCACGCCAGACTCATCAGTTATAACAAAGAAACAAATGTAATTATTGCAGGCATGGTGCGTAACTGGGCTTGACACTTTCCGGTCCACTTCAGTTCAGGCAGAATTGGATGGGTGAACGCTGGCAGAAGCGCACGCACTAAAATAATACGGGATGACTCACTAAGGTAATGCTTGTGAGCACTCCTATGGGTGCAGGAGAAAACACGCACAATGAAAGAGATTGTTCCCGCTTTGCGACATATTCAAAAACACACACTCCAGTGAAAGCTCAGATGCCATTTACGTCTAATAAAAGCATGAGTAGTGCGATTGCAGCATCGTCAAGACGTGATAAAGACGCCAAATTATACTCATTATCGAATCTAAATTGCGCTGTCAACGCTTTGCAACAGCACTACGCTTCTTCCTCCCAGTCGCAACCACCATCGTCATGGTCATCGCCGTCCGCATCTCTACTGGTGCAAATACAAAAAAAGTTGTGGTTGGCCTAGCGAGCGGCAAGAGCCTGTTACCAAGAGGCGCACTGGTTGAAGTTTGAATCAGCGTGTCATTATGGGCCATGTGATGCTCCTATTTCCAAAGCTAAAGCGCGCCTCGAAAAAAACGCCACGGTGGCAAACGCCATATGGGACAAATCAAAGCTATAGCATAACGTTTCGTTGAATTCGGGGTATAAAGGCTATTGTTCACATGTTTTTTTTCTAAACAGGGTGTTTCAAGCCTCCGCAGCATTTAATACACAAACATTTTGACATATTAGTGTATTACAAATATTCCAGAACATACATGTTGGAAAAAGCCAGGCAAATGAGATGCATTGCTATCCTCGTGGTGAGCAGGGAGTCACTGATGTCTCTCTCGCCGGAGAGGCTACTTCAAATAGACATCCTGAGCTATTACGAATGGTGTTGAGAAAACTGGCATTATTGATGAAACTACACGCGTCTGATCTAACCATAAGTGTAAATAAAAAAGGTAGGAGGTGAATGAAATGACTTGAAATGAAAGATACGTGCATATATATGCATACACATATACAATATATATATATATATATATATATATATATATATATATATATATATATATATATATATATAGTATACTGCATATTATTATATACGCAATAATTATGCTATATAAATACATATATAGTTATGGTAGGCCATAGTGAAGATCATTCATATACATTGCCCAGTCCTGCAGCATTGTAGGTAAATGCCTCATTTGATGGGACCAGTTTGTGATTTTTGACTTTGCTGGCAACATTGTTGTCATACCTGGACATGTCGCAGCCCTCAATACGGAACACTGGAAACGTTTTTCGGCTTCCTGAGTTGGCTGGACTGCTAATTTGGCACGTTGATGTCAAGTGAGTGCCCTAGTTAGTTTGACAGCATCATTCATAACTCAAATGAACCTAATTTCAGCGGCGCCAAGCAAGGAAGGTTTCAGAGCCTCGCTGAGGTTTCCTGGAATAACTCTGAAACACTAGTGACGTGACACCGACTTGGAGCACAACACCTCTCCATGTTTCCTTGATTTCTCCGTCATAAGTTAGTGATCCTGGCTATGATGGGTTAAAAGCGGCGATCTGTTTGCCGAAGTCGCTCCATGTCGCTTTCAGGCATTCAATCATGGGTGAAAAAGCTCTTAATTCACCGGATGCGATCGGTGACAAAAATGGACACTCTTGTGAGCTAATTGGTAACAAAATTGCGAAAATGGAAACAACTTACAGAAGAACAGACCATACTACAACACACCATCCCAGTTAGACGAAACTCAAAGTTTAGTATTGGCCTATCCTCGCTAACGCTTGCAGCGTGAGCTTGTGCAGAGCATATGTCGAAACAGTGATGGCTTACTGCGTGAGCAAGTCGACCAACAAAATGTTTCCGAGCATAGAAGCTTTAATCAGGATGGTATTAAGCAGGTGACATAACTATGCTACAAACTATACCACATCCTTGCTCGCGTCACAGATCACTGGTGACACAGTGCTCTTCTAATTCCCCTCAGATCAGTGCTTTTCACAGATTTTCAGCCAAGACTGACTTCACATACTAACAGTATAAAATACCAAATAACAAGACTTAAAACTCGTCGTAAGAAGCGTGGTTGGCCACAGCATCTTTTAACAAACATGATCAGCCTGCTACATGTCGTTTTAAAGCGTCGTGTTATTTGAGACAGGTAGGTTCGAATGCTGGCCACGCGGTTATGAACTGGTTTCAATGTAAAGCTTGGGCTGCCGTTGGTTGTGTTCATGTGAAAAACTGACTGTCTTAAAGGACGTAGCCTATCGTCAGTTTCTTCAAGGCGCTCTGCGGCTCTCCTGAAGATCTGTCATGGAGGGCGTCCCTGGTAGTATTGTTAAAAAGCCCTGCCGGTCAAGGAGGTTTGCTGTTTGTGGACGCACGAACTGCCGCTGCAGATGTCAACGGAGGACATTGGAATGACACATGTCAAGCATCCATCCGGAGCTTCCTGCTGTTGAAACGAATAGTGGCTTTGGGGTAAGCCGAATATCGCCGCGGTGGGTCTTTTTCACAGTCCGTCGCACCTCATATTTGGCGTACTGTTTGGTGTCGTCGAGCGTGAGATGAAATGTTTTTACTGTTATTGTTTTGTATACAGAGCTAAAGAAAGGTGCGATAGGTGTTCGAAAATCTTTTGTATCTGCTGATGCCAATATTGCATGGGTTTCACTAAGTCTATTGATTGGGACCATGTTTGGAAGCGCAAGGCCTGCGGCAATTGCAATTGGCGATTGCCGCAATTGACAAGGCAATTGCGGTGATAACACCGAGATGGTGAAGGTCGCCAACGCTTCCAGTTGGTTGTACGATGACGTCACAGAACAAAAAGTGATGGTGTTTTCAGGTGTTTGAAGAACCATGCTATCGGTAGATGTAGGGCACCAAGGATGCAGTTTTGCATGATATACAAGGGCGAGGCAGGGAGCGCAGTAAGGAAGCAAGTGGCTGAGCTGTGACGGAGTGGCTGAGGCTGAGCAAGAGGGTGCGGGTCAAATTGACCCCCCGAAGGTTTTTCCAGAATAGTTTCCGAATGGCGCGGCGTAGTCGCACCAAATTTTGCATAGCTGCAGACCATTAAATATCGGTTCGTTCGGCATCACACAATTAGATGTACCTTGTAAGGTCGCTGACCTATGACAGGTCAAAGTCAGGCCATGGTTTCAGCGAAGCCAATTTCCAGGGAATCCTTCAATCCGATCCAACAACGGAGTGTTAGACGAAGCCATATATGTCTGAGATGCTTTCTTAGGCAACACAACAGTTGAATGAGCAAATCAAATTGACCTAAGGTCAGGTATGAAGGTCACACAAAGGTCAAAACCAACCTGTTTTATTACTCTAGAGCTTGCTCTATGGGATAATTTCTGGTGCTCATTTCGAGTTTATTGATAGCAGGAACCGCATTGTACATCTGTCATGGACTTCTTAGAGGTCAGAATAGGTCATTGGTCTAAAATGACCTGGGCCAACATTTTGTTTTTGGAACATACTGCCTAGCGTAATCTTTGTCTCCTAGTGAAATGCAAAACTCAAAGTAATATTGTATGATTTTGTTCACCTTTACCTTCAAAAGGTTAAACAAAGTCACTGGCATTAAATGAGAATGGGAATTTTTGCTAAGAAACGGTCATTTACGTTCTGGTGGCACTTTGAAAACCAACCTGGAATTTAAACTTGTTTGCCCTTTTTGGCCCGAAGGTCATAACCTAGGAACCTGAAACGTTGATCTGAGTGAGTTCACGTACAGTTCAATACACTCTGTAAATTTAATGTCTCTAGCTTTCTTAGTTCCCGAGATCTCAGGGGGGTCAAATTGACCCCCACCTCCACCCGAGCGAAGGGTATCTAGCCGGCCGCCCGGGCGCGTGTTAAGAGTTGGGAGCAGGGGTGTGGCAGGGTTCTACGTTCGACAGTCCCAGTGTTCGAAAAAACGACGCCTCAGTGAGCGGCTCGCCGCAGCTGCAATGAAATACTGATGCCCCACGCTTTGTTAAGATGAAGAACATTAAAGTTGCACAGTGCGGGTTAATTCAAGAAGTATTTCACGCCTGGCTCCATTTTCACGAGTTTGTGACGCGCGATCATTCGGTCCTGGGTCGACAGATGGAACATGCTATGTGCCGTATGTGAATATGCCCAAAACGGGATTGGTGACAAATACTATGGGCAGTTATGCCATGTACGCTGCCCAAATGGTACTCTAAAAAGTTGCGATCTTGTTTCACGAGCGGCGCTGAAATCAGAATTGTTCTGAAACACTACACAAGCTCGTCATATGACGCACTAGTCTCGGCACCCAAAATCCCAAATAATAAACCAATCTTGCTTAGCACGACTTCTTGCGTTAATATTGACCTGCTAACCTATGTAACCCAGCCCATCATGAAATCGGTTATCCGGTGTTAGATGTCTGGTGGGTGGTTCTGGATTGGGGAGTTAATATTTCCAAAGTGCGGATTGTAAAAGCTTAGAAATCTGTTTTTTAAGGAGCTGTGGAAAACAAGATCCCATTCCTACACCGTAGTTATAGACACCGGACATAGCTGCGTCTATAACAGCACAACAGTCCTCAATTTAAGATGACGTAGTTTGTAGCATCAAATAGTGTACAATTTGATGGCAAAGCGGTAGAGTGTGATGTTTTATGGATGGACCAAAACTACAAAACCTACGTGCTTATCAGCCTCAAGCCCGTGGCTCCGGCCGCTTGTGCGCTACGACCTGTGTCCTACTCGTAACCACCGGAACTTTCGGCATGGTCAACAGGTAATAAAAGCGCAAATGAAATTCCCGAAACGAAAATGTTTGTTTTTGCCGCACTGCAAGTTACCTGTATTTGAGCTGTGCGGTCTATTGTATTTAGAGTTATATCGCAACGGTTTCTGATATATTTGGCTCCATGTGACAATTCAGGCTGTTCCAATTTCGTCGGTGACAAAACAAATTGTTTTACCTCTGCACCCAATAGAGTACAACTGGCGCCTAAGCTGCGTCTTAGGTTACTTTGCCGAGGTTATTTGCTGTGCATCAGAACGCTGCGCGATGGTGCGATTAAGCATATTGCAATGACGTCACGTCTCCAAATATCAAGCTAAGTCAAATGGAAGCGACGAAATACTGCTTGCAGGAGCAATGTGTTGTCCTTCACCTCTTGGTTTGATATGTCGGGGTTTGCACTAACATAAGATGCTGTCTGACGTCCGGTGTTATTTGCTTCGTTCGTGTTTGCGCCACGCTTAGTGGTTGAGATAACGGGGAAGGAAATACATGCACGAGGCCGAACTCGCATGACCAGATGTTACGCTTCAAGTTTCACACCCTCTGAGTTGGGACGTACCGCGGAAAACGTCTCGAAGAAAATGCTTGAGCTGTGAACAGATGGAAAGATTGGCTGGCACAGATATCTTTCTAAACACCCCGAGAATAGTCGGCGGATTTTCCTTTCTTTGTACCCGGTCTATGGATGGACAGTCAGGTTGACAGTCAACTCATGAATGTTCAGTTTATGTTCGGAAATATGGAAATGCTCATTTGAAGCCGCATGCTTCCTTATCAGTAAATTAGTTCAAACTTGCCAGCGGAAGTGTTTAATATCAGCCGGGCTAGGGCCTGACTGTGATGGCCAGACGGCTAGTCTGAGTAGAAGACTCGCTGCATTAGTTGCCGCAGAGTGCGCTGTATCCCGATCGGACGGTCTGTGGTCCAAAGGGGCGATGGACGAGACGAGCGGTTGGGCACTCATTGCTATTATCGCAAAAAAGAAAAAATCTGGCATATTACAATGGCGTATCACAGCATGGTTGTGTCTTGCAATGCAATGACAGATGTAAGGGCGTGCTGTCCCATAGTTCAGCGTCGTATCAGGTACGCCGATTCTGTTTCGTTCATCCCTTCCATTCCGTTCTGTTCTGTTCATCGGCTGGCCTGCCCTGCCGTACGGCTGTGCTCCCGACAGTCAGTTCCTCCACAGCGCGTCCGCACCTGTGTCAGCCGACCCGCCCCGCCGTGCGGCTGTACTCCCGACAGTCTGTCCCGCCAGAGCGCGTCCGCGGCTGCGTCGACGGCCTTCCCCGCCGTACGGCCGCGCTCCCAAGAGTCTGTCCCGCCACAGCGCGTCCGCACCTGTGTCGGCGCCGCGCCAGCCGTCGTGCGGTTTGCTCTCTGCCTAGGTAAACAGGAGCACGCCTGTTTACAGCGCCAAAACGCCATTAATTACCATGCGGCCGCGGCCGACCGGTACCGGCGACTGTTCTGTATTAGCACTGCCGCAAACACAGCCGACCGGCGGCCGGGCGACGGTAACAAGGCGGACTACCACCGAGCCAAGTCGCCGTCGTCCGCAGGTACTACACGCTAGCACCGACCGCAGCTAACTCATTAGCGCGGTAATCAGTCAGTCGGTCTGCTGCGCGGCGGGGTAATTTATTCCCAGGTCGCACAAGGCCGGCACGCGGGCCACAGGAGCATTTCCGGGGAAAACATCCACACGGGATGAAGAGAAGGATTTACGGCGAGCTCAGCGAGTGGGCGGGTGTTCAGACGGGCGGCAGCCGACTGAGACGCGAGCGTCGCGTGCGCTCGCCGCCTCAGGGGGCGTTTCTGAACAGGCGATCGACGCCAGCTGCCATTAGTCGGCGATTGAGACCGATAATGCGCGCCTGGACGTGTAGGGGACGCAGACACCAGGTTATCGGATCCTCCGTTGATTTTCTCATTTCGATGAAGTCAGCGATGTTCATTGACAACGGCACGGCACCGCTCCGCAGCGAGGCTGACACCAGGCGCGCCCGGTCGGCCCCGCTCCGCCGCGCGTTCGCCTGGCACCCGCGATCAGACGGCGGCGGCGCCCGACGTAACGTGTCGCTGCCCCGCCTCCGGAGACAGCCAGAGGCGGCTCCGTATGCGCCAGCTGGGCGGGGCGTGGCGGACAGGCCTGCGTCTGTGTCTGCCCCCCCCCCCCCTCGACGGTCCACACAACGCGCGGCTCACACGCAGGCGTGGGACAGCCGACACTCCCTAGACTTAAGATGGGTCTGGTCAATGCATTAACAGCATTGGTGCTTCCCCTGATTTAGCAGGTGCCGACAGACGGGTCTCTACCGCTCTCTGACCCACTGTTCCGAAAACGGGTGCACTTTCTAACCCACTGTTGCGAAAACGGGTGCAGGCTCGACGACCTTACTTCGCCTCCAACAAAAGAACGACGAACACAACTTTCCGTGGGCGGCGAAAAAAAAAAACAGCTCCGGTCCGCGGGCTGACGGTCCTCTAACAGTGGTTTTATGCCCGCGAGCGCCCTCGTCGTCGACCGGCGAGGTCCGTCAGCAGCCGCCTGTCACGCGCCGCCGGCCGCCCCCTGACGCCTGCCTGCGCTGGAGCGAAGGTCGTGGTGGTGCGGGTATGTGCTTGAGAAATCTGCCGGCTCCGCTGATCGCCACCCACCGCTCGGATTAATGGTGTTGATAGGGCGCGCGCTCTCAGCTGTCAACTCAACAGCTGTCAGATTTTCTTTCATCAGTAAATGGGCTTTACGCAAGAATGATGCTTTTATTCAAACTCTGACTTAAGTTGAGTTTAGGCCAAATGCCTTCAGAGCTTGTGGTATTTCAAAAATAAGTTATGCAGAAATAGCCCAACATTCATATTATGAGCAAAAACATCCATCCTCTCATGTCTATATAAATTTCCAAAAGGATTTCAGCTTCCTAGCAAGCATGTAAATGCCCCAAACCTCAGCATGAGAAATTTAATTGGACAAACAATTCGTCGTGGATCACCATCAGAACTCAGTAGACACAGGCTATCCCACTCCCGACAGCACGAAACGGCCAAACGTAGAACAAGCTATTATCTCGCTGTTGGTTGTAAAAACGTCATGATTGCGTTTTTTTCATTATGTAGCAGTAATTACAGATGCCAATTTTGTCCTCTTTTCATTTCGGTTATATAGCAATGCTCATGACGTACGAATAGAGGGCTTTTATGTTTGCGATATCGAGAATTGTATCATAAATAAGCATTCCTGGCATAACTATACGAGGTAGTAATCCATGTGTATGGTGAAAGAGGCTGAGGGCGGAGGTAACATGGAAATCATACGCTGCGCGGGCCTCCAAGCAAAAAACTGCGGATGTAATAGGGACCTGCTCTTGTACATAACACACGTAGGAATGGCCGTCATCGGCTTCCGCAAAGAACAGTTGGCGATCTGATACCGACCATCAACGTGACCCAGTGTCCGAGCTATGCCTGCAGATGTGAATGGTGAATTTTAGACGTTTTGAAACACGCTTCATTGTGCTCCTACGTGGGCAGAACTTGCAACGATTGATTTTACTTAGAATGGAGCAGCATAATGAGGGATGGAGCTCATGTTTGAAAACTCCATAAATTAAAATATTATAGGACTACCAGCCTCTCCCAATTTACATAAAAATGACGCATTATGTGATGGGGCTCGTAATTCAGCCGCGTCGCGTGCGGGTCCCAGAACAGGCAAAATTTTTGCCCCGAATGACGTGCAAAGATCGACGGCAACTGACCAACGATCGGCGACAGCTGACCAGAGGTCCGCGGCAATTGACCAGGGACCGGCGCCAACTGACCAAAGATCGGCGGCAACTGAAAGGTCGGCAGCGGCAGCTAGCCAAAGAGGGCCAGCCTGCCTACGGTGGAAATCGCACCGCTGTCGGTACGCAAACTCTCAGATGTCCTATCTAACAAATGCAGACGGGTCGTAGTTGTGGGATGGACTGGATCCTCCAAGGTGCCGATGACATAGTGTTTGAGCTGTGCTGCTGGGTAACTAGAGGTACCGAGTTCGATTCCCGCGACGCCCGTCCCTCTGGCCAGAGGAGGAGACAGGCGGCGTCATGCAGTCTCAGCAGCTGAGTGCGTCGTACAGCCTTCATGACGGTGGGTTGGATACGCCCTTTCGTTATGATGGGTTTAGCACAAATGCAACTTGTCTGCGTAGCAACGGTTCTATGCTCAAACGCTCTTGTGCGAGACATTCATTATAAGTTTCCAAAACGAAACAAGCTAGTTGTTTCAGAGCGTCAAGATCAGACCGCCACTTCTAATTGCGCACAGCCATGCCTCTAGAGCGAGCAGTTCTGATTCCGACGGCAAACCGTAACCTCAGACTTGATTATGCTTAACATGTGTATCTTATATTATGGTGCGTACTGGATGCGCATTTGCCCTCCAACACATAAGTGGTGATTTATAGTTTTGATACACTAGATCATTTCAATTGACTCAACTTGAATTGTCTTTAATACAATTGCCTGATTAACTCTGGATTTCAGCATGTCTCGAAGACCGAATTCATGAACTAGTAACTGGATCGTGAGATCATGTGACTGGATTTCAGTCTCATGATACATTTTTGACATTCATGGACTTAGTCCATGTCCGACTTTGAAATATATTGTCGTTGTTTGAACAGCCTCCGAAGAAGTGCTCTGACATAGATGTCAGACCTGGAACTTACAAGTACATTTAACACAAAAACTGATCAAAATATGCATACAATTCGGTACGTGGCGTGGACTGCGGAAGCAGGGACGGAGGGGACAGCAGCCCCCTCTCTGGGAATCTCAACATCTACCATATGGTGCAGCATTGGAACCTGCAAAGTAAAACGCCCGCACCAATCCTCTCGGTTGATGTCCTGGAGAAGAGTCGTGACCTCTGCGAATACTAAGTATTCTCTCATAAAATTTGGTTCATTGTGGTCTTTTCATCACAAAAAAGTTGTCGAAACACGAAATACCCAAAGAAATGGCGACAATCATTCTGCAAAGCGGCATCTGGCCGAGGCGACCTAGGATTGGTGTGACGTCATTAAACCCGTAGCAAACGGACGGTGGCGACGCGGTTCCGCAGAAAAGGTGTTTTTGATTTCTAGCCTGTAGTTGAGAACGGCGTCAGAGTGGGTCTCGAATCCCGGACATTGTTTGTTGTGGATGTTCTTACAAATGCTTGCACAAATGTAAGACCCCAGTGCAATAATTGGCGACTCCAGAGGGTGATCAAGGAAGTGTTGCAGTAACAGGACCGCACCGCGCCGCCTCCGGGCTGCCATAGAGGCCATATTCAGCTGTCGACCGAAGGTTCGATCACCCATATGTATGCCGAGGAGCCAGCACGGGCCGCCAATGAACGCATGAAGGAGATTCAGTAGACAGCGGTGGCAGAGTCCTTCTCATGTGCGTGCCACCCGATCCTTGTCCTCATTACATCTCGCCAATGCCAGGACTGACCGACCGATAACCCCGGTCATGCTCTAATACCTTGCTCACCGCCGATGTTGAGTCACCGAACGGCGGTAGATAATCGCTTAGTCGCTTCTTCATGCCAGTGAAAAAGGCTTTGAGCCCATGTTCGTTGCAACCTTGAGCTCACAGGTCATTATAACCATCGCATCGAGCGGTACGAGTCATCGTAACTTTTCTGCTCGGCCGCCTGCGTCTCGTGCATCTCTTGGCGTAGCACCGTGCATCGTATAGTTTATGAGTGTCGTGTATAACCTCAAAATATTGATTAGTTGAATAGCTTTTTTAACACGCGCCCGAGTGACCGATTGAGAACCCCTTCAGTCGTGTGAGGGGTCCATTTCAACCCCCCAGCTGAGATCTCAGAAACTAAACGAGCTAGACAGTCAGTCAGCTAGAGACAGGTAGTTAAAGCCAGTCAGTATGTTCGTGAACTCAGTTGTGTCAAAATTTTAGGAAGCCAGCTCATGACATTCCGGTCAAATAAGGTCCAACTCCAGATCGGTGAACAAAGTGTCCCAGACCTTCGCATGCAGCCACCGTGAACCTCAATACCTGTTCTAAAAAAGGAACTTGGTGCTCATTTAAGGTCATTGACCTTGCTAGACCTTTATAAGACCAAGATGATCAAAATCAAACAATGCTGTTGTGATTTTTGCACTTTAATTAGCGTCAAGGATTGCGCTTGGCAATGTGTGTATAAAAAGTGTTGAGCTGCGTTACTTTAGGTCATTGACCTATTCCGACCTTAAGCCATTCCATAGAAGGTGTACAATGCTATTCCTGTCATCAACAACTAAAAAATGAGCACCAGAAATTATTCCATACAGCAAGCTCTAGGGAAATAAAACAGGCTGTTTTTGACCTTGGTCTGATCTTCATACTTGACCCTAGGTCAATGAAATGTGTTAATTCAATTCTCGCGTTGCCTAAAAAGCTATCTCAGAGATGAATGGATTCGTCTAGCACCCTGTTATTGCATCAGATCGATCAATTCCCTGGAAATTGTCTTCCTGAATCTATGGTCCGCCCTTGACCTGCCGTAGGCTAGCGACCTTACAAGATGCATCCAACTTTTTAACTACGAATAATCTGCTAATTAATTCGTCATAGCTCGTTCAGTAATTATTCCGGAAAACCTTCAGGGGGACCGGTGCAACTTGACCGACACCCGAGCGTGTGTTAATGTCGATTTCTGCTCAGACTCGGAACATTCTATGTAGTCACTTGGCTTAGGTTATCAATGACTGCTTAATCGAACTTTGTTGACTGATGGCCACGAACATAGCCTAAAGAGAAGATATTATTGATATGCCAAATGGCTACTTGCAGAAATAGTTTTACGAAAGCATCTTGTTATATTTAAGGCCGATTATTGTCAGAATGATAACTCCCAACTCATCAGTCACGTCTTCAGCCTATCGTTTTTCCCTCCGGAGGCGCAGTGGTACCATTTGAAATTCCCAACGAAAGATGGCAATTATTAGACTACCTGTTTGCCTGGACATCCTTTATTTCCAGGATGTTTTCATCTCCACCGGTTAAAAAGCTGCCAACATCATGGTGTCTGCCATTGGGAAATATCTTTAGCCCGTGCTTTTCAACGAAGCCCTTGTTGACAGATTGTGCTCATTTAATGAAGGTCGCAAGACGCTCGTCATTCGCTTCAGG
Source organism: Pollicipes pollicipes (assembly GCF_011947565.3). Lineage (NCBI taxonomy): Eukaryota > Metazoa > Arthropoda > Thecostraca > Pollicipedomorpha > Pollicipedidae > Pollicipes > Pollicipes pollicipes. The sequence goes on along the minus strand of NW_023596545.1, from coordinate 38,763,197 downwards.
CTTTCTGGTTTCCGTTACCGTGGGAGTGTTAGTCAGTTTCGTATTATTTTACTGTCCATGGTGACGAAAAATCCAGAGCCACAGACGCGAAGGATCCATGAGCTCTGATCTGTTCGGACATTGCTCATGCCATTGCAGGTTGATATGAAAATAACCCGTGGCACGTTAAAGCTTTCACAACCAGCACCCCGTTGAGAGGCTCATGCCTGAAGCCAATCAATAGCCGTTTGATGTTTAAATATTCAGCTAAATGGCATGCCGCTAATTAACATTCGAGTGGTTAAAGAGCATTTCGGCGGCTAGCGTTTAACTTTTGATCATTTCGGTTGACTAACCTTCGAATAATGAATATTCTGCAAATCAGCCACCTCGGGAGTGGTCATCCGACTTTCAAAGCATTTCGTGAACTTACGATTTGTTTAAAGGACGCTTCAGCATTTAGCATTCAAGTAAAATACGCTTCGGCAAATTGACTTGCGGCAAATTTGTATTTCAACTTACATTTTGTCACTCTGACGCGTCAGGAAAAAGCATGTCAGCGAATCGGCTTTTTAGCGCAGGTAAAATTTCACACTGCTGCCTTCGACAAAAAGACATTTAGCAATATGCATTTCGGCTCTCTGTCCAGATGCCGCACCGCATGGACAATCACGAATGAGCTCTGCTGACGAATGCCACAAGCTTCTATTTTGCCTGAATGAGCAACGGGTATTCCGCAGCGTAGTCCACTCGTTGCTCAACCGTTGGATCCGAATTCCATGTTCGGGCGAGCTGTTGCGCAGACGGCGCCAATGGTAGGCACATACCTGGAGGTCACACCTGCTTCCCATCTGCAGCCGGGGACGTACGTATGGCCTTCCCGGCAGATGGCAGTGCTCGCGTGCCCGGTTTCGTCAGAGCCGCAGGTGACGCCACTGTTCGGTGCCTCCCGCAGATCTACTACACGCTGGAGCTGCAGCTGGTATCCCCGTGTCACCGTCACGCGGGCGGGGGGGGGCTGTAGTCAGCACGGGGGCTGATATAGCAGGCGATTGCCCGTCACCTGCCCTGCTCCGTCCCTGTTTCCTGCCGTGTTCTGGCGATTACAGTAAGGGCAGACTAGCCGCAGTTAGAAATGATGCTCCGTGAAGGCGTGATTTGAACAAAAATGTCATGTCGGCCGATGAGCAATTTACATGGCCGGGTGATATACATAGATTTACATAGTGCTCCCACAATGACAAACTGTACAACTCGCTGCAGCAACCGCGTCATGCTAAAGTCGTTTTGAATTTGACGCCATATTTCTGCAAATCGTGGGTGCGGACGGCCCGCCAGCATTGAGCAATATGATGCCAGGGATCAACCGAATAAAATGGATGCGTTAGAGGGAGTCTTCCTTAGTTGTATGGGGTTTTGAACTGAAAAGCTTTTTGAAGATCATTCGGTGCAGTTCACAGTCTTCTTCTTACACAGCCTTCTTAAGACCTAAGCATCACAGTTTCTGAGCTACACAGCCGTGGAGATGTGCAGATGATTTAAAGGTTACTCATGCATCCACGGTGCCATAATAATGCCATTTAAATCCCCTCATCACACTGGCCATGCCGCGCTCAAGGTAAAAAATAGATAATTGTTGGGTCGTTCATATCTACGATGGACTGTCAAGAGGTCATTTGAACCAAAAAGCCACGTTAGTCGATGGGCGATGTCCTAGTAACGATGGATGCAGTGATGTAATGATGATGAGTGTGATGTACTGGCAGCGGATAGCCTTGTACCAGCGCTGTGGAATACACACAGCCGCACTCTTCGTGCACGATGAAAAGCACGATTCCCGGACACTATACGTACCACTCTACGGGCCGGCCAGCTGTAGTTAGCAATCAGACGTCAGGGGCCGATTTGAGTGAGGTAGAAAGATCAAGTTGGCCGATGAGCGACTTACATTGCCGTCCGACAGTGCGCCCAT
>NW_023596545.1:38655088-38757588 GCF_011947565.3 Pollicipes pollicipes | reverse complement strand
TGGAAAAAGGCCGATGGAGGTCTGGACGCGTCAGCGTGGAGTGTCGGAACCAGGTCAGACTGGAGGATGAAACACGTCAGTAGGTATACATGGAGTCAGGTCTTCATGGAGCTTTGGAGTTCAACTAGCATGGGGGCTGAGTGGCCAGGGCGGGAGGTTCCACAACGTTTAGTGCTACGACATTAGTTCTACTGCCAATATTTATAAACGTCATTAGCGCGACGCGACATATCCTATGACGCGCCCGTGCGGTTGATATAACCCCCTGGCATCTAAACAAAAAAGAACTGAGCGAGCTAGAGAAACCAAATTCATACAGAGTGGGCCAGCCTGTATGTGAACTCCGCTGTGTTAAACTTTGACGTTCGGAGATCATGACCTTCGGGTCAAATATGGTCAAACAAGGTCAACTTCTAGATTGGTAAAACGCTCCCAGACCTCCTCGTGCATCCACCGTGAACCAAGATGCCTGTTCTTAGCAAAAGGCCACTGGTGTTCACGTTAAGTCAGTGACCTCGCTTGACCTGTAGAGGTCAGGGTGGACAAAATCCCAAAAGACCTTTTCCACTTCTTCCGCAAAGACTCATATGTGACAATAGTGCTACACGACAAAACATATGGTTCAAAAACTTATGCCTTCTATTTGTTTTACTGCGAAAACTTCTACAGTCGTTACATATGCACGGCATTACTTCAAATGCGATGACGTATATGTGGCATTATTGCTACGCAGCAAAACGTAGGTTTCTTCAACCAGGGTCGTCACTGGTTGTCAACCAGGGGCGGCGTCACTTAATATACTTATGGGAGGCCTGAGCCCCTCAGTGCTGACTTGTGACCCCCCCCCCCCCCCCCAACAATGCTGACTTGAGTTCCCTCCCCCACCAATGCTTCTCTGAGCCCCCTAAATGCACATGAGTAAAGAGGGTATACCGGGCCAAATAAGCACGGGACAATTATCCTATTTGTTGGTATGCTGGGCAATACGTACCTTAACACATCACTTTTAGTATCATTCGCATTTTGCACCAAGTGGCATCCTTAAAAAAGCACTAGGTACCTAGTGTTTTTTCATGATACTCCTTTATATGTTAAGCCAGACGGCGAATGTCTCAAAAAAATTCGAATGATAGCCCCCGGATTGGGATAAGAAACACTTCATTACAATATGTGGCATCTTTTAAAAGTACGGGTTGTTCCTGATAAAAATTAATGCATATTTTCACCTAACAGTGGCAAGTGTATTTGTCGCATAATCGTGGCTGTGGTGTTTATACAACGCGATCAGTGACAGCGGTAGTCACCGGAGATCGTTTACAGATTTGCTATGACGTTTTCCTGTGAATTGCACGTCGTTCTAAGATTTTCACAGAAAGGCAGCTCTCATTAACTTGAAGCCAGCAGTTATTCCTCCGCAGGAAAACAATTTTGAGCCTATGAAATCTGTAAAAGTTTCTTTTTCAGTTTCAACATCGAGGACGCTAATTCAAGCGGCTAAAATTCGGTGAGAAATCAGGTTTTGTGGGTAGATGAGATCAACCTTTTTGGCCTAGCCCCTCCCCTAAACTCATTTAAGAAAGTGACATTCTTGTCGGCAGCCAAGAGCTTATCACACCTATTAGGCGGCCAGCCGTAAATAACATTGGAATCAAGTGTGTGATCGACTTTTATGGTGTCTAACGGCTTACTTATCTTCGCTTTGCTATACACTTACCGAAATATTCAGCCTCAAAATAACAAACTTAATCGTGGTCGTGAACTCGCTCCATGTACGGACATACGCAGCACGTCTAGTTTTCTAGGGCTGCGTACCTTGATCCACCATTGTAATAACGTGTGTCACATTCGTTCCCAACCCTTTGTTTCACGCATTTGGCTGCGGGTTTGACCCCTTTTTCCCTGCTTAGCCCCCAAATTTGTTTTGCAACGCTACAACATTCCATTAGTCGTTTTTTTCAGTAGAAGAAATGCTGCGTAGAGCTATGGCCGTCATGTGTATGTCGACCGCAACATTTCCTGCAGCACTAATGTGTCGACACCATAGAGGGGGCATCTCTAGTCTGCTGTTACTCGCCCGAATACTCCCATGTGTTCGCTCCCGCGGGATTTTGGTGAGACTCAACCTATGAGTAAACGCTCTAAGATATGAATAAATAGGCATAGGAATAGGAACATTTTAAAAAGTGGGGGTAGGCTCACGGTATACTTCAGCAACCTGCACCTGCGAGCAAGCGCGGTGACCGAGAGGGAGGGGTAAAATGGAGGCTATTTATTGTCCGCTCCTATTTCACACACTGCATTTTGGAGAGAAAAATCAATGTCGTGGTTGCTAGGCTAGATATACATTTATTGCTGTTTTCCACTTGTGCACAATCTCACCTATTCCATTCATCTGTACCATTCGTCAAATACGCTTATCCAGCGTCCCTAAGTCATTCGTCTGTTTCAACATTTTTTCCCCTGGGGAGGTGAGACTCCACGAGCGGGTAGGCATTTTGAGTCATTTGGGAGGCATCATCCCCCACAGGTAGATGCCAAAATGCCACCTGGACACGGCTGCTCAAAATTTTGAATGCAAATCAATGGCTCATAGTGCGCCAGAGTTTTAATGCGCCCAGATTTCGCCGGCTGCTTCTCAAGAGATAAGATTTGTCGCAACAGCTCAGGCGGAAGCAAATTCGGAAGCTTCAAATATTAACTGCCAAAAACAACGTGACAAAAAACATAAGACCGCAGTTTCTATTGCATAAAAACAAGTCACATAATAAAGGCCCGTCCGTCATATGCTCCTGGATGTTCCAGTTATGCAAATTAAACGACGTGGTTTTGAAACCGCGCGCTCGCAAATTTTAGCAACAAAAACTTCGACGCTGGGTGTTGCAGCCTCTGTAGGCCGCGCAGCGTCGACCCAGCGGCTTGAGTGTTGAGAATTGCTTGCGGTCAAGACACTGGGGAAGTAATCATCCGTCTGAATTTAAAACATTTCCGAGCTCGTAGATATGAGTGCCAGCTTTACGATGTGGTCAGCACTGAGCCGTGTCGAGCGGGTGGACGAAAATGACAACGCTGCTGACAGAAGTACCTCTGAGCGCTTAGTACATCAAATATTATATCTAGGAGGTGGTCGGGCGTGTATTTCACCTGTGCAATTTCTAGATTGATAGAGAACGGGTAGGCCCTCACAGCAACGCGAGGTGGCGCCGGAATACGGCAGTGGAACTGGAAAAGTAAGGATAAAATTTATATTTTTCGTGTTTACAACAGAGAGACTCACACGGCGCACGCCACCTGGCGTCATTTACAGCCGCCAACGCCTTTCGGTTTTATGGAAGCTGCAACCGCGGCCATCGTTGTCCCTGCTCTTGAGACTGCGCGCGCGCATGTTCAACCATTTTGATGGAATTTGTTTCATTTTTAGATTCGGCTAAATAACTGACGTTCTTAGGAAAATATGGGATGGCCCCTGTTCATTTTTAAACTCATTTTGGCCCACTCTTTGCGACAAGAATGTGACCCCTAATTCTTTTCGGGCAAGGGACCCCTTTGAGTAGGACACTAGGGGCACATTACTGCTCCCGGTCAAGGGCTGAAGGACCATCCCGTCCCACCATGGGGTGTCTCCCTTCTACCATTCTGGTGACACGGGGCGGAATCGCCTGGTCGATCTGGAGGGCCTTAGAGAGATACATCATATCGTTATATATAATCATGTATATGTTATGTATAGGTTATTATAATATAGGTTTTGGAGTAGACATGATGGCCGGTATGTGTTTTTGAAGCAAAAGTTTTGTCGTGCATAATAAATGTAACTATAACTCGTTACAGTGGAAGTAATGCCGCATAAAAATGAAGACTGTTTAGTATTTGTTGTTGAAGCAATGACGGGTACACGTCTTTGCAGCATTAGCCTTATCGTGTAGCACTCTTGTGTATGGGTTTTTGCAGAAAACATATGTCGCGTATAAGCAAAGCCTGCATGGTTTGCGCTGTAGAAATGATTATGTTTTTTTTAAGTATGTTTTTTGTTTCTAATACTCACATGATATAAGTCACAACAGTGGAATTAATATCGCGTTTGAGTAAAATCTGTGGAAGTTTTTTCAGTAGAAGAACATCAGGTGTATAGAATTATGAATATCACGTAGTGAGAATGTTACGTAGCACTAATGTCGTACCTCTCCCTCCGGTAGATCTTCACGCAGCACCAACGTCGTTTCACCGGATGGGGACGTGATAGGTCAGGATGGAAGGCCGGAAGTAGAGCAGGGCGGAGGACTAGAGCAATTAGTTTTGTCATACGTCCAATCTATGCAGACAACAGTGGGACACTGAGAGCATAGGTATGTTTTCCACTGAAATCGCTTGCTGTTGAGGAAAACGTCTTCAGAATCGCATCGTCTGCCACATGTTTCGTTTCATGCACTTCCATGCGCGTGAAACCTGCAGAGCTCCTGCCTCGCTACAGCAAGCGTTCCACCCTCTCCGTTTTCTATGCCGTCAGAGCCCTCGCCGCCCCATCCACCGCCGGCCCGATGGCCGAGGCGGTCCCGGAGGCGGCCCCGGCCGCCGCCGGCGCCCTGCACCCGCTCGCGGCGCCGGCCGAGGCGACCTGCCGTGTCGGGCCGCCTCGCGCTCCACGCGTCGAGCTGCCCTGGCTGGGGCGGCGTCTGTCCTCGCCGGATGGCGCCGGCTCGCGCCGCGGCACCGACGCCAGCGGCTCGTCGCTGCACCCGCTGCCCGACTGGTTCGTGAAGGCCGGCCGGCCGCGCTCGGCCTCGCTGCTGCCCGGCGAGCGGACGCGCCGGCTCTCGCGCTTCACCGAGATCGAGCTGCCGCTGGCGCCGGCCGCCGGCGGTCCGGCCGAGCCGGCGCAGCCCGAGCGCTGCGTCTTCGTGCACGTCTGCCTGACGTGCGTGCTGCTGCTGCTGGTGACGGCCGTCGTCGCCGTCGTCTACAGTCTAGCAATGACGCCGCTCGGAGGCGAGGCGGGTGAGTACGGCGACGTGTGTGCTGCTGCTGGTGGCGGTCGTCGTCGCCGTCGTCTACAGTCTAGCAATGACGCCGCTCGGAGGCGAGGCGGGTGAGTACGGCGACGTGTGTGCTGCTGCTGGTGACGGTCGTCGTCGCCGTCGTCTACAGTCTAGCAATGACGCCGCTCGGAGGCGAGGCGGGTGAGCATGGCGACGTGTGTGCTGCTGCTGGTGACGGTCGTCGTCGCCGTCGTCTACAGTCTAGCAATGACGCCGCTCGGAGGCGAGGCGGGTGAGTACGGCGACGTGTGTGCTGCTGCTGGTGGCGGTCGTCGTCGCCGTCGTCTACAGTCTGACAATGACGCCGCTCGGAGGCGAGGCGGGTGAGTACGGCGACGTGTGTGCTGTTGCTGGTGGCGGTCGTCGTCGCCGTCGTCTACAGTCTAGCAATGACGCCGCTCGGAGGCGAGGCGGGTGAGTACGGCGACGTGTGTGCTGCTGCTGGTCGCGGCCGTCGTCGCCGTCGTCTACAGTCTGACAATGACGCCGCTCGGAGGCGAGGCGGGTGAGTACGGCGACGTGTGTGCTGTTGCTGGTGGCGGTCGTCGTCGCCGTCGTCTACAGTCTAGCAATGACGCCGCTCGGAGGCGAGGCGGGTGAGTACGGCGACGTGTGTGCTGCTGCTGGTCGCGGCCGTCGTCGCCGTCGTCTACAGTCTGACAATGACGCCGCTCGGAGGCGAGGCGGGTGAGTACGGCGACGTGTGTGCTGTTGCTGGTGGCGGTCGTCGTCGCCGTCGTCTACAGTCTAGCAATGACGCCGCTCGGAGGCGAGGCGGGTGAGTACGGCGACGTGTGTGCTGCTGCTGGTCGCGGCCGTCGTCGCCGTCGTCTACAGTCTGACAATGACGCCGCTCCGAGGCGAGGCGGGTGAGTACGGCGGCCGCGGCAGGACCTGTCACACCATGCCGGCTCGCAGTCGGCGAGTCCTACGTCAATGTGCGGACTTCTCCCGGAGTGATGTGATGGCTTGCAGTGAACGGAGTGATGGCTTGCAGTGCCGGAAGCAAAGGGGGCTCACAGGCGATTATAAGTACCCTGGCCTAGCAGCGCTGGTGACGGCGGTGACGCCGCGGCCGGCGGGGTGTCGCGGCCACAGAAAAGCTGAATGGCCGGGGTCAGCGCTGCCGCTGCAACCAATCTCAGACCTGCGTGTGGTGGCACTGTGTATGGGTCTTTGGCGGGAGAACCTAATTACTGAGGTGAATGCGTCTGGCGTGTGAGGCACGAGCAGTGCACTGACATTGCCTTCACTGAAAGACACGGGTCTTAGGTGGTACTGCGTGCTCATGTGAATCATCATTGAGCCTGAACGTGTCCGCCCACGGAGCTGGCAGTCGTTCGATGTTCACACCGTTTATTGGTCGACAGCACTTTCAATTTGGGGTAAGTTTTGCTGTTTCCGTGTCTCACCTCCGGCTCACTGGTACACACAGTACGTCTAAGGTCACTTCTGTATTTGACTCTCGTCACCGGTCACCGTCAAAGTCCGTCCCGGCGGCACGTCCGTCCTCGCGCCGGCGTCACTCAGTCTTTCCCTCGTTACGGCTTCCCCTCCCGAACCCCGCAGCCGCGTCCCTCGTGCGGAGCGCCTGGGACAGGACTGAACACAGCCAGGTCGCAAGCTCTTTTCAGTGTTTTTGTGGTTTGTAATCAGACAATCAATGCTCGTTTCAATTTGAATCAATTACTACTCTGCCAGTTTCCATTAATCATCGTTGAATGAAATTAACGGGAATGTCTCACATTTGGAGATATTGAAGCAAACATCAGATATGTTGAAATAAGGCCGCTTATAAGTATTGATATACTTTTAAGCAGAAAAGGCTGCCCCGGACTATTTACTTTTTCTGTTTAGTACACATGCTCATCAACGCGTCATTAATTGATTACATCATCGTACCTTGCAAAACACCGATTGAGAGCTGTGGGAGGCGTGAGAGCGGCAGCCGGCGGCGCACAACATCCAGCGGCGGCTAGGCAGCAGCGCACGCCGCCTACTGCAGAAACCAACCCGCCCACAGAGCCATATGCGAGGTAGAGCGTCGGCTCACCCGTTGCGCCGGCAGGGGTGCAAGGTGCTTACACTCGCACAGTCACTCTCCGTCTCACCTTGCTGGTGTCGCCGACCGTTCTGCTGTATACCAGTCGGGCGCTGGTGTTGGCCGGCCGGCGTCGACCACCGCTCGGCTGGGCAAAAGTCTCAGCCGTCGCACCTGCCGCTGCTCCCAATCCAGCAGCTCGGCGGCTGCCACGGCCGCAGCGGTCGACCAAGCGGGTCGGCCGCGGCGCTCCGATGGCGGTCCGTCAGCTGTATCAGCTGCGTCGGCCGCTGCCCGCTGTGCAGTCGGCCTGCAGTTGAGCCAGCAGCGGCGGTCTGACGGCGGCTCGCCGACTGTGCAGAAGTCCCAGCCGCCGTACCTGTCGCCGTTGCCGATTCAGCAGCTCGGCCGCTGCCACCGCCGCAGCAGTCGACCAAGCGGGTCAGCCGTGACGCTCCGATGATTGCTGCTCGCCAGCTGCGCCGGACACTGATAGCTGTTCAGCATGACTGCAAGCGAGTCAGCAGCGCCGGTCGATGTCGGCTCACCAGCTGCGCCGGCTGCTGCTCGCTGTCCAGCCGGCGTGCATGCGGGTCAGATGCGACGGTCCGATATCTGCTTGCCTGCTGCTGCCCCGGAAGCCGCTTGCTGCAGCCAGGTGGTTGCTCGCCAGCTATGCGGCCACTGGTTGCCGTCCAGCAGGACTACAGTGAGACGGCAGCGACGATCTGAGCTGCTTTACAGCCACGCCGAACGCGGCTTGCCGTTCAGCAGGTGCGCAAGCGAGTTAACAGCAACGGTCCAATGGCCGCTCGCCCGCCGCCCGGACACTGCTTGCCGTCTAGCAGGTGCGCAAGTGAGTCGACAGCGACGGTTCCAGCTGTCCGCCAGAGCACTGCATGATGTCCAGCATGGCGGCCGTGTCGAGACGCTGAGGCTCACGGCGGGCTGCGTCGTCCGAGACTTTCCCGCCTGCGTCCACTCGTTGGTTCGGAGGGGCTTCTGTTTCTCACAGCTATTCGATGCTTGATCCCTTTCATTTCATTGTTCTATCTTATCCTCCCTTCTGAAATATCTCGGTCTATCTTGCGTGGCGTCAATGACCTCTGTTTCCGGGCGTCTCGCGTCTAGTCCACTTGTCCCTTTGGGGTGTTCTCTTCGCCATGACTTGCCGTCGGCATGCATGCCAAACGTTCCAACTTATCCATGCCAATTAGGTTCGGCGACCTGAGTCTGTTTGCGAGTTTTGGGCTTCGTAATGTTGCCATTAAAAGCCCCACGTTCAGGCGCCAGGCCTGTGGAGGGTTGGTTTCTGCGGTGGGCGGCGTGCGCTGTTGCCTGACCGCCGCTGGATGTTGTGCGCCGCCGGCTGCCGCTGTCACGCCTCCCACAAGAGCGAATTTATAATGAGGAACCCACTGGTCAGCATACGAGCCAGATGATGTTAGCGCACGACTCGGCACGTTGTGGCTCCGGCACACCCGACATCAACACACATTCATATGGGCAACAGAGCTAGGATGAAGCGGGTGACCGGGGCATTGGCGGGCTGGTGGGTCCGGTCAGGCACCATGAACGGCTGTCTCTCCGCATATAGCTGTGCGCCCTTAACTACGGTACCCCACCTCCACCTTTTTAGCTTATGATGATATTTAAACTGGGCAAAAACGGAACCGAATACACTGATAATACGCCTAACTGGCAGGGGTCCCACACACTGGCGAATTATATTGGCAATGGTACGCTGGATACTAGCCCTGGGAGCCCACCGGTCTTAACTAATTCACGCAGATAGCCCCCCCCCCCCCCCCCCCCCCCCCACCGGTCTTAACTAATTCACGCAGACTCCACGCACTCGGCGCCCCGGCACACTCACTGCAAGCTTGCGCATACGCTGGCGATCACGTCACCCCACTCATCCTTGGCTCACACACGGATGAAACCCCCTCCCCTTTTTCGAGCGCCTTGGCGTTATTATTGGCTCGTGTGAGTGGCTCCTCGTTAATTTAAGTTATATTCATTCATCGCTTTTCGAGCCTTCAATAAAGCCACGTTTAAGCCCTGTTTAAAATACATCATGTCCATTTGTCAGCCCGGCACCGACGCAGCTGCTGGACCGACATCAGGTGTCTGAAGCTGGACGGCGACCTGTTCCCTTGCCTGCCCTGCAGGGTGACGGCTCCCTTTTTGGACGACGCTTCCCGCGTTCCGTCCATGCTAGGCGGCCCATCATTCGCTCGGCCACGCCCACCGCTCACAGCTTTCGCTACCGCGCACGCGCCTTAGGCATCGCCTCGTCCAGCCATCGCCTCGTTAGGCATCGCCTCGTCAAGCGGGGAACAATAAAAGGAGTCATCCGCCTCTAAGTAAAAAAGGAGCGAAACCGTGCCATGCGTCACGCTGGCCACGGACATATATCTGCGTAAAAGCAGGACTGCGATTGTCGACTCCTCGACCCTCTCGTAGCCGCGCCGTGCTGCTCGGGCGCGTTCCACGCCTATCACTTTTGGGTTACGATCCCTGCGTGACTCTACACTTGGAAAAAAGGAATGGCATACTGCGTGCCCGACGAAAGTCTGACTACCCGGCGGAAGTTGATAGCGTCGATTTCAAGGCAACATGTTCCGCTTAAATAAGGCAATCAACCAGTTAACCGAAAAAAATAACGAACAAGCAGAGAAATAAAATGCACGCGCACGAGTACCATGCAAAATCAGTTCATAAATGGGGTCGGGCCAGCGATAATATAAAGGCAGCGTGCGCATGATGAGTTCTGGGGGTATGCTGAACAGGGTTCGGCAAGGGTTCCGCCGCCCCAAGCAATCGGGAAACAAGTTAATAGAACGAGAAATGTCAAACCGTCCAGCCAGTCAACAGACTAACGTCACAGCAGAAGGGAAACCGTCACGGGCATGGCGGCGTGGCCCGTGCGCCGCACCTGACTGCCACACGGAAAGACGCGGGCCATGACGAGCCGCTGTGCGTTCCCGGGCCGCCTCCAGAGACGATATCACGATAGCCTCGGCGCGGGCTAACGGGCCACTCATCACGCCGAAGCGCGTGGTAACGGCCTCGGTCGCCATACCCACCACGTCGGGCGCAAGTGTCCTGTCGCCGCCTGACCAAATCACTCCAGCTTCGCTTCCACACCAAACCATTAAAAACGTAGACCGCTGCCTGCGTTTACATAATCACTGAGACATGGACAAACCATATGACACTTCACGCCCCCCGCCCCCCCTCCTGAACTATGGGAGAAGGCTCGAGACACATTGCCCGTCCGGGAGCGTCGCATGGCCAGTACCCCCCCCCCCCCCCCCCCTCTCCCTAATTCCATGGGAGGGACACAGGTGGCAGTGGCCCGCGCCCGCCCGGTGGGGAGGGGTCAAGGGACACGGGAGCGCCAGCCGTCCATGGCCCAGTATGGACAGGGACAACAGCCTGTGGACTCACACGTGTATGTTGACGCCGGTGTCCCGTTGTCCGCAGGGTCAGATGTCGCCGTCCTTCTCCTTGCTCCTTGCCTCTCAGAATTCCCCGGGAGACCCTGTCCTCTCTGGACTCTCCACCTCCACTTCCCTCGAAAGACTCTTGCGCCCTTCCCGAACTCTCCACCTTCACTCTCCTGAGAGAACCCTTGTCTTCCCTGGTAGACCCTGCCAACTGGGTCGGCCTGCCCTCGCTTTGTTGTGTGACCTAATAGATTTGCCGCCTCGCCCCTTCCGTCCAGCGCGTCGCCGGGCCGGCCTGCGCCGCTTCCAGAGTCCGGCCCCCAACGTGCCCCTGGGCCGGATCTCGGGCGTGGCGTCGCTGGCAACGACGCAGGGCCCGCCCGCTCTCGCCTTGGGCAGGCCCTGCGCGTTCCTCCCTGGCCCAGTTTTCAGGTGGCGTGGCGCTGCTGATGCCAGTTGGGCAGAGGCGGCACCGGCACGGCGGGGTTTGTGGGGCGAAGCGGCAACATCCTCACAACGTGTTTTTTTGCACACTCCTGTGCGCATGCTGGGTCGCCGGTCACCTGGCTCTCGCCTCTATGTATCTTGGCGCGATGGACCACTTTGAGAGAGGGGGCCGCCGTCATGGCCGTTCCGGCGGGACATCTGCCGTCGCCTTGTTGATGCGGGCCGATCGGCTGGAGCGTAGGGTGGGTTCGCGTCCAGCTCTCAGGCTCCGCTCGGCCTAATGGTCGTGTTTGGTTAGGCGGGGTCCTGGCCACGGCCGGCTTGCTCACCGTCCCACGCTCCGCTGGGGAATCTCACCGATCCCGGACGGGTGGCGCGCGAAGTGGAAAGCAAGAAAATGTATGCCTACAGAGCCAATTGACGGGTATCACATCTGGAAATCGTGCTTACGTACGCCAGATATAAACGACACGACAATTATAATCTTCTTGGCCTCGATCGCCGTATTACCAATAGAATAACAGGATTTGAATGACGTTATGACGACATGGACTGGATGACCTTGAAATAATCTGGAATTAGCGTGTGCATCTCCGTGGGCGTGCAGCTCAAACTAGAATGGTTTATATTCTAAGAGGGGCGGGGCTGTGAGCAGCACCAAATGATCTCCAAGATGGCTTTTTCAGTTAAAACCCCCTGCAAATGTGAAGCACTATCTTTGGCCGTGCAAATGTGGCCATTTGTTACACTATGCTGCAACACGCGTTTTTTAAAGGGTCGCGTTTGGTGGATTGAATCAAAGTCATCGTGCTCAAATCCTTGCTTATTTTGGCGTGAACGCATTCAGTTTCCAGGTATCAGAAGATGCTTGGCAAAAATGCACGCCCGGGACGCATTGAAGACGCCGTGCAAAGCCACTGGCTAATATCGTGCTCCGGCGAACTTCACACATGTATAAAACACCCAAACACTAGCTGATGCGCTCTATGCAACCCTTGCCACGCGCCACGGAACAAATGCACATGCAAACTTTCCCGAAGCTAGTAGCTATCTGTATTTACGCTGATTGACACCAAACCCTCCATCAAAAGGATCGGCAACTTCCACATGGCAGCTCTGACATAGCCATTCATCCATCATCTTTAGCGAAGATGCTGGGTGTACTCCTCGACCACCACTTCATCTTGGAACCCCACATCACCTAACTCGTTTGGCTCTGTAATATAATTATCGTATAATTTCGGCACTTCCGCACAACAATTCGGCATTCCGGCCCTGAGCTTCTGAAACTCACTGTCCAAATTCACGTCTTTCCACACATCCTCTACTACCTGTCCTTCTGGGGTAGAGCGGCCGAGTGTCACCTGTTCAGAGAACGAAGGGTGGTGCACTTTCCACCCAGGCTGGTGAGTGATCGGAAAGTCCTCCCTCCCTTCTCCCTTCCACAAGCCGGCAACAGGCGGTGTTCGAGGAGGCCCAAAGAGCCTGGAGCGCCCATCGGGACCGACAATCAATGGAGCCATTGGAAAGTCTGAGGCCACGAAGGGCTGGTTGTAGTCTCGCTCAGGGGTCCCAGCCTGCGGAGACGGCCACTCACAGTGAGACAGTCAGAGGGCCCTTGCGCCGATCGGGGACCCCCTGAGTCGATGTGGGCCTGTTCATCGGCCAAGCACCACCAGTATCACATAATCGGCTCCGCGTCGGCATGGCCTTGTAAACGCACGAGTTTATGTCCTAAAGCGTTCAAAGACATTTCTTTCTGATGCGACATCATTTTTTTAGCCGCAGGGCCGACGCTGCCCAGCCTATGGAGGCTGCAACCCCTGGCGTCGAGATTTTTGTCGCTAAGATTTGCGAGCGTGCATTTTTTTTTCGTTACCTTATTTGTATTACAATCATTTCTTACTGAATGTGTAACATTTCCGAACAAACTCTGCCCGGTCATGTAATTACAAATTGTTGACCAATTTCGATATAAAGCCTACATTCGCGGAGTCCCTAATATTACTGTAGAACCCAGCACAAAATTCTGGTGGAGTTTGAGAGTTCTATCGGTTTAGGTGAAGTCCACTGGACCATTGCAAAATGGCGATGGCATGCTCTCTATTTCACGCAGTCGTTTAAGCCGCGCCCGGCCGGGGGGAGTAAGTTGACCTCCCTCTATGGTTTTTCGAGCACAGGCAAAAAACGAAAGCCCGCAGCAGCACGAAATCTTCAGTACTTGGCCATCTATCAATTTGGCATCCTTTGTACAAATGTGAAGATCTTATTTCCTAACTTCAGTGGCCTAGGTCAGGCCAAAGCGGTCAGCCTCAAAGAACATGAAAGCGCCTACAGTTTGTACATTCCATTTTTTTTTTTTTTGGAAGAGGCGAGCTCAATGAGCTGAATGCACATTAATTTTGATATTTTTCGTAAACAATGCAAGTCCGTACTACTTGCGTATAGTTGTAATATTTGTATATGAGGGGAAGAGCACTAACTTACATGCGCAACCGTCTTACGACCATGAAGTTCATGACCTTGGCCCGGGTCGCGACCTTTATCCATGGTTACCCTCTGCAAAACACACGCTGAGCTCAGAATAGGCAGTTTTATTAGCAGTCTTTATTTCGACGCCGAACTCAAATGCCCCACTCGAAACATGTGATAATTATTATGAATAATGAGGTTACAGTAGGTCGCGTGCTGACATGCAAGGTCATATGAGTTAATCCACGATCAATGACCAATGCTGTCAGTAGCGGAGAGATAAGATGAACGAGTGCGACGCGTGTTATCACTTTTTTATCGTGTTTGTGAGGCTGATGACGTATGGATTAATGTGCCAGGGTACCTGTTCTCACCTTGTTACAAATGCATTGCCAGGCGTCAAAGGGACTATGCATTATCTACGTATCAGCTATGCAATCTTTAGGACCTGTAGATGTACCATGCACTATTTCTAACCACAGAAAAACATTGCACTGCCCACATAGATCCGGTGAGAACTCAAGTTTTTTCACTTGTATGACATATAAATTTGATCTAATTTGACCTCAGATCACCTATAAGTCAGCCTAAAGCAGAATTTCTGTGCCTGGAATACTTTTGTCCCAGAGGTACATCTCACAAAATTAAGTTAGAAGCCCTTTGTGAGAAGTATCGTTTTTGTAGATTACTGGTAGACCAATTCTGAATGATGAGCTACTCTGATCTGACCCATGATGGGAACAGAAGTGATCGGAATGGACTCCCCATAGTCTTAACGCTTATTTCCCTGTTCTCAATATCCAAACTGACGTGTTAACATAGGTTTTAACTGCATCCATCGGGAAGACCGTTTTTTATCTTTCGTGACATCTGGTGACCTCACATTTGACCTAAGGTAACAAATTTGGTGTGAGTTCTTCGTGATTTGAAAATACCCTTAAAACTGTCTCAATGTTCCACTCGTATGGCGTCTAGAAGTTGGAGGTCCCAGGGGAGAAGTCAACTTTCCTCTTCGGCTGGGCGCGGTTGTCACAGAACCCCGCCGGACGCCAGTTAACGTATTATTCTTAACGTGTGTTGACTAAACAATTCAGGCATAATTGATCTCGCGGTAGCGTCTGGTTTCTGTACCAGTCATATAAGGCAAAATATGCATTCAGTAAAAAATTGGTAATACTCGGTGTTTTTTTCGGGGGAGGGGGGTTGGATGGGTGGGTGGGGCCTTTCACTAATTAACAGCGGGGCTTTTCAGCTCTGATCCCCCACCTTGCCAAGGCTCTGGCTGCGCCCCTGTGACGATCAAGATGCGTTGTTATTGCTCACGCCGTAGATTCGCCGAGATTAGAAGCAACCGCGAGTGAGCAAATGGTGCTCATGCTAGTGGGCAGCTGGCGGCTGTCGCCTTCAGACTCGGGCCCGACACGCCCTCTAGGCTTGCCCACCGCCTGCGAACCAAGGCAAGGTTCAAATATCTCCCCCGAGATGGCAGTACTATGAACCACACGCGTGGTGGCCGCAGTAATAAAGACAATATTGATAACGAAGAGACAAAGTTTCAAAACAGCTCACAGCAGCACTGAAATGCTCATTTGCTCTTGCTTAGAATCGCTTCACGGGCTCGATATAAATAAATATGTGGATACTTCGTACGTGCAGCGGCGCAGTCGAACAATTCGAGTGTTCCTTGGTCACGGACGAACCACTCACACTTGGTCACTGGGCCCTTCACCAATGGGCACGCGGAGTACAAACATCCTTTACTCCCATCCCTCACCTAGAGACAAGGAACTTCACAAGCGTCGTCAGTTTACATCGTCCGTCTTTTCCCTAGTCGTCGGCGATCGCACCTGAGCTAATCTGAAGCCCGAGACGTTCTACTATTGTATGAGTGTTACGAACGCTTTCACGTTATACCCCTGCTGAAAAACCTACCCGCACACAAACGAAACCACACCAAAAGACCACGGGCTTTGATGGCCGCCCTGTATCTACCGGCATTTGAGGTGTACTTTTATCAGCACCATAGCCAAAGCCCAAAATGCACATCGTGACAATGCACGAGGACTCCCCGCCTTTATTATTATAATACAAGCCGCTCCACGAACTGCGCTCACGGAGGGCTCGGCTGAGTCCCATGCATTTGTCATCAATGTACCTAGATGTTGAGATGAATAGGCTACAGCCGCCGAAAAGAAGCAGTTTTTTAACACAAAACGCAACAAAATTGGTCGTCGTTAGGCTTGCAGACAACCAATAGCGCTCACGAGTAAAAGTGAAAAACCCGCAGGTAGACAAAAAAAATCACTGATCGACAGGGTGGTGATTGGAAAATTTTAAGACTCGCTTCGCTGCCCAGGGGCCCTACGTTGCTTTCGGGGACCTTAATATGTTCACCTCAAAATTAATTCACTCGTTAAAGAAGCCTTTACGTTGTCCTTGCCTTCCTTGCACTCGCTCGAAAGGCCCTAAGCTATTGCAGGGCCCTTCCTGCCAGCGTGCCGGGTTACTCTTGCCGGTCAATGGCATTCCACGCATTCTTCCCATTTCCCTCAAACGCTCTATACGCTATAGCCGGGGGCCGTATGTGCTAACGTGCCGGGAATGTTTTGCAGCTCAAGGGACCTTTACGTTGATCTCGGTCAATTCACCGACACACTCGCAATATGCTCATGGGCTCTCTGCAATGATCTAGGGCGCTCCCAATTCTCTGCCACATGCCTAGGGCCCTACGCTCCTGTCGGGCCCATTTCTTAACCTGCCTGAGCGCATTTGGTCGATCGGGGCCTTACAAACTGAGTCTTAGGTGATTTCTATTTGAGTACAGGACCTTACGCACCTGTCAGGGAGACTATCTATTAACCTGCTCGGGCACACCGGATTGTTCAGGGGCCCCGCACATTGGGTTCTGGTATTTGAATGTAACGTCCTGCGCTCCCGTCGGGGGCCATTTGATAGCTCGCTCGGGTACACTCCAACTTTCGGGGACCCTCCACACTGGGTATTGGATGCTTCTTATTTGAACCCACGCTCTTTTCGGGACGTCCGTTAAGTTAGCGACGAACCCGTATTCATATTCAACACCGAGTGCTGATTCCGCTTAAAGTGAATGGTTATGCCAAACACAGCTCGCTGACAACGACAATCGGGTCCATTTTCGTCTGTCTCAAACAGACTGACCCCCAGAGGTCAGTTAGCCAAGTAAACACGCCGTATCACCGCTGTATGACATTGATGCATTTTAATACGATCTGACCTGAAAGTCAGTCACCAATGCCATTCTGAGATATCAAAACGTTGAACTTCTAAATCCACTGTAGTGGTAAACAAGCTCGAAAAGGAACTTTTCAAAGGCATAGGACAGGGTAACGACGTCTTGTCGAGAGTTCTATCTCATAACCTGCTCGGGCGCACTCGGTCGTTCGGGGACCCTTTACATAGTGCAGTGGGTATTTCTTACACGAATAGAGGGCGCTATGCTCTTGTCGGAGCCCCATCTGTTAACCTGTGCTAGCACATTTCGTCATTTTGGACCATTCATATTGTGTCTTGGGTGTTTCTTTATTTTGGTGGATAGCCTCATGTTCTTATCATGGCTACATCTATTAAGCTGCTCGGGGCAGTGGCGGATCTAGAGGGGGGACGGGACCATGCCCCCCCCCCCCCCCTTGTGTACCGATGGGCTCATTGGCCCCGGAAGGGTCTAGAACCGGCCGAACGAACGCAGCTTCTTACACACAACGTAACAAAATTAGACTTCTTTGAGCCTCCAGATGACCAAGAATAGTTGACAGCGAAAGTGAAGAGCCCATGAGCAGACAAAGCAAGTTAAATCTTCGCTGATAGGAGGTTGGTGACTGGGAGAAACTTTGAAGCTGATTTTGTTGCCCAGAGGCGTTACGCTGTTGCCGGAGCCCTATATATCCACTTGCCAGGTCAATCCGGTCGCTTAAGTGCCTCCCCGTCCACGTTGTCTTGATCTCTTTGCATCTTTCTTATGGCCCTACGCTGCTGTTGGGCACTTTCTGCTAAAACGCCTGAGCACTCCTGGTCGATCAGGGCCCATCCCCCCCCCCCCCCGCTCCTAACGGATTCTTCCCATTCACCCGAAAGGCTCTTGACGCTTTTACGTGGGGCCCATATGCCGGCTTGCACGCAGCTGCTCGCGGGCCCTTTATGCTGGCCTCGGGTTCTTGCTCGGAGGGCCTCGCGCCGTTGCTGGGGCCCATGTTAGATAAGGCACCGAGGCCCGAGATGCTCAGTACGCTCCGCTATATTGGTCTAGGGCTCTTTCCTTTTCATCTCATTTGCGGAGGACGCTCCACTTACTTCACTCACGGCCCTTTTTGTTAACCTGCCCGGCCATGCTTGATCGTACAGGGGCATTAATTCGTGCACACTGGTTTGGTGATTTCACTTTGCTCAGTGGGCACCGTGCTCTAGCCAGGGTCCCATATCCCGTTATGCCGGGGCACTTCCAATCGTTCAGCGGCCTACCATGTCGGCCTTGATGTCTTGGCCTTAGAGCAGCAGTTGGATATGCGCGGAGGAATTTTTACGCACAATTGTCGAACATAATTGTACGTGCAGTCGGCGTCGTGTTGTGTCATTTCGGTCTGTTATTGAACTTGTGACGCAAGTATACTTGTGCATCGTGTTCGCGATATATTTTGAATGCTAGTATATTTTGTAGTCTCTGATCATGGACAAAGCAAAACTCTGCCTTAGTTATTACCCATCAGCCAATCACATCGACCAGCCAGATAGCCGTAAGTATGCTAGGAATCAAGTTTGTGCTTGATCTTGATGGTACTGGCAGCCAACTCAGGATTATTTTGCAATTTTCCCACCAAATTCAAACTCAAAGTGACAGGATTCGCTATTACCTGAAGAAAATGAGTAATCTTCTTGTATGTGCATTCGTATTACGCCTAGTTTGAAGAATCCTAAAGTGTACTGGCCGTAATGTGATGCCTTTTTGCACGGACCCTAAACTCTAGAGGCTCCACAAGGTTGCGTGGCCCCTTCTCCGTGACGAAATCCTGGATTCTCCCCTGATGTGGCTAGATGCTGTGTTTTGCTGTCGCCGTGCCCTGTATATGTTTGTTATCGCGTCAGTCCTGAGCAGGTTAGGGCATGTTGTGTTGGTCGCATCCCTGCTTTTTGATTCTATGTGAGGGTACCAAATCCAGCTGATTTAGCTTTGAAAGGGTGTTGTAACTCATACATATTATTGAAGTCGACGACATTGTGTCAGACATTACCAAGCATAATTCCGGACTCTAGCGATCAAAAATACTGTTTTGGTTGTAAATTTCATAGACTCTACTATGGAAAGGGATAGCCGCCCTGTCTGGCTCTGTTGGGCGGGATCTAATGGCAGGACTAGCGGGTATCCGAACGAATAGGTATGGTAGGCAGCTATAACATTGGTGTAGGACACCAGGACAAACAAACATCGACAACTCATTGATGCTCTAGATGCTGCACCTATGAGCGTTTGTGGGATCTGTTAGTCAGTGTTCGCAGTGGATAGGGGCTCTCGGTGGGGCTGGGATAGCCCAACCCCTGTCGCAAGTTCTGACAGCGTGGCACTGCAGTCAGACATGTGCCGGATTCACCTGCTGGTCACTAGTTCCCACTTACCGTCATGGAAACCAGATCCTGGGTCCTGGTTCCAGCTGCTTCTTTCACCAATACCAGTTCCTGGTTCCTGGATCCCGTTGGTTGTTTTGCAAACACCGGATCCTAGATCTTGATTCTCAATGTTTTTGTCATATACAAGATTAGAGGATCACTGGTACCTTCGCAAGCACCAGGCCTTAGTGCCTAGTTCACATTGGCTTTCCGCAAACACCAAACCCTTTTTCATGGTTTCCGGGGCCCTGCTTCCTTATTTCTATTGGTTTCTGGTTTCCACTGGTACCTCCACGAGGATCAGAGCCTGGTTCTTGGCTTTGATTGGTTGATCACGAACACCAGACCTTCTCTCTCTTCTTTTTTTATTTTTTGTTCCCATTAATTAACAGACCCATTGTCATCTGTCTGGAAGTGTTACGCGTTACTTTACACACGCTCGGGTGGGGAGGGGTCAAACTGACCCCCCCCCCCCCGAAGGCTTTTTCGGTATGGTTTTCGAACACTGCGGCGTAGCCGCGTCAAATTTTGCATAGCTATAGCCAATTAAATAGCGGATCGTTTGGTGAAAAATTTAGATGTACCTTGTAAGGTCGCTGACCTATGGCAAGGTCAAAGTCAGGCTATGGTTTCAGCGAAGTCAATGTCTAGGGAATCGTTCAATCTGATGCAACAACAGAGTGTTAGACGAAGCCATACACCCATGAAATGATTTTTATACAACACAACAATTGAATGAGCAAATTGCATTGACCTAAGGTCAGGTATAAGGTCAGACCAAGGTCAAAACCAACCTGTTTTATTACTCTATGGCTTGCTGTATGAGATAGTTCTGGCGTTCATTTCGAAATAATTGATAGCAGGAACCGCATTCTACATCTTCCATGGTCTTCTTAAAGGTCAGAATAGGTCATTGAACTAAAATGACCCAGGCCAACATTCGGTTTTTAGGAGCATACTGCCTAGCGTAAACTTTGTCGCTTATTCAAATGCGAAACTGCCTGTCCGTCCCAGTGGCCCAGTTGGTTATAGCGCCTGCCTTCCGATCCACCCGCCCGTTGCAGGGTGGGTTCGAGTCGCTTTAGGGCGCTCGCTATTTGCCCTTGGCAGGTATGGCCTGCGGCCGGTGGCATCGGTCGAGCTAAAGGTCAGTTGACGTGAGAGGACAGGACGGACCGTGCCGAGCATTGAGGCACATTAAGCTTTCGCCACCAAATTCTGCCGTTGCCTGGAATTGCGCGATCGGATGGTGGGGGTCAGGGCTCACACAACAAGTGCTACTTAGCGTGAGTGCTGATCCCAACATCCATTCAAAGAGTTTGGATCAATTTTTTTTAAAAATCAGCAATCCTGTATGATTTTTGTCACCATGGCCTTCAAAAGGCCAAGAAAGGTCACCGACCTTAAATGAGCATGTTAACCTTTGCTAAGAAACAGATGTCTAGGTTCTGGGGGCACTTTGGAGACCAGCCTGGAATTTGACCTTGTTCGACCTTATTTGACCCAAAGGTTTCTATTTGACCCGAATGACGTAACCTTTTTTCATAGTTGATAGTAGCGATGACAACTGATAGCAGTACACAATACTAGTTAATAACAATAACAGCTATAGTAATAAATGATTTTACCAAAAAGCAATCATAAATGATAACATTAAATGGAAGAATAAAAGAGCAAACACAGGGGTACCGAATCTTGCACCAACTTGTAGACATATGACACCATAGACACACCATGCAACATAGACACAACCACACCATAAACATATCTGCGTATATATATATATATATATATATATATATATATCCGTCAGAAAAATTGTTAATATTGGCCAATGCAGAAAGCGATTACGACCTCGTTGGCAATTTAAGTAACACCCCAAAATCGTATTCAGGCAGCATAATAATGCCCAATGTACGATGGTTAGATGAAACATAGGCATTACATGGCAACCACAGAACATATATTTGTAAAACCATTTGAAATGACTAGTCATTTTCCATAAACAATAATGTTAAACCAGCTACAACTAGTAGGTCACGTAAAAACCCTATGGCATAAATATTACTTAGCATGTGCAACTGTTCTAACCAAGATCCTCTTAAGCCTTTTGGCCTTGCAATCCCAGCCGCTTGGTGGCATCAGTCCTTTTCGCCCAAAATTATGAGCCCGTCAGTTACTTGGAAGCAAACCTGAAATGCACGAGCAATAAGTGTAAGCAGAGCGAAGCCCGTGGTTTGTTGTCAAGGTCCATCAAAATAGCCCAAAGTGGAATCGACCTTGTGCGCACGACAGCAAACGATGCCTGCCGGCGCTGTTTATCTAAGCCCGAGTGCATTTTTAAAGAAGGTTGCCTGTAGAACGCGGGAAGATCAAGTTAGATGTCAGTTGAATAAATTCAAGCGGTGGACAAAACTATTATGCACCAGGCCGTGTCTCCTCAGTTAGTGCATATCTTGGCATACCATCCCCGGACCAGCAGCGGTGGCAGGCACCAGGGGACGTGACAGGCAGCGCCGGGGGAGGGGGGGGGGCTGGCTATGGAGGAAACAAATACGCTGTCGTCGAAAAAAGAATGCTCTTGATCTCTCCGATCGTTCCAGTGGGTAGCACTTCTCCCAACGTATTCTTTTCATACTTGGTGTTATGATAGACTAGGTAATAGATAGTGCCCCCCCCCCCCCCCTGTCCCATCTTGTCCTAACAGTTCTATCAAATCTATCCATTCTTCTCTCCTTATTTCACCCTATACGTGGTTTCTCGGGTAGCCTTTCCTCAGACGGTGCTTACATAGATCACTGGTCTGTCGTTTAAAACCTGCATTCGAACTGCACATTGTTTTTGCCGGCATGGCAAGACTCGAGGAAATGGCTCTTTCGGTGTGAGAAGGTTGGTCGCACAGGAAATGTAGATAAGGTTTGCCATAGTTGGCTTAGTATGCGCATCTATGTTTGCGGTATACCCGTTCATGCTAATCTTACATCTAGAAACTCCACGCTTTTAGTGAAGTGTCACACTTCCAGCGGGATTTGATCATACGCGCTATTCGCCAACTTAACAATTGTTTTCCACCTATCTTCGCTGTGCAGCCAACCATAGAATATTTCGCTCATTTGATGTAGGTTTAGGAACAGGTGGAGCTCAGAAAATCGATGAATTGGACTGCCATTTGCCGAGGTAGGAGCATGCATAATTCCGTTCCAATCTGGATTCAATCGCCGTGCCACTGGCCTGGTAATGGTATTTGGTGTTTCCCACCCGACAGCGGCACACAACGTGTTGTTTAGGACGGGCTCACCTGTAATCTTCTTTTGTCGGGATGACCGCATTTGAGTCTCGTGCACGCATTTACGTCCAACCCTCGAGGAACACAAGGAAGCTTACTGACGTCCATGCAAAACAGAATAAGACTAGGTCCAGTTGTGACAGGTAACTTAGCCTTCTTTTTTTGTAAATTCAACGGTGTCACCCACGCGATGTGGTTGCCTGCCGCTATTTGAGGATTTATTTGCGGATAATTTAATGATATGAGAATTTCAGAAGGGGTAAGTGGCAAGCGGCGTATGGGAGACACACATAGGCGGGTCCTGAGCGTTCCAGATGCAGAAAAATAAAGAATATGGAGCTTGTACCGATCGCGACGCCATTCGCTCTACGCTTATGGACGCGGGCATGTTCTTCCTGCGCGTGTTGCGGTTGCTCCTGACCGTGTGCACTGCGCGCGGTACCTCAGTGCAAACTGAAATCTTGCGCCGTTTTCCCACCAATTAGTATATGTGCGCGTCGCGCGGGCAGCCAGTAAACAGGATCCAACGACCCCGTGGCACCCCTTCGCTTGTTCTTGCTTCAGATGCCTCGCCAGCACCCCCGTCCTTCTTTTACACCCTTCGCCACCACTATCACTCCTATTGTCACCAATACACCCTCCAGTGCCATTTGCTGTTTATACCATGTGAGATATAAATACATTTCATCCAGTCAACAGGGTAGTTTTCTTCCCATTCAAATCCCTGCTATCATAACCTTCACCGCGGTGTCAGTTACAACCCGCCGGTGTCACCACGGTTATACCCTTCAAGATCTCTCTCATCAACATCCGCGCCACCACTACCACAGTTGTCACTATTGTTCTGTCGCCATCGACATCATCAGTTCCTGCGAACCTGTAGTTTGCCACCCTGAAGGCAGTTCCTTGAATTCGCTCTGACCCAACCTTGTTCGTCGGACAGCGAGCTTCGAGCCTCTGTGGAGTCTTGACGACAGTTGCCGATAGCCTCTCTGGGAATCCCGAGTCGATGACGTCAACTTCTTACTTGCGGGTTTCTGACACGTCTTAACTAGATCCTCGGACACATTGTGAAGGATCCCGGCTATAGTTTCCTTGTCAGCATGGTAGCCAATCCACTTGGGCTGGGATGAATTCAGCAGAAGTTGTTCCCTGGCGCAGGTGGGCAAAAGGTCATGCCGCAGGTGGTCAAGTCAAACTGGTAGTGCCATTTTTGATTACTTTGTAGCTAAAAACAGCTTTACCGAGAGCACCTCTTAGGGAAATGTCCGATGAAGCACTTACAAAAAAATGGTATTTCGTTCCTGTGTCTGAGTGGCGGCAATCTTTCTTGCAGTGACCAACACGTAGATAACACAGTAGTATTAGCCTCAATCCTCGGATAAAAACCAGGAAAATGGAGGTATAGTTGGGTTGACATCTCGTCAATATGCCTTTATCGAAACAATAGCAGAAAACCTCTGCTATTGTAACGATATTACATCTGCTATTGTTTCGACAAATGCATGTTTCCGAAATATCAACCCAAATAAATCTCCGGTCTCCTGGTTTTTATCCGAGGAATGAGAGGAATAGTACTGTCTTATCTATGTGAATAATGCTCCTCGCTAATGCACTAAGCAACTGACTTGACCTAACACGTCACGAAAACGACTCTTGGTGAGGCGATCTGCGCTAGAAAGTGGGCCCTTGGCTGCCAGCATCCCCGTAATCAGATCTCTCCCCCCCCCCCTCTCTCCCTCTCTCTCTCTCGGCTAACATCCATTGCAAGCCAGCGTGCGACCCACAAGTGCCTTGCACTGCTAAAAAAGCCCGAACCTTCAAGCCTGTCCTCCGCTCTCATAAATATCCGCAAAGCTAGCGCTTTTTCAGCGATTTATTAAACGACGAGTTCCGATTTCTCTGAAAAAGGGCTCAATGTCAGTTATGACACGAGAACATCAAAAATTATCTTTATTTTGCAATATCATGTGATTTTCGAGGTCGAGAGGCGAGTCAAAGGACGGGAAACTCGATATCACCAAAACAACCGTCCGATTTTAAACTTGCGAACATCAGAATATTCACCATAGAAAGAACTAGTGTCTGTCAAAAAGTTCTGACCTCTCAAGATCATCCTTCAAGGTCAAACGTTGGCTCAAAGGACGGAGAACCTTACATCATCCAAGAGTTATTTACCGATCCTAAATTTGCAATTGTCAGAATATTCAGCGCAGAAAAGTAGCCTGCGGCAAAAAATCTGAACTCCCAAGGTCACCTTTCAATGTCAAACGCGGGTTTGATCTTGAGACCTTGTTTTTAGAGAAATTGGAACTCGGCGCTGAACAAATCGCTAACTTAACGGACACCTCTCGAAGGAGGCCTGATCACAAAGAAACCAAAGGTGCACTTGTGCTGTTTATGCTAATTTTCAATGGGCTCCCTCCAAAGCGGTGGTGCAGATTGTGTGCAACACAAAGCCCATCCAGCGACTTCTTGAAATCCAGAGAAGGTGGATGAAGAGAATATTTGTGGCAGCTTCACACACTATCTGCTAGGCTTTTGCAGCTTCACACACTATCTGCTAGGCTTTTTAACACACCCAGCTAGGCTTTTGCCCGTCAGCCTTAACACGCGCCCGGGTGGCCGGCTAGACGCCCTTCGCTCGCGTGAGGGTCAATTTGATCCCCTCCCCTGAGGTCTCGGAACTAAGAAATCCAGAGACACCAAATTTACAGGGTGTGTTAACCTGTATGTAAACTCACTCAGGTCAAAGTTTGATATTCCTAGGTCATGAACTTTAGGTCAAATAGGGTCAAACAAGGTCAGGTTTCAGGTTGATCTCCAAAGTGCCCTCAGAACCTAAATAACTGTTTCTAAGCAAAAGGTCACATGCTTACCTAGGGTCAGCGACCTTGTTTGAACTTTTGAAGGTCATGTTGACCAAAATCACAGAAGACTGCTGAGTTTTGTATTTAAATAGATGACAAAGGTTACACTAGGCAGTATGTTTCTAAAAACAAAATGTTGACCTGGGTCATTTTAGGTCAGTGACCTGCTCTAGTGTCTAAGAAGTCCATGGAAGATGAATAATGCAGTTCTTGCTATCAATAAATTCGAAACGAACACCAGAAACTATCCCATACATCAAGCCCTAGAGTTATAAAACAGGTTGGTTATGACCTTCGTCTGACCTTCATATCTGATCGGAGGTCAACGTAATTTGCTCATTCAATATTTTTGCTGTCTAAGAAAGCATCTCAGAGCTGTATGGTTTCGTCTAACACTCCGCTGTTGCATCAGATTGAACTATTCCTTAGAAATGGACTTCGCTGAGATCATAGTCTGACTTTGATCTGCCATAGGTCAGCGACCTTACAAAGTACATCTAAATGGTTAATGCAAACGATCCGTTATTTAATTGTCTACAGTTATGCAAAATTTCGCGCGGCTAGGTCGAGCCGTTCGGAAACCATTCTGGAAAAACCTTTGCGGGATCAGTTTGGCCCACACCCGGGCGCGTGTTATATCCTGGCGACTCCAGTGGCCACACCCTTATGGTGATGCATGGCAAAGGTTGCCTGAAAGACTATGAAATTACTCTTGATAAAGAGGATATCACACCTCTTTGTACTTCCACTTATTGTTAGATCAGTGCCAGTTTTCTAGGATTTTTTTATAGTTCAGAATTGTAATTTGAAGTAGCCACTTCTGTTGGAGAAACCTCATTAGATCCTGTGCTCACCGCTATGAAAGGAACTTATTTCGATTTACATTCCTTTTCTAAGCACGTGTTACGTTATGTTTGCAATGCGCATATTCGTCCAAACGCTTCTGTAGCAAATGCTACAAATGCTAGAAACACTGCAATCGGGGGGAAAATATACGAAAATGAGGCTATTATCCCGCGAATTCAACAAGGCGTTACAGGTAATGTGACTTTAATTTCCCCCGCCCCGCGACGTTAAGAAAATTAGCTC
Source organism: Pollicipes pollicipes (assembly GCF_011947565.3). NCBI lineage: Eukaryota > Metazoa > Arthropoda > Thecostraca > Pollicipedomorpha > Pollicipedidae > Pollicipes > Pollicipes pollicipes. The sequence continues at coordinate 38,731,264 of NW_023596545.1, read as the reverse complement.
TTTTCGAAGCTCTCTTTGGCTTTGAGAAGCAGAGCATCACGTGGTTTATTATGCAGCACTGCTTCAAAGCTTCAATCCATGTGCGTTTTTCATAAACGCCCCTGGTCGTCCGCCGTGAGCATTGCACACGTTCCTTTATACTGGCCTTATTCATCCCAGTACGGGTACCGCCTATCAAGGGAGTGTTTCAAATTTGAAAACGTCGAAGCAAACATCAGACATGATGAAACAAGCTCACTTATACATATTGGTATACTTTTTGAGTGGAAAAGATCTGCTCTACACAGCACAATTCTGTATTTAGCAAATATGCTCCTCAATGCGTCGTGGTTTGATTGCGGAATCGTACCTTGCATAGCATTGATTGAGAGCCACTTGACCGCCGTTATATGGCTCAAAACCGCGCACACGAACGCCAGATATGAACGCCTCGACGATTATAGCCTTCATGACCTTGATCGCCGCATGGCTTATGAATGGCAGGATTTCAATGACGTTATTATAACGTCATGAATGCCAAGGTGACTTTGAAATACTCTCCCCCATATACCTTGTCCCATCTTCGCGGGCGTGCAACTCGGAAACTAGAGGATCTTAGGTCTTAAGACGGCAGGATTGCGACCAGCACCGAAAGGTCTTCAAGATGGCTATTTCATGTCAAAACCCCATTTAAAGGTGGAACATTCCCTTTTATCATGCAAGCCCGCATTTGCGGGTTAAAACACCTCAAATGTGGCACCATAGTTTGTAACAGTTGACACCGCTCCACACCAGATACAGCCATCTGGCGCTGCCGTGGACTAGGACACACTCTGGCGCTGCCCAGAAAAAGGCTTCTTTTGTCATAAGACGTTTACAGCGTGGTTGGGACTCGGGAATAATTAAGATTAATCTCCTCATTATTTCTCGATGGAGCTGCATTGACGCTACCCAATGTTTTTATTAGACGACACTGATCCTGCGATTTCAACGGAGTATGATTTTGAAATATGCCCCAAAAGTGGCGCACTCATTTTAATTCGGCGTCCACTTGGCGGATATTCGTCTGCCCGAGACGGCTGAGGTGCTGTCTGTGGAGCACAACGGAACAGCAGGGGCTGTTGAGGCTGGGTACGAGCGAGGCAAAGGAAAGACCGCCCAGTGTCAGCGCGATCAGGTTATATATTTGTCAAACGACGCCGTAGGTCAGCATGCAAAAGCTCGTATGTTTTCGAGCTAGACGCAGCAGATATCACCCTGTGTGCTGATGATTTGCACTTGCAGAAAAACGGGCGGACATGACCGTGCTAGCGAGCCAATAGTTCATCAGGAGTATGTGCACAGCAGCGGGCGGTAACAGAATGACGCGGTGAACGGCACGTCCTGTGTACTCCGCTACATGCTAAATGCTCGATTTCACATTTGCGAGCTAATCATTCACCCCAATGAAATGAAAGCCCAACATTGCAAATGCGCTACCTATAAGCCGTATGCTACCATATCCATTTCCACTTCCCTGCATCGTCTTCTACGGTCCACGCACGGCTTCCACCGTTATATGCGACGTTTCAATTCCCTTGCCGTTCTCGACGCGCAGATTGATTTTCGGGGCGGCTTTCTCAGCTGCTATGTCAATATGTCGGGCGCTGCAGAAAGTTTCATATCCATCGGCTCACACCACCGGGAGACGCGTCTCAGGAGTAGAATAAATATAGCTCGTAAAAAGCTCGTGTGATATAGCTCGTTATTAAGTAAAGCAATGAAGTGCTGAACTCCCAGAGTATCGGGCTACTGATCGCGTTTTGTGTCTTTGCATGAGTGTCAAACAGCAAATTGGCCCTTAGTCTTTGCACTGACGGAAATACATATCACTTCACCCATGACAGCGTAGTACGTGTCACGTGTTAGGAAATAATCAGAGTCCTGGTAACGGCATTTATTTCATCACCGGAGACGCCGCTACCGAACTCCAGAGATCTCGGCGACGGATCGACTTGCTAAGTGCGCGGTAGAACGACTCGTAAAGCTGCAACAGTCGCTGAGTGTCACCGTCTATTGAATGTCACATTTCGCCCTCACTCGGTGCTCTGATATTGTACTGTTGGACTGGCCATCGTGGCGTTCTGAAGGAAATGTTACACTATGTATTTCTTTCAAAACGCCGCGAACGTTCTCTACGTACCACTCTTAGTCGCATTCTACTCGCCCATTTTCACGAAGCAAGGTTGATCCGCTATCTTTCCACGCAATCATTTTACTTAAAGCTCGCTACACTCGCCTTGCGATGGTCCCCCCTCCAAACCACTCTAGCTCCAATCGACACGCGCCGTGGTCCATCACCACCCCGCCCCCCAGAAGACCATTGTCCGCGACGCGACGGGGGCGCGAGTCAACAACGCCCGCGGCGGCCGCTTTGTCCTCTTGGCTTCCATCGGTCGTCGCTAACGACTTTGAGCAGCGGCGGTGCCGGGCGGCCGGCGAAGGGGTGCTGGCGGCGCCGGAGCGCCCGGTGCTACCTGGCATCGATCCGAGGCTACTGCGCCGCCGCCACCGCCGCCGCCGCCGCCGCCACCGCCGCCGCACGCGGCGCGCCACCTGTCGAACGTGCAGAACTGCCGAGGGTCGGTCTGGACGGTGTCCTGCTGGGCGGTGGGGGCTTGGACCGCTGTCCTGGTGATCAGTGGTGGTTCGGATCGGTGTGTCGCTGATCGGTGGTGGTTTGAATGGGTGTTCCGCTGATCAGTGGTGGTTCAGATCGGTGTCCCGCTGATCAGAGGTGGTTTGGATCGGTGTCCCGCTGATCAGTGGTGGCTCGGATCGGTGTCCAGCTGATCAGGGGCGGTTTGGACCACTGTCCAGCCGAGCTGTGGCGCCCTGGACTCGTAGTCAACGTTCGTGTCCTGTGGCTGTTCAGCGTGCTTCATCCAGGCGTCTTCGAGCCATCACAGCTCCATCATATTTTGGCACGGTCGCTTGCCGAGACAGGTCGTGGCCACACCGCACTGTGCGGCGGGTGAGGCCGACGGCTCAGCTTCGCTTCAGGCGCGGTGTGCGGTGCCGGACGGTGCGTTAGCTGTCCCAGGAGTAGCTGTCGAAGTTCGCGGGTCGCCCAGCGCCGGCCGCGATGTGACGGACTCGGGCCGCTGCCAAGTTTTTGGCCGCCTGCGATGGCTCGTGACCCGGGTGCCGAAGAGGACGCCACAGCTGAGGGTGGTGCCGCTGGCGGGCTGACGTCGCAGGCGGCGCGAGCAGACGCGCCCACCAGCGGAGGCAAGACCGTTACCGAGGGGTGCCACGCCGCCGGAGATGCCGCGAGCGCTGGTGCTCACTCGGACCGACCTGCGATGATGCTCAGCCTGTGCACTGACACTGATCTAGAGGCCGGCGGTCAGGTGAGCGACGACAAACTGATGGCGGCGCGCGAGCAAAGCAGCGGAAGGACGGTGAAATCCTACGCTGAGGACCTCCTAGGTGGGGTAGCGGGAGCACTGGCCGGGCAGGGTTTGAACAGTGGCACAAGAAGAGGGCGTCGCGGCCCGGAGGACGTGCCGGAGCCAGCGTCCCGCTGCGGCCGTCTCTCGCCGCGCCTGTCGCCCAGCGCCGCCCACCAGCTGCGCGCCCACTCGCACAGCGCGTGCAGCGTGGCGGCGTGCGGCGTCGGCCGCAGCCGCTCGCCGGACCTCTCGCACAGCGACGGCCAGCTGGGCGCCTCGCCGGCCGCCAGCCCGCGCGGCTCGCGCTCCGGCACACTGGCCGGGTCGCAGCCGTGCTGCTGCAGCCAGTCGGCCGAGCTGACGCGGCCGGCGGTGCGGCGCCCGGCCGCCGACGGGGCGCGCCAACACCGGCACCGGCCGCGCGGCGGCGAGCGCCGGCCGCACCGGCGCCGCCTGCAGCTGGAGCGGCAGGCGCAGAGCCTGGACGGGAAGCCGCGCAGCAGCTCGGCGCAGCGCCGTCGCCAGGCCACGCTGCTGCGCCAGACCACCGTCGAGGTGCCCGACTGCGCCTACCTACCGCGGCTCGACATGGATTCGGGCAGCCTGAGCCGCGCCGCGCCGCACCGGGCCGGGTCCAGCGCGCTCGGCAGCCAGCGCTCGTCCGGCCTGCTTCGCCAGTCGACGCTCGACACGTCCGAGGCGGAGGCGGCGCCGTCTCGCCTCTCCAGCGCCTCGCTGGCCGGCCGCTCGCCGCGGCCCGGCTCGGCCGTGTCCGGCTCGGCCTCGCTGGTCGACCTGACGGCGGCCGGCTCCGAGCTGGTGGCGCCCATGCTGCCGGTGCTGGCGCAGGCCGTGCGGAAGCGCGCGGCGCTGGCGCAGGGCGACAAGAAGCGCGCGGCGCGCCGCATGCGCTGGGTGGTAATCGCCACCGGGCTCTCCCTGCTCGTCATCAGCGTCTGCATGATCGGCGTCACGCTGCGCATGGCGCCCATGATTGACGACATGGGTGAGTCGGAGTAATTCGCGATGGCGTTCGTCAACGTTGATGTTTGCGACGATATGGGTGAGTCGGGCAGTTCACGGTGGCATGGAACTCGGGGTGACTCGTAGCGACGTGGGTCTGGACATTCGGTGATGGCAATGGAGCATATGTATCCCGTATTGGCACGGACCAGTCTGGGCACTCCTTAATAGCATGGATGAGCCTTGCCGGCCCGTATTCATATAGACATCACTGCCGATTAGTCGCAGTAGGGCAGCCAACAATGCTAACAGGCCCTGCGGAACATTTGCGGAAGCATCGGCCATTCCACAGGTGGTGACTGCAGATGCCTCAGAAGCGGACATCACATATGTGTACATATACAACCGCTGACCTGATGACCTGACGATGGCCTCGGGGATGACAGTTTTTCACCGTCCACTAATTTATCGAGTGTTCGTGCCGCTCCTTTGGCCGCTCGCCGCCCGCATGTGATCTCATCGTTAGCGGAGCACGGCGGCTGGGCCTCCAGCCAGCCGGGGGCCGAGGCTCGTGCCACCACCGAGCCACCGTGCGATGGCGGCTGCCAGAGCGCCACGCCGGCGGGGTCAGCAGCGTATGCCCGAGGCCGCTATCTGTGGCATGTTTGGTCACCGATGCATTCGGCAATGGTTATTATTCTGGCTGTTATCAGAAAGATAGGAGACGCATATATGTTTTTAAACAAGACAACGTTCCTTTGATAGATCAACCAAAACGAAACGAGCCTAGCTTGAAGAGAGCTGTATGGCAAGCTGTATTGCATCCCACCTTTTTCGTACTTTTCACTTATTGTTATATCAATACGGACGTACGATTTGGCGAGCGTTGTCAGTTTTCTCGGAATCCCTCGGAATCGCTCAGAATTTCGATTTGCAGTAGCCGTCCCTGCGGGAGAAATTTTATTTGATTCCTTGCTCACCACTATGAAAGTATTACAGTTCGTTTGCCCCGTTTTTTCCAACGTATGTGCTGTGTAGTGTTTGGAACGCACTAAGCTACGAAAGCTAGAAACGATCGGTTTAGTTAACAAGATGCGCGGACATGGAGCTTTTATTCCGTGAACCAAGTTGCAACTTTGCCGAATTGTATCGGCTGTCCAAAAAATCCAAAGATATCTGTCCCTGTCCGTTCAATTGCAGAATGGGAGTTTGGAAACTTTTTTAATCGTCAGTGTTTGGAATCCAACCGACGCCTCCAATCCGGGTACGGCACAGTTCAACAAGCGCGCTTTCAAACGTCAAGAGTCACATAACGTGCCGAGGATCGCAACATACAACTCACGATGCCCGCACAAGGCGCGGTCAACAGACCAAGCTTTACCAGCTGCCTCTGCACCTCGGGGAGCCGTCAGAGGCAGCGTGTCACCTTTGATCACTGTCTCTCCGGCGGACAGCCTCGGTGACGCTGAAGCGGCGCCGCCCACCTCACCGCCCACCTCACCGTGGACGTGCATCACCTCGCAGCAGCACCGCACGTTTCGATGCTCGCGGGAAAAGGTAGCTGTCGAAAACGTTTCTTTCGCGAATAGGCCTCGGACCTTAGGAGGTGTTTGTCCTCGGTCGAAGCCAGGCTTGGGATGATGATCAGCCAACGGCCGTCACGCTGCTTCTTTTCGTGATGAGCGCCGTTACGACTGCTAGTCCTGCGCAAGGGAGCACGCAATATGTCACAATAGGGAACAGCCGACAGTTGTTCGCTGATAGCCCAGTTTGGCGCGCCGGAGGCGCATGAATTTTGTTGAATGACCAAGTAGCATCGCGGGTTCTCCTCTTCATAATTTATATGTACAAACAGACATTTAGTGTCGGTTATTGAGCTGTAACGATAACAATGGCGGACATTTCAGCACATTATGATGCATATAAGAGCCCTGATAAGAGGACACATGCCCCGGACCGATATATGGCCCTTCAACTCCCCAGTGCGTCTCAGCTTGGTGTCTTGAGCTGGTTGACGTGTCGTCGATTGCCATCAAGATGACCAGAGCCCAGGCTGTCACCTGTCACCTGTCACCTGTCACCAGGCTGTCACCATGCCCCGCCACGGGTGTCGGCTATGAAGCGGACGCGCCGGTCCGCCGCTCAACCTCCGCTGCATCAGCCCACAGTCCTCCGCTGCATCAGCCCACCGTCCTCCGCTGCATCAGCCGACAGTCCTCCTCTGGACGCCTCGCGGTGCTCCGCTACACAGCTCACGTCCTTCCGCCGCATCAGCTCAATCCCCCACAGCATCAGCCGACAGTCCTCCGCTGGACACCTCGCGGTGCTCCGCTACACAGCTCACATCCTTCCGCTGCGTCAGCTCAGTCCTCCACAGCATCAGCCGACAGTCCTCCGCTGGACACCTCGCGGTGCTCCGCTACACAGCTCACATCCTTCCGCTGCATCAGCTCAGTCCTCCACAGAATCAGCTGACAGTTCTCCGCTGCGCATTTCGCAGTGCTCCTCTACATCATCTCACCGTCCTCTGCTGCACAGTCCACAGTGCTCCGCTGCATCAGCCTACAGCCCTCCGCTGCCGCACAACGCGGTCCTCCACTGCAGCAGCCCTCCGCTTCCGCTCTCTGTCGTATTGACCGTGGCCACGTTTTAGGCTCAGACGTGACAGCCTACCTGAGGCACCTGTGGTGTGTCGAGGCCAGCTCTCAGGGGGGGCACTCGGCACGCCACAGCCGCGGCTACTGGCTCGCCAACAAACACTAGGGTGCAGGTGGCGCGCGTGGCCGCCTTCAAAGGCGAGTAAATGTTTGGACGGGCGCGGTTGTCGGTGATGTAGTGGTTCCGGGCGCGGCGTCGGTGATGGACACGTCACCGAGGCGCAGGCCAGGTGATCTCCGCCGGCCGCGACGGCCCGACTAGCGATGCTGCGCGCCGCATCGGTTCCGTCGCTGAGCCGGCCGCCGTCCAGTTCCAGGAGGATGAAATCGATGAGCAGCGTGCAGCGGCCGGAAGCTCGGCGGCGCGGCTTGCTGATTAGAGCGTCGTTCAGCAGTCGGCAGATGCCCGGTCATGCCTGAGCACTAGGGCTGTAGCCGTCACGGCTCATAGCGTCTCTCTCTCTCTCTCTCTCCTCTCTTCTCTCTTCTCTGTCTCTCTCTCTCTCTCTCTCTCTCTTCTCTCTCTCTCTCTCTCTCTCTCTCTCTCTCTCCTCTCTCTCTCTCTATCGCTCTCCTCTCTCTTTCACTCTCTCTCTCTCTCTCTCTCTCTCTCTCCTCTTCTCTTCTCTTATCTCTCTCTCTCCTCCTCTCTCTCTCTCCTCTCCTCTCTCTCTCCTCTCTCTCTTCTCTCCTCTCTCTCTCTCTCTCTCTCTCTCTCTCTCTCTCTCTCTCTCTCTCTCTCTCTCTCCTCTCTCTCCTCTCTCTCTCTCTCTCTCTCCTCTCTCTCTCTATCTATCTCTCTCTCTCTCTCTCTCTCTTCTCTCTCTATCTTCTCTCTCTCTCTCTCTCTCTCTCTCTCTCTCTCTCTCTCTCTCTCCTCTCTCTTCTCTCTCTCTCTCTCTCCTCTCTCTCTCTCTCTCTCTCTCTCTCTCTCTCTCTCTCTCTCTTCTCTCTCTCTCTCTCTCTCTCTCTCTCTCTCTCTCTCTCTCTCTCTCTCTCTCCTCTCTCTCTCTCTCTCTCTCTCTCTCTCTCTCTTCTCTCTCTCTCTCTCTCTCTCTCTCTCTCTCTCTTTCTCCCCCCTCTCTTCATCCCTCTTTCTCTCTCTCCTTCCCTCCCTCCCTCTCTCTCCCCCCTCTCTCTCTCTCTCTCCTCTTCTCTCTCCGCGTGGCAAGCACTCAGCTCCGGCGCCGATCGGTTCATGCGTGTGAGATTGGACGGCGGATTGTACGAGGCCTCCGCTTTCAGGACTCCCCGACTGTGGACCGTGGAGCGCGTGCTGTGGCAGCGCACCCGGTTAGTCATGTTGGCAGACCCAGTGTATGGCATGGCAACTAACATTTCCGACCTAAATATAATTTTTCATTCCCCCAATAACCTCATGGTCATTGGTTACGTATCGGTTAAATGCGACAGTAACGCTTTGGACGTAGTTGATGGTAGCTTAGACTCGAACGACCGCATACAAAACTGCACTTCCAAGCATCCATAATGAAGCTCACCGGGCCACGGCAAGCACAGAGCCATGCTGGAGAATGTGTACAAATATCACATGCAGGAATTCTATGAATTAATGCACAGTTGCTCCACACGATGGATGGACGCCCACGCGTCGTGCGTGTTGTCTCTGGGTCAAGGACGCGTTGCGGACGAGCAAAATGTCAATAGCCGCCCTGGCCAACACAGCCGTCAACCATCCGGCGGAGCCGTTGTGATGGTGCGCGGCTGTCTAACACAAACCCTCGTGTCTGCCTCGTTACCGTTTTACTGCTGGCACCCGATCCACACCAGGCCCATCGCTGCTGTGTGGTGTGTGGCTTAGCGCGGTGCGGGAGCAACCCATGGACAACTTACCTCATCGAGCGTTGTCTCGTCATGCATCAGGGATGAGCAAGCTGGTCAAACAGCCAGTTGTGACGGACAAAACAAACGGAGAACTCGACTCAGCGCCCGGCCCCCATTGCCACTTCCTCGTTGGCGCCGCTGGGACAAAAATGGCCAGAGAGGTAAAATTGCACCACTTCTCTCATCTGCCGAGCATTGCTGCGTTTGCTTGTTAGAAATCAGGCGCTTGTTACGTCTTATGTAGAGACTCTATGTCATCTTACACCTAGTTAGCACCAGACAACAACTGGCAGATAGCGATTACCCTAACCAGGGTTTCTGTTAACACGCGCTCGGGTGGCCGGTTGAATACCCTTCACTCGGGTGAGGGGTCAATTCGAACCTCCCCCAGAGATCTCAGAAACTAAGAGGGTTAGAGACACCAAATTGGCAAGATGTGCTGGCCTGTGCATTAAATCACTTGCAGCAAAATTTGAGGTTCCTAGGTCATTACCTTCGGGTCAAATAAGCTCAAAGAAGGTCAAACTTCAGATGGGTGTCCTAAGTGCCCCCGACCTTTTCATGCAAGCGCCGTGAATCTAGATACCTGTTCTAAGAAAAAGGTCACGGGTGCTTAGTTAAGGTCAGTGACCTTGTTTTATCTTCCAAAGGTCTTGGTGACGAGAATCTCACAATGTTATTTTGATTTGACATTTGAATAGGCGTCAAAAATTACGCTAGACAGCATGTTCCTAAAAATAAAATTTTGACCTGGGCTGATTTAGGTCATTGACCTTTTAAAAAAGTCCGTTAGAAGATGTGCAATGCGGCACCATTTGTCAATAAATTGAAAATGATTACCAGAAACTATCCCGTATAGTGCGCGCTAGAGTAAGAGAAAAAGGTTGGTTTTGACCTTGATCTGAGCTTCATACCTGGCCCAAGGTCAATGAAGTTCGTTCAGTCAATTGCTGTGTTGCCTAAGAAACCATCTCAGAGATGTATTACTCCGTCTTACACTCCGTTGTTGCATCAGATTGAACGAATCCCTGGAAATGGTCTTCACCAAATGAATTGCCTGACTGTGACCTGTCGTTGGTCAGCGATCTCGCAAGGTACATCCCATTTTTCATATGAAACGATCCGCTTTTCAATGGTCTTCAGCTATGCAAAGTTTTGCATGGCTAGCCGCCCCGTTCGGAAATCACTTTGGGAAAGCCTTCGGGGCTTACATCGATTCCCCACTCGAGCGCGCGTTAAAGATATTGAGCATACGATAATTGTCTTACAATGTTATTCTTCCGAGAGCAAACAGAAGCTATGATTTGAACATACGGTTTTCCAGGAAGGCTTGCAATGGGCGTGCCTCGGGCCCATGGGTCGATATTTCGCTTGGTGACTTCATGCAAACATGATGGCTTTGGAATGTTTTAGGACGGTGAGCTACCGGAATGCATCGGTTTATTCAGTCGAGGCGAACAACACTACATTATCGACTCAGGCATTCAGAACAGAATCAATACCAGTCCAAATGTTGTTTCTCTCGATGTCATTTCCTTCCAGGCCGCAATGCTTTCCTAGAATTGTAACTTTCCGACGAGGAATTAATCCTCCCGTTCCATCGATTAATCATTGCCTATAAAGGTGGCGTTGTTTTGCCGCGATGACGTCACCATGTGGTCTCAGCGCGGCGACCGACCCTCCGCTGCCTGCGGGTGATGATGCGACCAGGACAGAGGAGTCTTGTCCCAAACCTCGGCCGTTTCCAAACATCCTCGCTGTGGTATCGCCCGCACAAGTTCTGGGCCCCCAGTCCGTGGGCCGCCAGCGTCAGTCCCGGTGTCTCACCACGGCGGCTGGAGCCGGCAGTGCCGTGTCGCCTCACTGTGCTGTCCAGTGCAAAGCCCGCTCGCTTTAACAGCCCCGAGGGCATGAAGTCATCTGGAAGATGTCGGTCAGACGGGAGGTGTACTCTTGCTTCGTGATATCCGCGAGTTGAGCAGTCATTTGGTTGTGACGCATCAGCCAAAAAGACGTGTTCTCTCGTGGTGATATTGGTTGGCCAACAACGCACTGGCAGCGTGAACCCGCTGAAATAACAGTGAGGGAACTGATAATCTTCGGCTTAAGCCGACTGGTGCGCCCGTTGGTGCCACTGCCCCTTCACCATGTCGGACTCGACGGGGTGGCGGTCGACACAGGGGGCCGTCGAGCCCGCGCCTCTACGCGCAACAGTGCCGGCGTCGGGCGTCAGCCACGGTTGTTGTCGGCGTCATAGCGAACCCAGCGCCGCCGAGCTCGACAACCTCTCCTACCGACTCAGCCTCTTCCTCAACGACCCGGCGCCAATCGGGCGTCGGCCTGGCCGGCGCCGCGGCCGCCGTCACTCTGGGCTGCCGCCTGGCGCCGGCCGTCGGCGCTCCTCCGCCGGCCGCCCGGACCGAGACCTGGCGGTGTGGCGGCGCTCCTCCGCCAGCCACCAGGGCGCACCGGGCCGACACCAGGCGGCAGCGGGCGCCGACACGCGCCGCTCCACGCTAGCCGACCTTCTGCCCAGCGCCGAGCTGGCGCCCAAGGAGCGGCGCCGGCGCCTGCTGGTACTGGCTGTGCTGGCCGGCGCGCTGGTCCTCGCTTCGATGGCCGTCGGTCTGGTGTTGGTCACGCTCCACTTAAGCTCGGCGCCGCCGGCGGTCACGGGCGCCACTGCGAGGGAAGGCGGCGGCACAGCCGGCACTCCACCGACTGGGATTGGACGCGACGACGGTGGCAGTCACGGGCTAAGTAATGACTCTTGCGAAATATTTCAGCATTTTTTAGTGCAGCCTGGCTTGACAGGATTGTTAAGCGCACTGTCAAACCCTTGACAGCATTGTTAAGCACACTGTCACTGTCTGGGCGCACTGGGCGCTCTGGACAACGGCAGAGAGTGCCTCGCAGGAAACGATGTCTCTTTCTATGAGTTGCATGGCATATGAGCTAGTCGTTAGTTGGTTCAATAGGCGTGCCATCTATCATACCAGGCGGCTGATATTCTGAAATGGGTGAGCGACGTATCTGAGCTGTTGGCACGTAGGATTGATACGATGTATTATCGTGCTATCTGATTTAGCCGCCGAATCTTGGTAACGTAATTATTGATTATCACATGTGTGAATGATAGTGTGATTGACAGTTCATGCCCAAAATTACGTGAAGGCTTACATCAGAGCATACCATTAAGTTCGCCTGCGTGACCCGACATTTCTTGACGCTGGTTTAGACGCTGGCCGCGTTTCTATGAGGTTAGGAACTATGTTAATAGCGATCTGGACAAGCAAAAGTCGGCTGTAGCAGTGAGAAATATTCGTTAAGACTCCCCAGCAGTTGGAGACCAGGCAGAGGAAATTCAAACGAAACCTCAAACAAACAGTGAATGATTAGATTTCGGGACGTCAAACAGATGTCTCAGTCAGCGATCAAACGACACCTCAGACTCATCCGCGGGTATACAGGGCTCCGTATTGCCACCCAAATAGCCGCGGAACCGAGCCGGGTTTAGCGCCGCGCCAGTGCAGTCGCCGCTGCCTGCGCCCCCGCCGTACACTATTGGGGTGTTTCCGACGTCCACGTGGCTGCCCGGCTTATACGAGGATGTCGGAGCGCCCTGCCGGACGGTGCTACCCCTCGTATTTAATTAACCTCCGACGGGCTTGTGCGTGCCCCCAGCCGCTGATTAAATGTGGACGGCTTTTCACGCGAGGCGCCGTCTGTCTGGCCAGACGCCAGTGAAGACAGTTACGAGCACTGTCGGAGCAGATAATGGTCCGAGATGTGATAGTTGCCATTGTGCGGTCGGACTACTGAGCTCGATGCTCGATCTTGCAGTGGTGGCCGATACCCACCATCCAGTTAAACAGCGCTAGCCCGCGATCACAACTTCCCACGTGGAGATTGCGGCGGTGTGTCCAACGCATGTTATTACATCTATTACATGCATTATTCTAATGATATGCGTGACTTAATGTCGGCAGTTAGCAATTCTAGGTAGGAGCGTATAACTAGTAAATCGAGATCATGCAGTGCTGTTTTACGCAATGCAACTTTCCTTCACAGCAATCATTAAAGTACCTGCAGCGTGCCAAGCTAGGTCTTCTGTTTTTGTTTGTTTGTTTGTTTTGTTTTGTTTTTTGTCTTGTTTTTTGGTTAGTTTTTCTTCTTCTCTCCACCCAATTGCGACTTCCTGCAAACGCTCGTGTAAACACCAATGGTACGGATGGCAACGCGGGGAGAAATTGCGCCGAAAAAAACAGCGTGCAGAAAACATTTCCAGATGCACGGGCATTTCTCGTCTCCGCTATCTCCCCGCAGAATGCCCCAGCCGGCTGGTTTCGATCATGCCGCAGCAAATCATAAAACCCCCGGTCGCCTCCGAGCCAGCGACGCGCTCGCTCGTCACTCACCAGTAACAGGGCTGCGGGCCGTTGGCGGCTGCCGGCCGGCTTTTGACTGAAAGCCCTCCCCCCCCCCCCCCCGCTGAGATAACATCCGGGCGTTAGCAGGCGGCCCGTCAGCGCTGAGCGGCTCGTGACGCGGCGGCGAGCGCGGGCCTCGTGCCGCGGCTCGATATCACGGTCGATGGGCCCTCAGCGCCGAGACGAACGCCAGCTGTCCGGTTTGATTGCACCGCCCCCGGCGCGGGGTGATCCCTTATGCAGGCCAAGCCAATCCTCGGGCGATCCTTATGCACGCCAGCCAATCCTCGTACATCTGCGTCCTCAGCTTCCAGGCTATTAACTTTTACCACTGAATTCACCCGTGTCATATAGTCGTAGGCACTAGTGAACAACGGGTACAGGACCGGTGAAGTTGACAGCAAAATTAGCTTCTTGCTTGATAATTATGTCAATCCTCATCAGAAACATAAAATCAAGGCCATCTATGACATGTTCTATCGGAACTATTGGAGCTCTGCCCACAAATTCTGCCTAGGAATATTGAAGAAATATTGTGTGCAAAATCAACAGGAGTCGATGGCATTGCTCTTAAATTGCAGATATGTTACAAAAATCGCACACCTAGAGGTCTTTCGCGAAGCGACAGCCCTTTCATCAGTAATGGCACTTTCTAAAACCTGTTGGAAGGCTGCATCATTGAAGTCGACCTCATCTACCCCATATCCTAATACCTCTCCGGATGTCGGCCACCTTGATTTTCGCCTCAGATGGACAAAAGCATAAATTAAACAAAATGCGTGCTCGGGTCCGAAATTGTTTTGGTGTTAAGGAATGACTTCCCATTTCAAGCCGATGTGATAGTGATAGTGATGATACGTAGGTCTGATGATGATGTTGACAGCAATGTGTCAGTATTCTGGCAGCTTAGACACTTGCCGCATTTCAGTTGTCCGGTATTCCCTTTATTGCTCAGATGCATTCGGGGCGCTCAGAAGAGCGTTGGGGGGGGGGGGGTCTCGGTCAGCACAGGGAGGGGCGGGCTCAGGCCCCTAAAAGTGTACAGAGTGACACTCCTGTCTAAAATGACAGATGTTAAACCGCACTAACCCAGTCAACAAATTGTGTTGCCCTAACGAAGATGGCAGGCTTCATTTAGTATGCTGCATTGGTGTCACTACATCTCCATCGCGACGCCTCACTGAACACCTGACGGAGCGGGCATGCAAAGGTCACGTGCAGCGCGACAATAGTGTCTACACGTCTCACAAGCCAAAGATACACACAAAGAAGTGAAATTCGAGCATCAGCACATGAAACGAGAAACTCAACATCCTGGCATCAATACTGATTCACGACTGCACACCAGTGCTGAACAGACAACTGAATCGAACCAGTGATTTATCGCTTTGGAGTAGCGGGGCGAACAAATCATGCAGACCATGAAAATGTCGTTCACACCTGCGGGGGAAATGGGCCAGAGCTAGTAGCACGAGGGGTGCGATTTGTTATGCTGGACGTTATGGGTCGTAGTGTGTGATGTCGGCTATGTACTCGGTGTGGATGTGGCGTTATCTGTTTTTTTTTACCAAACCATAGTCCAAGTCAGCAACTTCCCGTGGCAATCGCACGGTCGCACTGGACAGAATATGTGGCAGGGGCCGGGCTGTGGCACACGTGGTCCACACTGGGCAGAGTCCGTGGCAGGGACGGGGCTATCACGCACGCAGCCCGCACTGGGCAGAGTCCGTGGCAGGGACCGGGCTGCCGCACGCGCCCCGCACTGGGCAGAGCTCGTAGCAGGGGCCGGGCTATCACGCACGCGGCCCGCACTGGAGTTTGCACCATCAAATCCCGTGGGCCTGACTCAAAGCCCATCGGCTTTTCCGCGATGTCCGCCGGTCGCCACGGACAAAGCGCAAGCTGGACTGCGCGCGCCCTCGGCTCCGGCTTGGCGGGAGCAGGCGCCGCGACTCCCACCGGGCGGCAGCGCGGGCCGTGCGTGGCGTCGTCCTGTCGCTCGCATTGTCAGATTAGCCGGACCACGCGTGGCCACGCAGGGTCTCTCGCGTGCGGCGTGGGTTGGCACAAATGCGATATGTGGTGCGGCATGTGATGCGTCCCTGTGGAACTCGGCCTGGGGGTACAGGGGAGACCGAATCTCCATTCTCAGTTCACATTGGATGAAACACAAAAACATAAGAAAACAAACTGCCAATACACGGCCGATATTTCTCAGTTCATCACCGGCGCCTTTCATTGCACAATTCCACAGAATCAATAATGGACTTAGATGTATAAGCGCTGCTGTCCGCTACACAGGGTTATTGTCCTAGTCCACCACACGTCTTCACTTTCGTAAATTATGTTCGCACAAATACGTTGCGAATCGTGACTAATTCACGCTGCATGTGTTTGGATGGTGGTTAAGTGGTTCTCAACTTTGACCCTGTCGGTCCTGGATTTGAGCCCCTGCCACGCCGCTAACATTTTCCACATGATGCCTAATAAACGCGGTTTTCTGGAAATTACCATGACAGGCGGTGAGACGTGAAGCCCCAACCGTTATAATATTCACTATTGTGGGATGTGGCCTACTTCACATCGTATTCTATACATGTATATATACATTTATTTATTCATGATGTGATAATTTTTCAACACCGTCAGGCTCATACAGGTCTTACTGCCGATGACGTCTTTGACCAAGTCGGCCAACATCCAGCATCATGACGCAAATAGAGGTCTATCGGGGATATATATCTGGAGGACGTCAGAAACGTCAAACCAATACTTATTGGCTGTTATCGTTAGCAGTGTGCCCTTCCCCCCCAAAGTGCAGCAGCAGCGGACGTGCCTTCAGGTCTGCGGCGCAGCGTGCATCCTGCGATCGGCCGGTACATCGACCGGCCTCACGTCTGTCATATTCTGCCGAAGATCGATACCTTATGGCGACGGACGGCCGTGGAGCGTGGGTCTGGTTACCTAGGTTCCACAATGCAACAGCGTACCCGATGTACCCTGCGTGATTCATGCAAAATGACAACAGCGCACTTGCTGCGCCTTAGTGCGGCGGCAAAGCGAGGCCTCATTTACAACTGTTGAAAGCCGGCAAAGATACGATCTCATATGTGGCCCTCGCGTGTCAGTGAGCTCACGTATTGTGAAGGACTGGTGCGACTGGAGTGAAGTGGGGAAACCCTTGGCCAGAGCTGCTGGCGATGACGGCACTGAAGCACCCAAGTCGTGTGCAGAGCTGGCAAGGTACTTTTACGCAACATCCCTGTCATGGAGTAATGCATCATTCACATACGATGTCAGTATCGAACATTCCGATATGCATTTCATGTACAGTCATGATTAGGTTATAATGCAAATAATCATGCGCATCATGCATAATGATAACTATGGGCATTATACACACCCAATGGTGAATAGCAGTATAATGCACACTCACATATAATACATTTACATGCATAATAATAACCATTTAACAATGTATGTCACAGCAAATACGCTATTATGTCGTGCATGCATACATAACAACAATGCACGCAATGTCGCCGTCAATGTACTCAATACAATTTCTTGTTTGTATGAAGGGATAACTCACCGGCGTGAGCCGGCGCTGTCACTCTCATTGCCTCAGGCGGTGGCAGCTCACCGTACGAAGTGTTTCCCTGTGCGTGCGTGCGAGCTCGTGTATGTGTGTCAACGGGCCCGCCGCCTCCTGCGGCGGCCAGCATGCTGACCGATGCCGTCCTGTTCCAGTCCGCCGCGAGAACGACCAAATGTACCGCAACATCAGCCACGTGCTGAACGACTCGTCCACGACGGCGGGCTTGGCGGACGGGCTGAGGGTCACGACCCCGCTGGACGACCGAGCGACGGACGGCTGACCCCGCCGACCCGCCCCGAGCTGACGGCGTCCTGACGCCGCCGCCGAGCCCTGAGGCACCGCGCGTCCTGCCGGCCGAGGTGGAGAGCACGCGCTGGCGGTCTCTCCCGCTGGCAGAAGCCGAGAGCACGCGCCGGCGGTCTCTCTGTCGCCAGCTGACGGAGGTGGGCGGTGGCGCTGTGACACAGGGCGTCCAGCGTCGGCGGCCGCGCGGCCGCGCAGGCGACAGGCGATCGGCAGAGTGCAGTGGCTGGCTGGCTGGCTGGTTGGTTGGCTGGTTAGTTGGTTGGTTGGTTGGTCGGTTGGCTGGCTGGCTGGCTGGCTGACTGGCGGCCGACGGCGCAGGCTGGCCTCCTGGTGTATTGCTGCAGCGCCAGCCGTCGGCACCGTCAAAACGGTCCGGTGCAAGACACGGCGCGGCCGCGGCGAGGCCATTGCCCTCGCGCAAGCTGTTTAAACTTCTGTGAATGCTTTGGCTGTTTCGGCTAAGCCTTCTATGGCTTCGCTGGAATCATTAGCGGTGTTTAGCGTCGCTGTTGACCGTTTATATAGGAGCCGGATGTCAATAGGTCGTTAGCTTCTAAAGCCACGTAATGAGGTATGGACCATGAAACCTTGTTCTCGCATGCCTGAGGGCTCCGAGCAGCTTATCCGTCTATGATGTGGCATGTACCTACTCCTCGTCTCTCAGTGCTATGTACTTAGTCTTAGCCAAGTCGTTGTCGGCAGGATATCAGCCATGTTCACGAAAGCTAACACTGCTTTCTTTTAAGATCTTAAAATGCTAATTCGGTTCTGGCAGCACTGCGTAACTTAACACCCAGAAGTCATTACCAGCGGCAGACAAGGACACGTCCCAAGTCCCCTCAGATAACTTGATTTGAGGGCTCGCCAACCGTTGTTTTAAGTTCACATATGCGGACACAGTCTGTGAGCTTCATTTGGTCTTTGTTATCCACCCACGCACTTGTTATGTGCCACCCAGTTCTTTAGCAGATTTCCGATAACGGCAGCCACGTACACTGCGGTATGAGGCTTCGATGAAAAACAAATGAGTCACATCTTACGGGAGCAATAAGGGTAAGGACATGATTCTACGTGTGATGATCATGCAACTGCTCATCTGCGCATTTTTGCCTCGTCGCAGGCGGGGAACAAGATTGAGCTATCGAGATTTGCGCACATCTTTTCACCGGTGAACTGGGCAGCCGCTTTAACTTGGGCGGCCGGCGGGCAATGGAGTCGTGACCTACACGGTAGGCGGACACGGCTGGGCGCGTGCCCGTCGTTGGAACACGCCATACTGTGGCCCTGAGGCTGATGACGCACGCCGGTCCCTATCATATCTGTGTAGACTGTGTGTAATACAGGCGTTGCGGCGGGCGCAGTGTGGTCGTTCTGACACTTATCCGATGAACGAGGACCAAGCCGGTGAGCAGCAGCCGGCCGCCATCGGGTCGGCCACCGTGAGCTAGCGCGGCAGGCTGTCTGTATTGCCCGTGTCTCGGCAGTGGTGGGCCAGTCGGCCGCCGTCAGGTCGGCCACAGTGAGCTAGCGCGGCGGGCTGTCTGTATTGCCCGTGTCTCGGCAGTGGTGGGCCAGTCGGCCGCCGTCAGGTCGGCCACCGTGAGCTAGCGCGGCAGGCTGTCTGTATCGCCCGTGTCCCGACAGTGGTGGGCCAGTCGGCCGCCGTCAGGTCGGCCACCGTGAGCTAGCGCGGCAGGCTGTCTGTATTGCCCGCGTCCCGACAGTGGTGGGCCAGTCGGCCGCCGTCAGGTCGGCCACCGTGAGCTAGCGCGGCAGGCTGTCTGTATTGCCCGCGTCCCGACAGTGGTGGGCCAGTCGGCCGCCGTCAGGTCGGCCACCGTGAGCTAGCGCGGCAGGCTGTCTGTATTGCCCGTGTCTCGGCAGTGGTGGGTCAGTCGGCCGCCGTCAGGTCGGCCACCGTGAGCTAGCGCGGCAGGCTGTCTGTATTGCCCGTGTCTCGGCAGTGGTGGGTCAGTCGGCCGCCGTCAGGTCGGCCACAGTGAGCTAGCGCGGCAGGCTGTCTGTATCGCCCGTGTCCCGACAGTGGTGGGCCAGTCGGCCGCCGTCAGGCCGGCCACCGTGAGCTAGCGCGGCAGGCTGTCTGTATTGCCCGTGTCTCGGCAGTGGTGGGCCAGTCGGCCGCCGTCAGGTCGGCCACCGTGAGCTGGCGCGGTGGGCCGCCTGTACTGCCCGTGTCCCGACAGTGGTGGGTCAGTCGGCCGCCGTCAGGTCGGCCACCGTGAGCTGGCGCGGTGGGCCGCCTGTACTGCCCGTGTCCCTCAGCAGCCGTCCGCCGTCGGGCCGACCACCGTGAACTGGCGCAGCGGGCCGCATGTATTGCCCGTGTCCCGACAGTGGTGGGCCAGTCGGCCGCCGTCAGGTCGGCCACAGTGAGCTAGCGCGGCGGGCTGTCTGTATCGCCCGTGTCCCGACAGTGGTGGGCCAGTCGGCCGCCGTCAGGTCGGCCACAGTGAGCTAGCGCGGCGGGCCGTCTGTATCGCCCGTGTCTCGGCAGTGGTGGGCCAGTCGGCCGCCGTCAGGTCGGCCACCGTGAGCTGGCGTTGCGGGCCGTCTGTATCGCCCGTGTCCCGGCAGTGGTGTGCCAGTCGGCCGCCGTCAGGTCGGCCACCGTGAGCTGGCGTTGCGGGGCGTCTGTATCGCCCGTGTCTCGGCTAGTGGTGGGCCAGTCGGCCGCCGTCAGGGTCGGCCACCCGTGAGCTGGCGTTGCGGGCCGTCTGTATCGCCCGTGTCCCGGCAGTGGTGGGTCAGTCGGCCGCCGTCAGGTCGGCCACCGTGAGCTGGCGTTGCGGGGCGTCTGTATCGCCCGCGTCCCGGCAGTGGGGGTCGGTCGACCGCAGTCTGTACTGGTCCCCGTGCGAGATGACGGGACCTCCAGACCAGATGAGAGCGATTGCCAGCCGCGCCCTGCGGGCCTCTCTGTGCAGTGTGGTGTAATCCACTTCCCTGACACACTTCGCCGGACCTCTGGGCCGCGTTCCCCATTACTGAACGCCGTCCACGAGTTGCAACCCATGACGTCAGAGGAAATGCGTCACAACGGTCCCTACGGCCTAAAGAACAGTCGCTTGTGTATGACGTAGGCACTACGATGTCACAAGTAGCGACTCAGGCACGTTTTTCGCCAAGGGGAACGCCAGCCAAGTGACGGTCGCTGTCTTGATACGTGCCCAGATACCAGGTTCTGCCAGTCCGGTCTCCTCTACCACAAAGAGGGCCACGGTATTTGCTCCATGTCACAACTGGCTGCTCTGGAGTACGCCTTCTAGAGAATACCGGGGAGACCCACTGCACCGTGCCGGTGGGCGCATCAGGAGACCTATGTCCGGAGGAAACCTATGCTCTCCAGGCCTGCGCCCAGGAATGGGTGTAGGTCCAGTGAGCCTAGGTTTCGTGGGCGTAGATCCAGCAATCATAGGTCTTTTGAGCGTAGGTCCAGCAAGCGTAGGTCTTTTGAGCGTAGGTCCAGCGAGCGTAGGCCTCGTGAGCCAGTGGCCTACGACAGCCAGAGCCAGAGCGTAGGCCAGTAGGTCCAGTGAGTGTAGGTCTCCTGGGAGTAGGTCTTCTGGGTTCTCTCTGTCTCTCCCTCCACACCGCAGTTGGCTACCACTGCACCCCAGCAAGCCACCCCCGGCCGTGCGCCCTCCGACAGCGTCCCGCTGTGGGCCCAAGAACAGGCGTGACCCAGCGCAGTGAGGGCGTGACGACACTGTCTGTGCCGCGCTCTCCGCATCAATATCAGAACAATTCCCATCGCCGACTTGCAGCACTGAAGACGTGGCCCACTTCGACACGACTTCGTACTCAACTCAGGATTCGGAATCGTCCATCCGGATAAGCCGCTGCAGCGCAAAACCGTGACGTGACTTGATTAAGATGATTTTGTATTATGAAGTCCGTGGACTAGTGTCACGAGATGTGCATGTGATGGGTTGGTAAGCGTGCTCACGCCGAGGGCGGGCGCACAGGTGACCGCGCCGCCGATCCGGTCACAGCTCAGCAGCTGTTCTGGCTGGGCCGACCATCACCGCTCCTCCGGCAGGGAGTCAGACTTCTGCACACCGTCCGCCGGCGGCGGCGCGTCGGCCTCCCGCGCACCCACACCTGGCGGACAGCAGCGGAGCACATCACACCGCCGGACCACGGCGGAGCACATCACACCGCGGGACCACAGCGGAGCACATCACACCGCCGGACCACAGCGGAGCACATCACACCGCGGGACCACGGCAGGGCACAGGGAGTGCGACACCCAGCACAAGGCACGTCTGACCCAGGTCTAAGCATGTCTAAAAACTAGATACGGAATGAAACATTTGAGGTTTAGAGTAAAACAACCACGATCTACGACTCAAAAACCAGATCTGCGATTCAACACATCAGACCGGGAGCAGACCATTCCCAGTCTAGTGCATATCACATCCGATCAACATAGCCGTAGCGAAAAACGGAATGCATTACGAATCAAGACGAAGCACGTCATACTCATGACAGAGCACATAATTCCGTCAATTGGCGGTGGTCGCCTTGAGTGCGAGACCAGCGGGATTTACTGACACCCACACGAACGCCAGTCACACCGGAGGACTGGGCCAGCAGCTCATGCACAAGGCAACGTGACTTCATTTGTCACAACACTTCAGCCGTAGTCCAATACTCTGGATGTGAAATATGGATGACGCACACGGAGAACTGACAGGGAGGGACGCTCCAGGTGGGCAGAAGGCCGCCATCGCCGTCAGCAAAGGTCACGACGCAGCCGCTAAAATGATGATGCCACGAAAGTTCACACTTCCGAGGGAAATCGGGCCCACAACCCAACCCCAATCCCCGCCCCGCCCCCGTGGGGCCGCATAGGAGCTGGGCCGGCCCGCTGAGCGAGGCGCAGACGGAACCCCGCCCAGCGCTCGCCCACCCACGCACCACACACGGGACGGGTCAGCGAAATGCCTCGAGTCAGGAGCAGAGGGGCGCCTGGCCCGACGGGTCGGCGGCTCACAAGCCACCACCGCACGAGAGAGCGGGCCGACGAACCGGCGCGGGCACACCCCACCTGCCCGGGCGAAACCGTGCGGACAGCGGGTTCGCCACAGCGCACGAAGTAGGAGAGCGTAGCGCGCTGGTAGTAGTCGGGCAGCAGGCAGCTCGATGTTGCTGATCACGGACGGCAGTAGGTGCGCCTTGCCCACGTGCGTGCCTGCGGGCGTTAGCGCCTCGGTCAGCACGGCGACCGAGAGGCGGCGGGGACCGGTCTGAACGGCAGCAAACCCTCATGTCCTGCACGCGGCGTCAGACGGCTCCACCCGGCTCGATCGCGGACGAGACTGAGGAGAGGACCACATCTTCGGGATATGTCTCCATCCGGCTCGACCGCGGACGAGACTGAGGAGCGGACCACATCTCCGGCAGACGGTTCCACCCGGTTCGGTCGCGGACGAGACTGAGAAGCGGACCACATCTTCGGCAGACGTCTCCATCCGGCTCGACTGCGGACGAGACTGAGGAGAGGACCACATCTTCGATAGACGTTTCCATCCGGCTCGACCGCAGACGAGACTGAGGAGAGGACCACATCTTCGGCATACGTCTCCATCCGGCTTGACCACGGACTCGAGAAGGACACGTCTTCGGCAGACGTCTCCATCCGGCCGACAGCGGACAAAACTGAGGAGCGGACCACATCTTCGGCGGAGGAGCTGCTCAACTCGGCCCCTACACACCGGCGGGATCCGGTCCGGCTGGTGGCCGGGCTCAGCCCACCAATCGACATGCAGCCGCCCTTGCTGACTCAATATGCGTTGATGCGGCTGGCCGTGGGAGGCATGCAACAGCATTCACGAGCTTTATATTGGCACACGTGTGCACCCACGACCTGCACTGCACCTGGCGGTGATTATAGGTACCCATAGGCGTATTCATGTAATCGGTCCTTTAGACGCATGTCCCCCCCGTTATCACACTTTCTATATGCAATTTAAGGGAAGTTCCATATTTGAAGACATCGATGAAAGCCTCACACAGGACGAAGTAAGCTCACTTATACTGTTGTATGCTTTTAAGTGAAAGACTGCTCTAGAAACACATCGTACGTTATCAGTTACGTCATCACACCTTGCACAGCAACGACTGAAAGCCAATTGGCAGCCGTTATGTCTGGAAATCGTGCTCACGAACGCCACATATAAACGACTCGACGATCATATTTTGTTGGCCCTGATTGCCCGCATGAATAATGGAATGCCAGGATTTGAATGACGCTTTTATGGTGTCGTGGATGCCTGGGTAACCTGAAATGGTCTCCGCGAAATAGTCTGGCACATCTGCGCGGGAGTGCGGCTCAGAAACTAGAGTTTGAGGTCCTAAAAACACGCGCTCGGGTGGGCGGGGTCAATTTGACCCTCCCCCAAGGTTTTTCAGGAAGGGTTTCCAAACGGCGCGGCGCAGCTGCGCCAAATGTTGCTTTGCTGTAGACAATTGAATAGCGGATCTTTGGTATTGCAAATTTAGATGTATCTTGTAAGGTTGCTTGCCTACGGCATATCAAAGTCAGGTCATAGATTCAGCGAAGAAAATTTCTAGAAATCGTTAAATCTCATGCAACAAAGGAGTGTTAAACGAAGCCATACATCTCTGTGATAGCTTCTTAAGATGCAACACAACTAACTGAACAAATTCCATTAACCTAGGGTCAGGTATGAAGGTCAGACCAAGATCAAAAGCAGCCTTTTTATTACTTTAGAACTCGCTGTAAGCGGTAGTTTCTGGTGCTCATTTCGGATTCACTGGAAACAGGAACCGCATTATACATCTTGCATGAACTTTTGAAAGGTCACAATTGGTCACTGACCTGAAACGACCCAGGGCAACATATTGCTTTTCGGAACAAACTGCTTAGCGTAATATTCGACGCTTATTCAAATGCAAAGCTCCAAGCAGTCTTGTGCGGGTTTGGTCACCGTGACCTTCTAAAGGTCAAACAAGATCAACGACCTTAAATGAGCATCAGAGTGAGCAGGAGTAATTCGGACACCAGCCTCAAGTTGTTTCACCTTATCTATTTATATTATTATACCACCCAAAGGTCAAGACCTAAGAGCCTACAATTTTAACAAAAGTGAGTTCACGTACAGGTTAATCTACTTTGTAAATTTGGTGTGTCTAGCTATCTTAATTTTTAAGATTTCAGAGGAGCAAATTGACCCCGCCCAACCAAGCAAAGGGTATTCGGCTGGCCGCCCGGGCACATGTTATAAAGAGCAATCCTGTGAACTACACCGAATGATTTTCAAGATGGCTATTTCATTTCACAACCCCATACAAATGTGCAACCCTCCCTTTAACTGATCTGAGACCGGCGACTGGGCGTACCTGGAGCGTCAAACCGGACCGAGGTGAAGTGCACGTGCAGGTGGTAGTAGGAGGGCTGGTAGTGGAAGTACACCCTCAGCTGCCACGCCGGCACGCCGTATTTCTCCTTAATCGCTTCCTGAAACAACGCCGCAGCCTGGTAACATCGCCCTGTACGGGCCCATCAGATACAGAGCACACGCACTGAACAGCAGCACTCCCGCTGCCCGCAGGGAAGCGGGCACGACCCACACCGAGCATCCCGGTCATCCGAAATGACAATATACCAATTCGGAGCAGCACAAATCGCATCACGAAACGGACAAAACACCGAACACAGTGCACGGCGTGTCACTGACCACCAACAGAGCAAAAACGGCGCTCCCCGTGACCGACACCCCACAGCGACGGCGGCATGGTCGGGCAAACTATTCGTGCGAAAGTATCACAGGTGGAATAATTGCTGGGACTATGTTCTCGTCTGGCGTCCCAGTAGATGAGGACGACAGCTCCAATAAATCCGTGATGCCGCCTCGTCCTAATCCTTCCGTAAAACTATTGCACGAAAGTATGTGACAGTTTTAAATGCGTATGGGGTAGGTGCTGTGCAGGGCTGTCACAACACGAGCAAAATGCGTGCATGCATCAACCCGGATAGTGTTGACGACACGTGCTTGGAACCACTAAAAGATTCCAAGACACAATCCCAAATCTACGACACGGAGCCGTAAGAGATCTTGGATCCACCCCTGAGATCTGTCCCACGTTTGCTTAACACAGCGACATATTCCGCAGGATTATTTTCTGCGAATACACGAGGTATAAAGAGCCCACCATTGCATGAAACCAAGTCCTGTCTGCATTTGTTGAGTCAGCCCTAATACAGTCTTAAGACGGATTAATGTCCACGGCCTTTTGTAAAAGGCCATGATGGTAACCGACGGGTATCCGCATTAAAATAGCGAGCCTCCGACTCACAGACCATCGCTGACATTGATCTACCTTGGCATGTCAGTAGTCTAACTGTTCATACCAAGAACTAGTTAAAATTGGAATTACATGCGAGCTGACGCAGGGTAAATCACGTCATGTCATTCAATGCCAACCGTTCGCGAATTCTGGCTTTTACCCACACAGGTCAGAAATAGCTTAAAATGCGAATACATTTTGTAATATGTATTTGTGCTGTATTTCATAATTCGACAGTCACGACGACGAAGAGCGACATTTATGCATCAGGCCAGCCCTTTAGACTGGGGACATGGTATGCTCCAATACAGCTTAGCTTTTTTCAAGCTAAGCCCCAATCCGATACCAGACCCAGTGGATCCAAGAGTAGATGTGGAGGGAGGGGGGGGGGGGAGAACCCATCAAAGTCGGCAAAAAGCAGTAATGCTCTTATTTCTCTGGGCGTCATTTGATTGCAACTGGCGGTATATTTGGGACCTGTCACCGCCGCACGGTCCTATGCAGGATTTTCACCAGAAAAACAAGCAAGATGGATGAAAGGGATAGTGTATCATTTGGCACAGGAGCGCCAGCTCCGACACAACACAGCCAACCACGGCAAAGAACGCCAGAGGCGTGCT
The DNA here is from genome assembly GCF_011947565.3 of Pollicipes pollicipes. NCBI lineage: Eukaryota > Metazoa > Arthropoda > Thecostraca > Pollicipedomorpha > Pollicipedidae > Pollicipes > Pollicipes pollicipes. The sequence continues at coordinate 38,705,101 of NW_023596545.1, read as the reverse complement.
TTTCAGAGCCAGAGACCACGACTACCGAGCAAACCACCCGTCAACACGCGTCTGGAACGCCGCCATTGACCCACATCCACCCTGCATAGTACGTGACATGGCCTGCAAGACAGAGTGCCCTTCACAGCTATGCAGCTCACAGCACGGCACTTTCATCACAGAGCACGGGTCATTACCATGTGTGCGCGCCGCCGGGCACCGGTCCCGGCAGGGTGCTACTGACCGTGCCCTTGGTCCAGATGTTCCTCAGCAGCGGCAGGTGCTCGGCCCGCAGGTCTCGGAGGGATCGCAGGTCCCGCCGGCGCACGATCGCCACCAGGTACAGGGTCTCCAGCGTGCGGCCGTCCCACTTAAGGTCCGGCAGCAGGACGAAGCCCGTCTCCGGGGCGATGTCCTCGCAGACGATCCGCTCCGCCTCGCTGCGGTGCTCCAGGATGTTGTAGACCCACTGCGGCCGGCCGAGAGACGGCGACATGAGCCGCGGCCGCAGGTCAGCCGCGCGGGGTCCGGCTGACAACACTACTGGACACTATACCGCCGACTGGGGAGCCACGGCCGCGGGTCAACCGCGCGGGCCCGGCTGATGACACTGCTGGATACTACAGTGACAGCTAGGGAGCCGCGGCCGCAGGTCAGCCGCAGGGGACCCGGATGATGGCACTGCTGGGCACTACAGTGACAGCTGGGGAGCCGCGGCCGCAGGTCAGCCGCGGGGGGCCCGGATGATGGCACTGCTGGGCACTACAGTGACAGCTAGGGAGCCGCGGCCGCAGGTCAGCCGCAGGGGGCCCGGATGATGATAGGCTGGTCATTTTAATGTCAGCTGGAGACAACGAGGATGCAAGCAACATTAATTTACTCTCAACGGTCACGAGGAACACACTCGAAGGCGTTCGATTTGAACACGAACAGAATAAGATGCAGTGTTATGACAGCATGGTGACATTACATTTCAACCCGGGATTTTGTAAGTACTCTCATCTCGGTTCCATGTCGTCATGCAGAAATATATGCAGGGGAGCAGGTGCAATACAAAATGCGAGATACTGATGGCGAGCTGATGATACTGATGGTCTTGAAGTTGGCAGCATACTTTTGACTCTACTTGCTTCTCACATATCAAAGTGGATGGATTGGCATTGCACATAGTAGTCTCATTATCAACAGCTTTTAGTCATTCCTAAAACCAATTCAGCACCAAACAATTTGAATTACCACTCATTTCCAACCTGAATATTCATGGAAGATTCTTTGAGATGTTCCAGAAGAACTTCTGAGTAAAGTTTCGGTGTTTCGTTCACCAAAATTGATTCTTGAGCAGTGTACTTGTCAATGTGCTTGTCTGTAGCTGGATGTATCACAGTCACTTTTAGGCCTGCCAGAAAAATGTCATACAATTGCAGAAAACAGGATTACTGTCACAAAAACACACACAGCCACTACACTGGGTGTCACTGAGTCTAATGTCATGCCACTCGTCCATCCACGCCGCCCTCAGTCGTGGCGCGGAAATACACGACAAGTCTAGTCAGGTGTCTCAGGCATAGAGTGAGTTGGCGTCTTCACAGCCTGTTGGCCCGGCAGCGCCTGACCACAACACACGAGCTGAGCCGGCACTTGTCGCCGGGCCGGTCCGGCTCAGGTCTGCCCCCACCAGCTGTGCCAAGGCTCATGTCTGCCCACCAGCTGTGATCCGGACCAGGTCTGCCCTACCAGCTGTGATCTGGATCAGGTCAGCCTCACCAGCTGTGATCCAGCTCAGGTCTGCCCCCATCAGCTGTGATCCAGCTCAGGTCTGCCCTACTGGCTATGATCCAGCTCAGGTCTGCCCCACCAGCTGTGATCTGGTTCATGTCTGCCCCACCAGCTGTGATTCAGCTCAGGTCCACTCTCACTGGCTGTGGTCCCACTTAAGTCTGCTCCTTCCAGCTGTGGTCTGGTTCATGTCTGCCCCACCAGCTGTGACCCAGCTCAGGTCTGCCCTCAATGGCTATGGTTCAGTACATGAGGAAAGTCAAGTCAGCACAAACAGGTCAGTGCTCACCAGTGACCACAAAACCTTGACCATATATGTGCATCACTTTCACAGCAGTAAACAAAAGTAGGGTTTCATAGTACTCCATTGGAAAAGCTCTTCCAATGAACAAACATCAATCATTTTTTATAATGTGACACAGCAGCCAAGTATAACAAAACTCAGCATGGATTTTTTGGCAGCCAACATCCCCCCCATAATTGGGTTACACACCATATGTTCACTGCCAGCCAACTCACCATTAAGTTCACGCCTGGGAAATCCTGTATAGTTGCCATATATGTCATTGTGGAAGGTCTTCTTCAAGCTGTTGCTGAACTCAAAATCTCTTTTGCACTTCCTTCAGAAATGCTGTTTTCTCAAAAATTAAACTGCTGGATTGACACTGCCTTTTCATCAGCTCTTAATGCTAACATTTTCTTGGTTGGGTCATCCTTCAATACTTGGGAACATGTGAACTTGCCAAGGTCTTCTAAACCCTGATGGATGTCTCCAGTAGCTATGATGGTTTCAGCATCATTGTCTTTTTTGAATTTCTTGGCACTTCCCTGGCCCTCCATATTAGTTCAAATCTGCAATTGGTTGTTGGGTCAGATGATAATCTCACAACAGCATGCTGTTAACTCACAAAAACTCTGGACGTCTTTGCTACACACATGATACATGGTGTAGCAGAGGTCAGCCCACCTTGGACATCTCACATCAATGCTCGCAAGCCAGAAGCATGTCTTAAACAGCTCTAGAACAAAAAGTACAAAGGTCCATTTGGTGAACTAGCTAACTTTTATGCTAGATGGCAGCTGTGCAATTGCACCAAGAATAACGATCATACCAAGAAGTCAAATCAGCTAAATCACGAACTGCAGAAATGTGAAAGTAAAAGGCTGACAAGCCAAATGGTGAACAGGCAAGCCAATCCACAACATAGTGGTAAGTCAAAAGTTGACATGCAAAATTACTGAAAGGCTAACTGGCATATCATTAGAAAAATAATTATGAAATGTCAAAGTGCCAAAAAAGTACATGAACTGATCGTGAACTGATTGCGGCCTAAGTTAATCTGGCTTATGTTTACCCAGCCAGACTATAGCGAGCAAATGAAGCCGCAGCAATATGTATATGCGTATATGTATTTATATTCCATATATATATATACATATATATACGCATTTACTTCAACACCACACAACGCGTATTCAATATGCTTCAACAAATGTGCATCCCCACCGACCCTCCCTCCAGACTCCTCGGGTGCAGTGAGTCCTGCGTATGGTGTCAATGAGAGCGATGGTTTCGCGGTTTTTGATGTATCATATATGCGCAGTAATTGTAAAAGGAGCTAAACAATCGACAGCATCTTTTGATAATCTCAATCTTCGACGCAACTGATAAACGCAAAATGTGCATCATTCCATGCTACTTAATTAATTTCTGGAAGTTTCTGGTATTTTGTTGCCTTTTGTAACGTTAGAAATAAATAAAAGGACCAAAATACAAATATCAGTTTGCAGGCACCCATATGGTGCAGCCTATGAGACGGATCATTACAAAACCTGCACCGATCGATGTGCTATAGTCCATATTATATTTTTTGAAAACATGATGATCTGTTACGTGGCCAAATGTCACTAAAAATGCCTAAAACAACCAAAATTGGCTGCCGACAACCACATACTAATTGTCCTGTTGTTTATCTAATGAATGGAATAGACGCGACCTTGATGAATGTAATGTTTTGGTTGGAGTCTGTAGATAAGTGTTCTAAATTTAGAAGTGGGTGAAGCGGGTAAATTTGTCATTTTCCAACAGCTATTTCCGCGTCGTCTGGTGCTTGAGTGCTGCTGGATATTGATGGTGGAAATCTTTGTCAAAACGTGGATAATTGGCTCCAAATCAGAGGATTATGGAAAAGGTTTGGGGCGTTGATTTCCTGCCGGCATTGCGTGGTTTCATGTCAATATGTGATCGCCGTCCGCACATGTACAAGTTGGTGTTTTGCTCTAGCTCATTTTGCAATGTTGCTGACCTACAGATACAGATATAATGGTAGAAGGCATGAAATGCTTACTCATTTGTTGATTTTCTGTTTAAGCTATGAGTTAAATCATTAGATCATTAGGGGTGTAACAGTGCTAGTGAGGTGAATATGAAATATGTTCATTTTGAGACCTGCTCAGGGTTTCTGAATTTTGTCTGCTTTAATGTGTAGCTCATCTAAGGGCATGTTAAGTGTCATACAGATTTGGCCCCATCAACAGAAGCTATGAAATAAGTTTGAATTGATTAGTTTTACTTAAGTAAAGACCTAGCTTGATGTAGTAGATGTTCCTAGGTGCTTGAAGGTCACATAATTTGTCATTTTTAATACTGCTGTGTTCAGGCAGGGTGGTAAGAAATCTAGTTATTCTAATTAGGGATGATTTTAGCTTGATCTGAGGGGCTGTCCATAAATTTTGTTAACGGTTTTGGGAGGATACACATATTGTGATTGGAGTTTTTTGGTAAACAGTGTCTGTGACCTACTGGGTGTTCTAGTTTTTAAAAAAATGCTAGGGCTAGACCCTTTAAATTTGATTGCACAGTGAAGCAGGTGATGTCTGGTTCAAATATAACACATATTTGTGGGAACCTGTTAACCTTCACATGACTTTTATTTGTGCATAATCTTTTCTAGGTGACCTCTTTCTGGGGTGGTTACATTGTGTTGAAAATATCTCCACATCAGTGCAAAATCCATTTGACATGATTAGCAAGAAATGCAAAAGAAATCAGAGGTGTTTCCTTGCCATTACAGAAAGGCCATGTTAACCAGCTTTTAATGTTGGATTCATTAAGATTTTAGCACAATTTGAAACTATACTGGAGTGCTACATGATGCTGCTAAAATCTTCTCTCTCTCCCTTGTTATGGTTCTGCAATGTGTCATCAAAATCTTCCCAATTTTCCCTCAAAAAGCTGAGCCCCCCTTTTTAAGTGTCCCATCTAAAGTAAGCAAAGAAATTTATAGTCATAGCAGCAGAGGCATTGCTTAAGATTCATATTTCATAATCATATTTTGCTCAGTATCTAAAATCATTGAGTGTAGCCTTGATTCACAACCAATCTCACAAATCCATAACAAGGAACAATGATGTCTTTACAGAAAACATAAATATCAAAGAGATCTTCTTTGCTTGGATCAATGCTGTCATCCATGTTCCATTGCCTCGCTTCCCTGGGAAGAGCCAGGTCACAACAGTTGGGGCCAGCTGTACTGAATTCCAGACACCTGTGGCCACCAGCCACCCTCCCAGCCAATGGTGATGTGATGTGGCACACTAATCACCATTCATTATTGTCACCACCCCCTCCCATGAGATGGTTGCTGCTATGATGTAGGCCCCACTGCCCTTCACTAATCTGACTCATCAGGTGATGCCAGTGTGATGCAGACCCAGTGCCTTTAAAAGTCACTCAATTGGGTGTATAGGAGTGGAGTATAAATTAATGCTACCAGACCTCAGACCCCTCAGCCACCTTTGCCCCTGCCTGCCTGATTTGCCAAGCCTGAAGCACTTATAGACTGGGTTGACCACTGACCTGCTCATTTTTGTTTGGCCAATGCTGAGCAAAGGGGGGGGGGGGACACAGCAGTGAACCCCACTTGATGGCCATGGACAGGATGAAAAATATCAGCATCTGCATCACCCAAGTGGCCAAATACCATCACATTGTCAGGGCTCCACCACTGCCTTCCGCCAGGTGTCGTCGGTGTGATGTAGCCCCAGCGTCGACCGCCGCCGCACTATGCCGCGCTCACGCTCCAGCGACTCTGCGCAGTATGAGGACCTGTCCGGCGCTGGCCGGCAGCGGCCCCGCCCGGCTCCTGCTCAGCCAGGTGGCGGACGTGCGCGACCCGGGGCGACCAGCTCGAGATGACGGGCCTCCACCGCCGGCGTGGTGCCGGACGGGAGTGCTTGCCGCCACCGACTGGGGCCGTTCCGGCGCGGGGGCTGCAGACCACGGAGTTCACTTGTGCAGGTGTTGTGGCCGCACTTAGGTGCCGCGGTACGGCTGGCCACGGAAGGTCAAGCGGTGTCGGTCGTTGTCTTGTACCGAGGGGCGGGGGACAGTGAAAGAGAAGACCAAGGCGTGCCACCGCAACCGCCGCCGACCGGTGAGGAGCGGAACAGGTGTAACAGTGTAATGGGGTTCTGGGATAGCTTGCACCTTGAGAGATGTGGTGCATGCGCTCTGTGACATTAGTTGTATCCGTGCAGTGCGCATCGTGACATCTTCTGATCCTGATCGAACAACTCCCAATCCAGCTCTGACGGCGTTCCGTCTTCGGATCGTGATCGGACAACTCTCAATCCAGCTCTGACGGCGTTCCGTCTTCTGATCCTGATCGGACAACTTCCAATCCAGCTCTGACGGCGTTCCGTCTTCTGATCCTGATCGGACAACTCCCAATCCAGCTCTGACGGCGTTCCGTCTTCTGATCCTGATCGGACAACTTCCAATCCAGCTCTGACGGCGTTCCGTCTTCTGATCCTGATCGGACAACTCCCAATCCAGCTCTGACGGCGTTCCGTCCTGTGACCAGCTGCCCTGCCCTCAGATGCTGTGTACGGAACCCTTGCGAGCATCTCAGGTGTCTTGGTGGGCGAGCTTATGGCTGGTGGGCCGCCACATCCACGCCTGGCTGTGGTCCGGGCGTCTGGGACGTTGGCGCTGCCCGACCTCGGCCTGACCTGTGCCGCCGTTCGCCGGCAGACACGTTCACCGTGGACCAGGCGGTGAACGCCATCGGCTTCGGCCGCTTCCAGATCCGCCTGTCGCTCATCACGGGCCTGTGTTGGATGGCCGACAGCATGGAGATGATGATCCTCTCCATGCTGTCGCCGGCGGTGCAGTGCTCCTGGCACATCTCCGAGTGGAAACAGGCCTTCATCACCACCATCGTGTTCCTGGGCATGATGCTCAGCTCGCCCTTCTGGGGCAAGTTCAGCGACAAGTACGGCCGGAAGACGGTGAGTGCAGCTCCTGGTTAGGCATTGGCTGCAATCGCAGCGGCTTTAGGGTTGGAGGCCGGTGCTAGGAATCGATATTGCACCACATAATTACTATGGTTTGAAATATTGTGTTGATGTCCATTTATTGGGAATGAATCATGAGCCTTCTCTTTTGCCTCCTTATGTTCATTGGGGTATCATATATCATTGAAGCCATCATTTTGTTCTCAGTGGCGATTGATTTTAACGCCACCATCCAGAATCAGTAAATGAGTCATGTTAGTTGTGCCGCCTATCGATAAGTTGAACGCGAGGTCAATTTTCAATTTTGGCATTACGAGCTCAGACACTTTTAGCTCCATTTCTATACCAAGTGCAGCTAAGTTACGAGCATTGGCGCAAGCTTGTACCTTTGCGCCCTCAATCATGACCCAATTATCTTAGAAATTATAGATGAACGGCATCTTTCAAGACTGCAGATTTTGTACTTTTCACGTGACGAGAGTTGTAAGCTTAAGGACGATCCAATGTAGCCATTTATAATGTTTTTGACTGGTTTGCGCGCGTTCCCGCTGAGTGTACCGTGTTTGTGCAGAGCTGGAACTGGGGATATGCCACTTCATGCCTGAGGCTTATGTTGGCCAGACTCGGCGGTGTCCCGTAATTTTGGCGTTGCTGTCGGCAGGCAGCGGTGGTGTGGTGTGGGCCGAATGTATGGTGCTGTGCTGACTGCCGTTGCCTATGGCCGCTGGCGTGATGCGCCAGTGTGCGCCGGCGGTTGACGCCTGCGCCGCCGCCGCCAGACGCTGGTCATGTCTGGCTCGTTCCTCTTCTTCTACGGCTTCCTCTCGTCGTTCGCGCCCACATACGTCTGGCTGCTGCTGCTCTGCGCGGTCTGGTTGGCTTCTGCGTGGGCGCCATCCCCCAGGCGTGAGTGCGCCCGCCGCGGCGGCCGCCCCGCCCGCCTCCCTCCTCCGGGGCGGACCGGACCGCGCCGGGACCATGTCGGCCTTAGTCGGCTCTGCACTGATCACGTTATTTATTTGGGTGTTGTATGGTTGTGGAATGGCCTGTGGGTTTTGATTAGCAGTGTGCCTTACTGCAGATGTTTTGGCATGCATGTAAAAGAGAACATGTACCTGCTTCGAGCAATGCATTTTATGGGTTACACAGCATGTGGCATATCCTTTTATGCGTGGCCCTATGTATTATTTTTTGCCCCTCGATTTTTCCAGCGTCACCTTGTATGCAGAGTTTTTGCCTGTGAAGCAAAGAGGAAAGTGCGTATTTTATTGGAGGTGAGGATAATAACCTGTTGTTAAACTGCAGGTACTATTGTGTGATCAACATATACTTGTCACTAGTAAGTCCAAAATTTGGCGCTGTAATTATGGCGTCGGATTTCACGTCGCGTAAGGATTTTTTGGAATGGCACCTCAGATTTTGTTTATTTAGTTTTACATATTTGTTTTTGTGATGTTATGACGGTGCGGTTTTAGGACAGTGCACTTTTTAAGATACACGTAGCGTCAGGGGCGTCTGAGACACTGCCCTCCACAGCGCCTGTCTGGTTTGTGTGGCGTCGCGAAGCCGTGGCTCGTTCGACCTGTGACAGGGCGGTATCGCGCGGCCGGCAGTGTTTCTGGGCGCTGGGCGCCTGTCTGGAGGTGCTGCTGGCGCTGTTCGTGATGCCCACGCTCGGCTGGAAGTGGCTGCTGGGCCTCTCCTCGCTGCCGTTGCTGCTCTTCACGCTCATCTGCCCGGTCAGTCCGCCGCGCTGACGGCCCGCTGCCGTCGGCGGCCGCTCTCGGGCAGGCCGCTGGCATGGACTGGGCCCCAGGAGTCAGTCCGCCCCGCTGACGGCCCGCTGCCGTCGGCGGCCGCTGTCGGGCAGGCCGCTGGCATGGACTGGGCCCCAGGAGTCAGTCCGCCCCGCTGACGGCCACGCTGCCGTCGGCGGCCGCTGTCGGGCAGGCCGCTGGCATGGACTGGGCCCCAGGAGTCAGTCCACAGCGCTGACGGCCCCGCTGCCGTCGGCGGCCGCTGTCGGGCAGGCCGCTGGCATGGACTGGGCTCCAGGAGTCAGTCCGTCCCGCTGACGGCCCGCTTCTGCCGGCGGACTGGGCTCCCGGAATGCTTGGTTGCGTAGTGTTAGAAGTGGGAAGAGTCGTTGGAGGCTAGTGTGGCTTCTTCAGCTTTTTTGTTATTATCTTGAAACATCCGTTGTTTAGATTTACTTCTCGAGGTTATTGGTAATCATTTACAGTCATTCGTTGTACGCGTCGTTTTACGCCATCGCAATCGAAGTCTGTAAGGGGACAACAAGGACCAATCTGTCCGGGGTATGACTGCTCACACCAGTTGGCCAAAGAGGTTTGGCTAACGGCGGCGTTCAGACCGGGCTGGCAGTTCGTATGTGTCCTCATGACCCAACACAGACCCCGACCCATCCACTGACCCGTGCGCCGACCGTGCCGGCCCTTCTCCGCGGGTGACCTGACCGAGTGTGTGTCTGCTGCCCGGCCAGTGGCTGCCGGAGAGCGCCCGCTTCCACGCGGCCAGCGGGCAGTCGGAGCGGGCGCTGAGTACACTGAAGCAGCTGGCCGACGAGAACGGCCGGCCCATGCTGCTGGGCCGGCTCACCGTCGACGACGTCAGCACGGTGCGGCGCGGCGAGATCCGCGACCTGCTGGTGCCAGAGCTGCGCAGCACCACCCTGCTGCTCTGGTTCATATGGTCAGTATGCAGCCTCGCTGCACTGCCACCCTGCTGCCCTGGTTCATATGGTCAGTATACAGCCATGCTGCACAGCCACCCTACTGTCCTGGGTCATTTGGTCAGTATGCAGCCATGCTGCACTGCCATCCTGCTGCTCTGGTTCATATGGTCAGTATACAGCTGCTGTGCACCACTACCCTGCTGCTCGGGTTCATATGGTCAGTACACAGCCACTATACACGGCCACCCTGCTGCTTTGATTCATATCGTCAGCATGCTGCCACCATCCTGGTACTCCGGTTCATATGGCGAATATGCCACCTGGCTTGCCCTGGTGCATATGACCACTTCTTCCAGCACACGGTTGTCCTGGCTCGTTTGGCAGTGCTGTCATTGCCAGGCTATTCGGTTCAACAGCAGTCAGTTCATCATACCACCTCCCTGTTGTGATGCGTATGTTGAGCACCGTCACAAACTGACCGCACTGGTTCGTGTGCTTTGTGTGACTGGTTCGTGTGCTCTGTGCTGCCGCCACTCGACTGTGTTTGGACCAATTTGAAGGTAGGGGCAGCTTCAAATCGCCTATTTGCCTGCTCCGCTACCGAAATCACGCAGTTTGGTGATCGGAAGGCAGTTTACGAGACGCCTAATTGGCTACCGGCCTACATCGCTCAGCCGCACAGCGTCATGTCACCAGCGTGATAGCCCGCGGCACACAATGAAAAACAGCTCTATGTCCAGCACCCTGGTGTCCGTTCACTCGCGGGCATGTAGTTAGTAGCGCCACCACCCGAGATTTAAGATGGTTAGTAGTGGCACCCTGCCGGTGCAGGCGGCGGTCATGTTCCCACAGAACGTCACCGCGGCGGCCGCTGCTGTGGCTCCGGCGCGGGCAGAGCCATGACCGCGGAGTGGTCCCGGAGCCGGCGGCGGTCATGCTCCCACAGAACGTCACCGCTGCGGCCGCTGCTGTGGCGCCGGCGCGGGCAGAGCCATGACCGCGGAATGGTCCCGGAGCCGGCGGCGGTCATGCTCCCACAGAACGTCACCGCTGCGGCCGCTGCTGTGGCGCTGGCGCGGGCAGAGCCATGACCGCGGAGTGGTCCCGGAGCCGGCGGCGGCTGGCTCGTGACAGCAGGGCCGGAGTCTCTCGCCTGACTGCGATGCCCGTCTGTCCGCCAGGTGGGCCAGCGCCTTTTGCTACTACGGCATCGTGCTGATGGACCACCGAGCTGTTCGAAACTCTCCGAGGAGGACCTGTGCAGCGCTCCGCAGGGCTGGGAGGGCGCCGAGGTGCGTTCATCAGCCCGCAGCGCAGTCTGCCGGTGCCGCCGGAGACGACGTTGTCATTCTGGTGCCGCTTATCGTCGCGAAGCTTCAGTTCCGCCCCTCTCGTCGTCGTGGGTTCCTTGGAACATGTTCTCAGCCGTCGCTCGTCTGCTGTGAGTCCTGGGGGCATGCCCTCAGCCGTCGCTCGCAGGCTGTGTACGTCGTGGGACATGTTTTCAACCGTCGCTCGCCTACTGTGTGCGTCCTGGGACATGTTCTCAGCGATCGCTCGTCTGCTGTGTGCGTTCTGGGACGTTTTCTCAGCCGTCGCCCGCCTGCTGTCGCCAGGTGTGCCAGGCGTCGTGCAAGACACTGCAGCAGGAGGACTACATCGATCTGCTCTGGACGACGCTCGCCGAGTTCCCAGGTGACGGCCGGGGGATCCCGTTCCCGTTCCCGTTCCCGTTCCCGTACCCTACCCGTATCCGTTCCCGTTCTCGTTTCCGTTCCCGTTCCCGTTCCCGTTCCGCTCGCGCCGAGGACGCAACGCGTATTGTCGCATTGTTATTGACTTCTGCGGAGTGAGCTTCAAAACAGCCGATGTTGTCACGGGAGGAACGATGGCAGAGGGTGGCTGTCGCTGGGCGGATTCGAGTGGCGTGGCGGTGTAAAGGCCGGCAGTCTTACTTGCTGCCCCCCTCCTCTTCTCCCTTCCCCCCCCCCCCTCTCCGGTGGTGCCGGTAGTGTAGTGGTTAAGCTGTGCGTCTGAGAAACCAGAGGCACGGGTCTCGATTTCTTGCGGTGTCCGCCCTTCTGGCCAGGCTGAGAAGCAGGCGACGTGGTGTGGCCTCAGCAGCTGAGTGCGTCGTAAAGCCCGGATGACACTCGCTCCCTGCCGTTAGGGATATTCTTCACCATCCTGATCATCGAGAGGTTCGGCCGCAAGAAGACAATGGCCACCGAGTTCCTCATTTACACGCTGACCATCTTCACGCTGTTCTTTTGCGTGAAGAGGTGAGTTGCGTTGCCGCGATCTTCCGAGGCCCACGGCAGCCGGCGTCTGGCGGCCGGCTTGGCGCTGACAGTGCTGGCCATCATGATGGTGATGGTGGTGGTGGTCGTGGTGGTGATGGGCCGCGAACAAGTGCAGGAAATATCCAGCAGCAGTAGCCGTTAAATCCTGGGCAGGCAAAGTACAAGTACAATTATAACACATCCCACACACTGTTTTTTCTCAAGTTTGTGATGGCTTGTCAAGGATGTTGTTTCCGGTCCAAATAAGTGAGTGGTGATCGGCTTGTGGCTGGGCACGGCCGGCTGACCTGATGTTTGTCATGCTGATACGGTCCGCAATCAACCGACTGTTTTCTAGCCGAGTCACGCTGACGGTGACGATGAGCTGTGACATGAAGATGAGGTGACAAGCTGAGCCGTGCCGACGGTAGCTGTTTTCCAGCCGAGCCGTGCTGACGGTGACTGTTTTCCAGCCAAGCCGCGCTGATGGTGACTTTTCCAGCCGAGCCGCGCTGATGGTGACTGTAATGTTTTCCAGCCGAGCCGTGCTGACGGTGACCCTGTTCGTCTGCCGGGGCATTATCGCCGGCATGTTTCAAGCAGCCTATGTCTACACTCCCGAGGTGGGTGCTCGTCGGAGACCGAATAACACGCGCTGCGCTGCGGTGACGAGCATGCCCCTCGCAGCACCCGTCCGTCGCAGCGTGTCGTTTGGTAGTCTGCGTGAGCTCAAGGCTGAGAATGAGGATCTTGAACGTCTGGCTGAACTATGGTTATTTCATTAAAGGAGATGGGGAAAGTCGCGTACGCATGCTGTTAGATGCGACACCGCCATTAGACATCCCTCGTGCAGGTCTCTCCATCGTCATGTTACCAATGCCGCAAAACAGATCTTGCGTTGCACGTACAAGATGCGTTGAAAATTCTACTAAACATAACCCTTGCGCTTCATGCCACAGTCTTCACGCGAATATAGTTCATGGGGCATGCTGGACCGCGTAGGCAGCGACGCAACGGCCTCGTGCTACTCTGGTTTGCGTTACACTGCCGCGTTCCGCAATATTGGACCGATATCTGACAAGCGGTGAGGCGTCACGATGGGCCATGGGGAGGTCCATTACCGCAGACGTGGCTGGACAAGCGGCGGACAGGCGTCACCTTTGAAGTGCATGCTTTTGCAGTGCTGCACAGCCATGCGATGATAGTCTGTGATGCAGTGGGTGACTGCACTCACTGTTGGCGCGCAGCCGGTGTCTGGGGTAGTCCCACGTCACCGCCTCACCGCCCGCCGCCGTCGGCGCCTGTGGTGCTGTGGGCGGCCTTGCTGCCTGTCGGCACGCGGCCGGTGTCTGTGGTGTGTCTCGCCCTGCCGCCTCACCGCCCGCCGCCGTCGGCCGCAGGTGTACCCGACCACCCTGCGCGCGGTCGGCGTAGGGGCCTGCAGCGGGTTCGCGCGGCTCGGCGCCATGGTGACCCCGCTCATCGCTCAGGTAAGGTGGGTCGGCCGGGCCCGGCCCACTCTTCCGCCCGCCTGGCCGCGCTCCAGCCGGCGCCGCAGCACCGGCACCGCGGCTAGCCAGTGTATGGTGTGGGGAGAGACAGGCAACTGGAGCAGGCGCCCATCACGGCGCACGTGTCGGGGGTTGAAGACCGGGTGTGTGACTGATGTTTCGCCGGCGCGGCTTCGGTCGGCGGAAGGATCACGGCGCTCGTCGCCCGACGTCATGAACCCGTGCGGGACGGGCCCCAGCCGAGAGGTCGTGCCGTTGTGCGCGATGAACTGTGCTGCTGTTTGTTGGTCACGAATGCTGGGATGGGCATCTGGCCGGCGAGTGTCGCAGGAGGCTGTGTCTGGTCCGAGTCCGACCCGTCACAAGCGCGCTGCTAGCCAGGCCAGGCACGATGTCTGGTTGCCTTCGCTGTATGCGGACCGCGCTGCGGTCCCGCGGTCGGGTTGTGCGTCAGGGACCCTCGCTGATGCCGGGGGAGGAGCGGGAGGCGAGGTCGAGGTGCTGGTGTTGGTGTCAGTGTGCTGACGCGGGCCCGCCAGGTGGTGGTGCGGACCTCGGTGCGGTACGTGGCGCTGGTGTACGGCTGCGTGGCGCTGCTGAGCGCCGCCGCGGCGCTCCGCCTGCGCACGGAGACGAGCGGCCGGCCCATGGCGTGACGTCACCGCGGATCCTCCGGCGTGACGTCACCGCCGCTCCTTCCTCCCCGCCCAGTCCTGCCGCCGCCCCGCACACTCGGTCCGGCCGACACACTCCCGGCGAGTGAAGCACTCCTATTGCCGACGCCTCAGCTGTCCTCGGTGCTCATGCTTGCCCTCCTTCCGCCTGCTGTCTCTCCTAGTCCTGGCTGGGTCGGATCACTCGGTTCCGTCTGGCTGTCATTCTTTTTATCTGTTTATCAGACTTTGCACCTATTCTTTCGAATCGCAGCTTCCTATAACTGCTACGTTTTGCACTCCTCATCAGACATGGGCTTTCTCCATCTGATATGTGATGTGTGGGTAATACGATGCGTCAGGTACATGTTGGCTCTTCTCTTTCTTTTAGCAGGTGTTGATCTACCTGTCTGCCTCTCCAACAGGCCTGATCTGCTGCTTTGCCGCTCCAGCAGGTGCTGATCTGTCGCTCTGCCGCTCCAGCAGGTGCTGATATGTCGCTCTGCCGCCCCAGCTGGTGCTGATCTGCCGTTCTGCCTCTCCAGCAGGTGCTGATCCGCTGCTCCGCCACTCCAGCAGGCGCTGATTCGCTGCTCCGCCGCTACAGCAGGTGCTGATGTACCGCTCTGCCGCTCCGACAGGTGCTGATCTGTCGCTCTGCCGCTCCGACAGGTGCTGATCTACCGGTCGCCGTTCGCCAGCGTGGTGGTGTACGGTATTGTGGCGCTGGCCGCCTGCGTCGCCTGCCTGCTGCTGCCCATCGAGACCAGGGGTCGGCCGCTGCAGGACACCCACCTGACGGCCGGCGACGAACGTCCACTGACCGCTGGGCGCGCGCCGCCGGCCGGGCCGGGCCGGCCGGGCCGGGCAGTGGCGGTTGGCGCACGGGCGGAGAAAGGCGTGGCTGGAGGAGGCGGCGCGACCGGTCCGCTCGCGGGCCGGTCACAGCGCCGCCCGCACCGGCCGTGGCCTCAGGCCTGCCCACACCGGCGGGACACGAAGACGGCACCCTCCGCCCGATGTTCGGCCATCGCCGGCTGGCTGATGTGACACGGGCTGAGTCCTGGGTCGTGGCGAGGTGGTGGTCACGGGCAGTGGGGAAGGTGGTTCTCGTCGCACACCCCACACACCCTTGGAATCACCAATCTGGATTACAAAGGCTGCTTGAGCAACATGTGGCGGAATCTCCGACGTACCAAATTTCTCTGGACAAAGAATGGCGTGTTGACGTGTGATGGCTGCAGGTATCGTCCCTGATGATGATTTAAAGGGCTACGGTGATGGCTATATTGTGCCTAAGATGCGTGCACGGCACCCTAATCAAACGCAACTAGAATCTCTTTGTGTCGTCAACGAATGTTTCATCAACGAATATATTACTGCCACTTGGCAAACGCTTGGACATTGTTTTGTTCTTAAATTATTTGTGCGTGCGTTGTATTTATATACTTGTGCCTTGAGCGTCTTCTTCACGTGTCGCGTATCGCACGGTGCCGGCAATAAATGGTGATGCTGTAGAACTAATGGCATCTGCGCATCAGGGTGCCCGTGACTTCCGGACGCTCTTCGTGAGGTGGCGCGCGTTAAACGCACACTAAGCTGCTATGGCGCTGCTCGACGAGAAGTTGTGTGTGCTGCGTAGTTACAACAGGATTCTGAACTATCAATGTTGCTTTGCATCGCATGAGGCTCTCAATGTTCTCCTGACGTCATAATGCCCGTGAATGAGCAGCGACGGGGGTCTCGGGAATGCCAGCGTCGGGCGTTTGCAGAAGCGCAGGCAAGGACAGGAAGAAACTGGTCGCAGTCAGTATGTTAGTCAACAAGTAACTACAACCAGAGTATGTTTCACAGGCGCTTGATCTGTTCTGACATAGCAACGTTCTCGTCAGCATACTGGTGTGCTAAAGCGTGCGGTCTACCCAGTCTACGCCTCTTACTGCATTTATAATTCCACGGACCGAGAGAGGAAGTGCAATGAAATTCAACCACTTTTTGCGTTGTCCGGTGCTTTACTAATCCGTTCGGGAATGGTTGACCAGAAACTGGGGATGACCAGGGATAGGCCTCGTACAGAGCACAAGATTTCTAGATTAGATCGTAAACAATAGCCTCATTGAATTTTGGCCGGGTCTAGGGAGCACCTCGGCTTTCGCAACGTTTTGCCCGTCACCAAAACCTATGAGCAATAAGGCGCATTAAACACTGGTATGGTAAATGCGAAATATGAACATCATAAGTGCGTCACGTCCTGTTATCGCGTGTGTGCAGAAAGATGCATAACTAGCGAAATCGTGGGTGGTCGGACTCAGCACATGATTTTCCGTATCTTTTCAATCCTTTCCGAACAGGTGTCAACCTCATGTTACAGTTACATCATAAGAAAGGCATTTCAATGAACTAGAAACTGTATCAAAATGCGTCCGTGCGCACTATGAAAACACTTCAGAGCACTTAGCGATATGACTGACATCGGTGCGCCTCAAACATCACACGGACGAGAGATGAAACACATCTTTGAAAACGTCATAAATCAGCTGACACGATGCTTTCTGCTGCGCCACATTCGGTGTTGTCATCATCTTCAGGAAATGTGCCGGGAATGTTTGTTGATCAGGGTCGCGCTCGGGTGGGTTCGGATGTAAACATTGCCGGTCCATCCAAGCTGCGGTTTGTGAATCGCTTCTGCAACAATATAGTAAGTACAGAGTTAATTTGCCATCCGATGCCTGGCACAAGGCAAGGCAAGCTGAACATTGCAGCCAGGGTGCATGGGGCTGTCTGGCACAGGTTCTTGCCGGTTTTCTTACGGCCAAAACGACCGGCTGGCCCCGATATGATGTTAATGGCGCAGGCGGCTAGTTTATTGAACATCTCAGCTTGCTTATAGCAAGTAACTGCATGAGTATATATTGCAGTGTAAGCTGATGTGGAGAGGTGAAAACTGTTGCTGGATTTCTGACGACAAAAAGAACTATGAGCACTGTAGTTTATCCACATCTAAAAGGCAAGTATTACTCATTGAGCCTTGGAATCCTCATACTGTTTGGATTTGCCTTTCCATGCCACTTCTGTTGATTCAGGAGCCAATTTTTGCTGAATTGTATGGGCTTTCACCCCAGTCCCAGTCTTGAGTGCCTTCAGCTCCTGAACACACAAGTACTGTACGTTCCTGAATTCAATGGAACCATGAAATTGTGGTATGTTGATGAGGGTGCTAGATGAATAAATGCTGCATGGATAAACTGCATGCTGTTTAGCTATGCAACTTTGTTTTCTTTTACTTTATGCTGTTTCTTCACCAGGCTTGTGACTGCCTATACTTCAAAATGATCAGTCTTGAGTGATCTTATGCTGTGTATGTGCTGTGGCACATCCTTAGAAAGAAACTGATCAAGTTTGCACCACCTTCAGGTCAGACTTGAGAAAAAATGCTCAGTTTTGGTATTCAATGCTGTATATATATCTAGTACTGCTAGTTTTTTTGGTGTATTGGTATTGCATTTGGTTGATGGTCACATGATATACATGGGCAACAGATGTTGGATGTACTTCACATGTAGACCATCAAAATAACAATAGCACTTAATCATATTAGTACTTGACCCGAATCATTTCTGATCCTATCTTTCAGCCAATATGTGTGATTAGCCAGTTATATCCACTCCAGAGCAGCATGTCATGCCTGAATGTCATCCTGGCATTCCAGCTTGGACGGGCCAGCTGTGCGTGCCACCTAGCGGCGGTGTTCGTCACTAGGCGCGGCCGCCGTCTCTGCCGCCGCCAGGCCGCTCAGAGCCCCGCGGCCGGCGGTCGAGCCAGGCCGGATGGGGGACTCGATGGTGCGACGCTCGGGCCGCGCGGCCGGCGCTGACAGTGGCTGGTATGCGCCCACAGCAGCGCCATCGCTCGGATCCGGCCTGGCACCCTCCGCCTGCCAGGTAAGTTCGTTCCGAAGTCGGACCGGTATGCCTATCGCCGGGGAAGTGACGGAAGGGGCCTGGTGAGGTCTCTCTTTCATCACTCACCGATTAATACTGAATCTTTGAAACGTTCCGTTTGTCCGTGGTAAGTTGTGGGCATTAGCGGTGGGAGGCCTGAAGTGCTGCCCTGGTTGGAGAAAGCCCGAGTGCCCGCACATATTCGGAGAGCGGTCCCCATGCGGGGTAAGTCTCTGAAGGATATTACTCCCAGATACGTGTAATATGGACCCACCACTCTCCACTCTCCTTAATCCGACATATAGGAAATGATTATTGTTGGCCGAAGGGGCTTTAATCTTAGCCAGACGAAACTAACCTATGAGCTCGTGGCCGTGTCCCTTTCCCCCTGATTGAGCTTGTGAGCACGGAGTGCGTGCCTGTAACGTCGAACGATCCCGCGCTGTTACGCCCGTCACTGTTTACGGCCTGCGGACATGCGAGCTGACCGGCCCGCTCGCTGACGAGGAAAACAGCGGTCATTACCAATCTGTATTGCTTGTCGATGCCTGCAGCTGCTCCATGGTCCTGCGGGGTGCATGCTATCGCACGGGTTGTCCGGTTTCCAGTGAGATCTTACAATGAGCACAATCCAATGGGATCATTGGCCCGCGCGGTTTGAGCTTGTTTTTGCCGCCGCAGGACTGGTGCGCTCCACTCACCGTGCAGGATTGCCTTGTCGTTATGTTGATGAGTCGTCATATATCCATGTCCAACCGTGTGTAAACTGTCTAGGATTATGGGCGGTCCGCAAAGACGAGTGGCTCGGGCAAACTTAGCATCCGCAGTTGAGTGAACGTAGCCCGTTTGTAGACGCCGTGAGCATTCTTTCAATAATTACAGATCCTTAGCAATGTGCGGATTTAGTGCAATTACAGCCTGTCTGCCAGTTCATGAAGTGCGTGATGAAATAAAAGAGAGAATGAAGAACTAGCTCTTCGCGAACGCGTCCATATCAGTTTGGCTGGCCGCCCGATTGTCCGTTCATGTCTATGACCTCCGACCTGGCGGGGGGTAACCTTTGACTCCAGCTGATCGTGGACGTTAACCCCGACGGAACGTGACCCCTTAGGTCTTCTCCGCGGCTATGTGGGCCTGAGCCGCGCATCCAGTGCCTCGCGGCGACCTCCGCAGTTACCCCCTACTATGTCATGGGCGGGGTACGGCCTGGTGGCAAGCCCGTGGACGGGACCTCAGTCGGCGGCCGGCCGCCGCCGCCCGTCAGACGGGGGCTGGGAGGTGGACTGGTGACCACAGCCGCCGATCGACAGACGGGGACCGGGCGGTCCGGTGACCCCAGCCGCCGCTCGACAGACGGGGGCCGGGCGGTGCACCGATGACCCCAGCCACCGCTCGACAGACGGGGGCCGGGCGGTCCGATGACCCCAGCCGCCGCTCGACAGACGGGGGTCCGGGCGGTGCACCGATGACCCCAGCCGCGCCCGACAGACGGGGGCCGGGCGGTCCGATGACCCCAGCCGCCGCTCGACAGACTGGGGGCCGGGCGGTGCACCGATGACCCCAGCCGCCACTCGACAGACGGGGGCCGGGCGGTGCACCGATGACCCCAGCCGCCGCTCGACAGACGGGGGCCGGGCGGTGCACCGATGACCCCAGCCGCCGCTCGACAGACTGGGGCCGGGCGGTCCGGTGACCCCAGCCGCCGCTCGACTGACGGGGGCCGGGCGGTGCACCGATGATCCCAGCCTCCGCTGGTTAGACGAGGGCCGGGCGGTGCACTGATGATCCCAGCCGCCGCTCGACGGACGAGAGCTGGGCGGTGCACCGGTGGCCCCCGCCGGGGGGCGTCTGTCATTCCTCCGCGCCCGTGACACGTGCCGTGAGCCTGCAATGCCGAGCTTGGCTCGACGCGGCGAACCGCCGGCCGCGCGACATTCCTGGGCAACGGTCGGACGGCGCAGCGCTTTTGAACCTGGTGGTGCTGCAGCCCCGCTGGCTGTATCCGCAAGGTCGGAGCCGCGGGACCGAAGCGCTGAGGCGGCGAGGTCACGCAGCTGCGTGATCGAAGCTGGGTCACCACGTCCGCGACACCGTGGTGACTCACGGGGCGCGGCCTCCCCGGCCGGTGTGCCGATGCCCTTGTTTGCCACCGGTCTGACCGAGCCAGCTGCCATTGCCACACGTGCGTGTCGTGTGGCATGCCGTCTGTCCGATATGTGGGCTGTCGGATGGTGCTGCAGGTCGGCTGTGTGAACGGTCGGAGCGGTGCGCCAGACGCGCCGCGGAGACGGCTGGCGAGCTCGGGGGTCTAATCGGATTGCGGGTGACAAGATTAGCGCGTCACCGCTTAGCCACAGCCAGCACGCGCCCGTTGTCAGTCGGTTCTGCCCAATTATTTTTTTCTTGGTTGTTGCGGTAGCGTTGTGTTGTGGCCGAGTTTGGAGGGGGTTACATCCACTGCGATGACTTTTTCGTTCGTTTTTATGTGTCGCACGGTTGAAGAATTAATTCTCAAAGGATTCTGGCGTCAATGTTCCAGATCTCAGTTTACTCCGGGGAAGTCAGATTGCGTGGTTCGAGTTTGGCGGGCCTTGCGCTTCAGACATGGAAGGGCCCTGTGGAGCGTAAAAGCGGCACGAAGTTACAAAGTGTTGACTCCTCACCGGATAGGTGAAACCCAAGGCGTAACTCAAAATGAACTCGGCACTGAAAATTCTAGTTGTGAACGCAGTGCTTTTAGCCTGTGGATAACAGCAAATTGGAGGGATCACAAATACAGCATCGAATCGGCTTGCAAAAATGGGCATCACTGATGAGAGATAAGTGTTTGGTGTAACGAGCCTTTGGCTCAGATTCCAGTGATTATTTAACTACGGTTAAGTGTTATGTTACTGTCATACCATGGTGATTAACCCTCAGAATGAAATCCCACGTATGGTCAGCGTACACAGCGTTGTTTGGGCATGTACGACCGGCACATCTGGGTCCGGCCAGACGGGGCGCGCTCATTGCGACGCGAACGCCGTCCGCGCCACCCCTCCTTCGTTCAGCGCCACCCCTCCCTTCAGCGCCGCGCCTCATGAATAAAAGGTTCCGCGCAGCGCCGGTCGGTCTGCCGGGGCATAATTCACTTGGCGGCGCCCGGCCCGGCCGCGTGCCGGCGGTGCCCGGTCCGGGTGGGCGATCAGCCAGGGCCTGTCGGGCGGCGGTGCTGGACGAGGAACGGTGGTTGGGGAACAGCGTAGAGGTCGTGTCCACGGCGACACGCGTGGCGGGTATGCGACGAGTGCCGGACGCGGGGCCCCCGGCCGGATATCATCCATGATGAAATCGCTGCAAGTGGCGGAGGCGCTACGAATGCGTGGCGTCCGCCGCCTGCCTGCTGCACCCCGTGAAGCAGCCGTATCAGACACGGGCGCAGACCTCCGTGTTGAGGCGAACGGAGTGTTGAAGTCTGCGCCAGTGTAGTTGATTCCAGTCCCGACTCGGCGTTTTGAGGTGATGTTGATGGTGACGAGACGGCTTGGATCGCCACAAGGCCGTGTGACGGCGGCACAGCGACACAGTCGACGGGACCGGCGGCGCGGGCGGCAGCGGGTGACGCCCGTCCGCTGTCACTGGCCGCCACGCCGCTCCCTCCACACACACGTAAGCGGGCATGCGGCAGAGGTAGGAAGCACGCGTCCTCGTGCAAACAATAACGGGCGCGCGGGCGGCGCCACTCAGCGTCGCGCGTGCGTCGACCTTTGTTTGACCGGGTGACTGGAACCAGAGCGCGGGGTCGGCCGCACACGCCCCGACGGGGCGCGCGCGGCTGAACAGAACTGCGGCGTCAATAGCGGGGCGCCGCGTGGGGTCGGCCGTGGCGCTCAACCCAATTAGCCGCGCCCAATCATCCGTGTGAGGAACGCAGCGTGAGACGCAATCACGAGAAGGTTTGAGGATCTGTGGCAGTGCTGTTCATGACCGCGGAACGAAACGCAACGGCAGTGAAGCTCCGGCCCGCTCAGTTTGGAATTCTGATGCTTGCCGCTGCTCGTCGCGCACGCTTGGAGCTTTGGATTCAGATTTCACAGTTCGGTTCCGAACGGTCATAAAATAGTGGTGTGTGCGTGTGTTACCGCACCTGTGCCGGGCGCGGTCCGGGGTCACGTGCTAGGCCCCGCCAGTGCTCGGTGTCCGTCCCGGGCTGACATGACCTGTCGACGCCCGGCGACCCACCTGCCCCATTTGTGCGCCGTCACGTGGGGCTTCATGCGGCCCGCCCCGCCCCGCTCGCCTTCGTCGCGACCATGGCGTCCGCGAGGCGGCGGTGGGCTTGGCGTGCTTCTCACATGTCTTAGTGGGGAGAGGGGACAACGCGGTTTCAGAGAGAGCGGTGATCCCCCAACGAGACTAAGAGGGCTCGTCATTATCGTCGTCAATGATTTGGATGCCGCTTTGATTCGTACCCGGCATTGTGATGAGCTATGACCTGCGGCAAGCCCAGGATCGGCCAGACCACACGAGCGTGAACTGGCCATTGGCTGTCCCAACTTCAGCAATCGCGGAAGGATAGTGAGTGGTGGTTCTAGTCATTGTGTTAGCATGCCACCGTCTGTCCACTAGTTGTTCTCAGCCAACAATAAAACAACGGCTTGCTGGGCCACGAGGAATGGGACGACGCCGTTCCGAACCGCGCTAGTCAAATGGCGGTCTCCCACGCCATGTTAGGCTTTGTGCCCGGGAACAAATTATCGAGTAATCACGCTTGGTCCTAAAAAAGGCAATTGCCTTGCGACTATTATGTGGTGTTCTTTTGAATGGGGTGCTCTGCAAAAAGGAGTCTGGGGTCGATCTGAGAGAGGTAGAATGAAGTGCGTCTGGTCACTTGTGATTGGATGAAGGGTACTGCCCTGTCGTATGCCATCGAAAGTCGGTGTCCGCGTTGGTATGTCGCGACAGAATCAATGACTGGGAGACCGGAAAAAACCAACAGAGGCGCGCCAGCCCTGATCGGAGGCGGCTCGAGAGCAGCCGTATCCGGCCTCCGTCCGCCGTCTATGCTGACCCAGCCCGAGGCCCATGTCCTATGTGGGGGCCAGAGTTCCCCTTGGCCAGCGTGACCCGGCCAGGAGCCCAGACCGGAGCGGCAGCAGAGCTGCAGCACCGCCTCCGCTCGCGGCTGGCCGGTGTCGGCGGGAGCGGTTAGAGCGGCTGCCTCCGGGTGCCGGTCGGACGCCGGGGCCGGGCGCCGCGTCCGTCCAGCGTCACCCTGCCGCCGGCGGCCGGGTGTGCTGGCGGCGGCGGCGACCGTTCCCCTCTCCCCTCGAGCGGCGGCAGCGCGACACCGGGCGGCCGGGTGTGCTGGCGGCGGCGGCGACCGTTCCCCTCTCCCCTCGAGCGGCGGCAGCGCGACACCGGGGGCACGAGGGGAGCGGCGGCGCGGGCCATCGATCCCCGCTCCCTTCGCTGTCGGCACCGGCGCGCCGGCTCGGTCCGTCGGCACGGCTCAGATGACATCGGTGGCCGTCGCCGCTGTTACCACGCCGTCGGGAATTGTGACCCAGACCATGTTGTATCCTTGGGGGCTTAGAGATGCCGTTTTGGTCGTGGACATATGTAATTTCTTAATCGCCACGAAGGGCGAGCATTGACCTGACCTAGAAGCCCACCTGTTGATGTGAGCGAGGCGGAGGGGCGTCATCACATGTATTACTTGCCAAGCTTTACGATGGTCGTATTAGTGGTTCCTTCGGTGGCTTCTAGCCCATTTGGATGCTAAATGCCGCTAATGCGTTATGGATGCAGGAACAGTGTGACGGGGCATTGCGTCTCCCCAGTTTCGTAAGTTTGAAATTAACTGACGAAGCATGGAGAGAGTCGTGTTGCAGATGGGATTTGCCCTCTGGTTGCCGACGGTCTTCATCCCCTGTCTTTCCGTCCTCGCCTGGCTCATGAGTTAATGTAGGCCTGCCAGCGTAAGGTTGAAGAAGCGTTCTGTTCACGTCTTCGCTAAGGTTCCTGTAAGATTGTCCATTCGTGCAAGTAGCCGGGCCTTGACCGGTGGGCGCGCTGGTGTCATGGGGGTTGTCTTCTACCTCAGTCAACAGCTACCCCCCCCCCCTTCTCCCCCTGCTGGAGGACCATAAATGCTGGGTTTCTAGCCGGTTTCCGGCGGCGCCTCTCCCATCATATTGACCGCGTGCTCGTCTGTCCTGACCGGGTGTGCCTGCCGCCGCCGCCGCCTGACGCTGCCGTGGCCGTGGCCGTGGCCTGTGTGGACGGCGGCGGTCGCTCTAGCCCGGCGTGTGTTGTTTCAGCGGTCGGAGTCGGCGCACCTCCCGTCTGGGCGGTCCGCATCGGTCGCGTCCTGCCGACCCGCGCTCGGCCGCTGCCCCCTCAGCTAAGGTGCGGCGCCGGCCACGGGCCCCGCGCTTTTGTGGCGCGCCCGTCTCCGAAGGCATGGCCAAACATACTTGAACTGCTTGTTTAGTCGCGCGCTGACCGATATCGATGTGTTGTCAGTCAATTGTACTTCTTATTTTTTTGCCTGTTTCCTGCATTGTAGCTGACGTCCAATCCATATTGTAGATCTGGACCTCTGTACTGAAAATGCCCCTCGTGTACGCACCGGTGTCTCTCCGGTTTCCAGACGCCTGGGCCGAGCCTTGCTCCGACGCTGTTTTGTCCGCAGGCCCTGCTGCGGGTGACCGTTTGGCAGCGCTCCGTCCGCAGGCCGTGCTGCGGGTGACTGTTTGGCACCGCTCCACCCGCAGGCCCTGCTGCGGGTGACCGTTTGGCACCTCTCCGCCCGCAGGCCCTGCTGCGGGTGACCGTTTGGCACCGCTCCGCCCGCAGGCCCTGCTGCGGGTGACCGTTTGGCACCGCTCCGCCCGCAGGCCCTGCTGCGCGGGTGACCGTTTGGCACCGCTTCGCCCGCAGGCCCTGCTGCGGGTACCGTTTTGGCACCGCTCCGCCCGCAGACCTGGGCGGGTGACCGTTTGGCACCGCTCCGCCCGCAGGCCCTGCGCGGGTGACCGTTGGCACCGCTCCGCCGCAGGCCCGCAGCTGGGAGTGGCGGCGCCGGGCTGCACGGCGGGCTGCTGGCCTCGGTGTTTGACGAGGTGGGTGCGGCGTCGCCGGCCGGCAGCGCCCGGCCCGGCAACGCGGCCGGCCGGACGCCGCCGCCGCAGCCGCCGGAGACGCCAGCTTCAGCCAGTACCTGGCCTACAGCAGCGACGAGGAGTTCGAGGAGTTCCTGTGGGTGATGCCGCCAGTCGTGTGGTGGACCGTGGGGCTGGGAAGCCTGACATGACTGCTCAGTACAGTAAATGGTTTCAGGCCTGTGTGCTGTGGTTATCCGGCTGATGTATACGGAAGCTCTTGTCGCTAGCTTTCTGTGTGTCGATGTGTGTACCAATGTGGCAGAATGCGATTGCCTTGAATTGATTTGATTAGAGCACTCACCACTGGTTTCGGGGCTTGTGTGGCGATGGCTCAGGTATGTTGTGCTTTCAGTCCCTCGCCGAGGCCATACCCCAGCTCCCGGTTCATGCTGACGACATACCACAGTCCTCAGTCCTCGCTGAGGATATACCACATTTCTCAGTCCTTGCTGATGACATGTCAGTCCCCAGTCCTCGCTGAGGATAACCACGTTTCTCAGTCCCCGATGATGATATGTCACAGCCCCAGTCCGTGCTGAGGACATGCCACAGACCCCAGTCCTCGCTGACGGCATGTCACAATTCCAGTCCTCGCTAATGATGTGTGACAGTCGCCAGTCCTCTCTGGTGACATACAGCAGTCCCCAGTCCTCGTGACGACAGTGCCACGACCCCCGGTCCTCGCTGACGACATGTCACAATCTCCAGTCCTCGTAAGATAGTGGACAGTCGCAACAGTCCCTCGCTGGTGACATACAGCAGTCCCCAGTCCTCGCTGACGACATGCCACAGACCCCAGTCCTCGTGACGGTCAATGTCACCACAATCTCCAGTCCTCGCTAATGATGTGTGACAGTCGCCAGTCCTCTCTGGTGACATTACAGCAGTCCCAGTCCTCGCTGACGATGCCACAGACCCGGTCCTCTTGACGGCATGCCACAGTCCCCAGTCCCAGCTTGTGACCTACCCTAGTCCCAGCCCAGCTGTACCCTAGTCCAGTCCCAGCTTGTGACTACCCTAGTCCCCAGTCCCAGCTTGTGACCTACCCTAGTTCCCCAGTCCAGCTTGTGACCTAACCCTAGTCCAGTCCCAGCTTGACCTACCCTAGTCCCCAGTCCCAGCTTGTGACCTACCCTAGTTCCCCAGTCCACCTTGTGACCTACCCTGTCCCCAGCCCAGCTGACGACATGCCACAGTCCCCAGTCCCATGGACCTCTAGTCCCAGTCCAGCTTGTGACCTACCCTAGTCCCCAGTCCCAGCTTGTGACCTACCCTAGTCCCCAGTCCAGCTTGTGACCATACCCTAGTCCCCAGTCCACCTTGTGACCTACCCTAGTCCCCAGTCCCAGCTGACGACTGCCACAGTCCCCAGTCCCACCTTGTGACCTACCCTAGTCCCCAGTCCCAGCTTGTGACCTACCCTAGTCCCCAGTCCCAGCTTGTGACCTACCCTAGTCCCCAGTCCCAGCTTGTGACCTACCCTAGTCCCCAGTCCCAGCTTGTGACCTACCCTAGTTCCCAGTCCCAGATTGTGACCTACCTAGTCCCCAGTCCCACCTTGTGACCTACCCTAGTCCCCAGTCCCAGCTGACGACATGTCATAGTCCCCAGTCCAGCTGATAACATACCACAGTCCCCAGGCCGACAGCTGGTCGTCATTTGACGCTGGCGCGCTTCTGCAGGAAGCAGCCGCGCACCGACTACACGTACGCGCGCAGCCTGAGCTACACCACCATCTGTCCGGAGCGGGTCGGACCGCCCAGCATGTCGCGACTCGGCGTGCACAGCCCGCCCCTCGGCCTTCGCAGCCCGCCGCTCGGCCTGTGCGGCCCGCCGCCCGGCCTGAGCAGTCTGCCGCCCGGCCTGAGCAGCCTTGCGCCCGGTCTGGCGGTCGGCGGACAGCCGTGGACCGGCGCGGACCTCGGACTGTACTCGGGACAGACGGCGGGCGGTGAGCGGCAGCCGGCGCTTTGACTCCGGCTCCGGCTCTGATTTTAGTTTGCGGTTCGGTCCGCTGCAGGGTCCCGGTCCCAGCCGTAGCCCCGGTACCGGTCACTGACACGGTCTCTGTCCCCGTCCATGTCTGGGTCTCGGATTCAGTGCCTCTCACTGTCGTGGTCCCCGTACCGGTTCTATTGCCGATGCCTATCCATTTCCCGGTCCCATCTTAGCTTCAGTCCTGCTCGGTGTGTCCGCCGTCTCCGTTCCTGTGTCCCTGGTCCTGGGCCCGGCGCCAGTCCCGGTCGTGTCTCAGGTCTGTGCCTGTTCTGGGCCGGACGGGCGGGCAGCAGGGCCCCATGCTATGCATGGTGGCATGCCGTGCGTAGGTGGTCCGGCAGAGTTCGCTAATCGGCAGAAGGCGTGTGTGACTTGGCCGAATTGGTGATGTGGGGATGCAGTGTGGCATTGTGTCTCGTCCGTAAATGAGCGTTATGAATGCGGGCGCCACAGCTCGCCCCAGTTATCTGATCCCGTGGCACGTTACTTTAATGTTGTTGTGTTGGACTAGAACGAAATTTGTAACCGTTTCAGGCGCACCGAGCGGAAATTATTCGGGCTTGGACATGGAATCTGAAGACGAGTGTTTTCCTCCTGACGCAGGCCACAACACCTCACCCAGCTGTAGCAGCGCATCACACTTCGACAAGACGGGTAAGACCACGCGCCACATGCCCTGTCAAATCTGCCTCCCAACGCAACTTGATCGATTGTGGGCGCGAGGCAGACACTGTTCGGTGGAGTGGGCGGCGCTGTCGGCGTGTGGCGACCGCGTGCCGGGTCGGTTTGGTTGTTTGGATTAGAGCCCTTTCCTCTAGAAATTATCATTTCAGAGCTATGGCAGGAAAGAAAATGGTTAACGGTGGGGCAGGCTTGCATGCGCCTGAGGGGCAAACCACCGAGCTTTAACCCGCGCATGTGCGCTGGGTAGCCGATCGGGCTCTCGGCCCACCCGTGGCTGACACATGCAGCCTGCCCCGGACAAGCGGGATGTCGTGAGGAGGATGAAGCAAGATAAAGGGTAAGAGGGTCGGATGTGTCGGGCCTGCGCGGCGGCCGCGTAGCCGCACGTTGGAAGACGGCTCCGGCGGTGGGCCGGCGCGCTCGGGCCGTGTGTCGGCCGGACGGACGGCGAGTCGGTGTCATCTCGGGAGTCCGTAAGCCCGTGCCGTCGTGTGTCGCCAGGTCTCCGGGCGCCGCGGTCCGTGCTGGCGCTGCTCGGTCTGCTGCCGGCTGTGGTCGTCCGCGCCGCCAACCCCATCTCATGGGCGCGCTTGACAGTGAAGCTTCTGAGCCTACCACGTGACGCCGCTGCTGTCGCCGGCTGGCCCGCCCGTTGGCTGCTGCGGCGGACTAGCCCGGTGGATGGCTCGAGGCCGGCGCCACACCAGCAGGCCGGCAGCGCCTCGGGTGCCGCCGCTTGGGACGCTGCAGGGAAGGCAGAGGCTGGTCGGGCGGAGAGGAGATGTCCCACCTTCCCGGTGCTAGCCATGCTCCTGCTTCTGCTGATTCCGCTGCTGCTGCTGCCGCTGACGTGTGAGTTCCCTGCTGGGGCCGGCCTTTCTGTTGGTGGGCCGACACGGAGCGATGGCATCGGTGCAGCGTGGGACACAAATGGGCGGTTAGCTGGCAGGCTTTGCGGGAAAAATGGCCCCGGTGAGTTTCGTGCAGCTCGAGAACAGACGCGTCAACAGTCACCGGGCAGCGCCATGCCTCAGGGTCACGAGCTAGCTTCGGCAACACCAGGCAGGTCTAACCCACTTAATCACGGCATCGATGGCCGTGTAGGTCCGCCGTGTGAACTTTGAAGTTGAACTTGGTGAACTCGGCGGTTGTGCATGTATCACGGCGTTTCGATCAGAGTATGGTAGTACGGCAGGCTGGCGTGCGTGACGTCATGAGCGGCTCAGTCAGCTGTACACATCCGCTGATCGGGACACGGCCGGTCTTGGTAACGGCGGAGGCGAGCATCCCGTGGCCATCCTGCCGGCCACCAGCCTGAGAGATCGCCGTGGCGGTGGTCGCCGCATCTGCGCGTGTGACGGTGCGTGGCTGTGGGCTGGGTCTTTGGGCGTGGTCCGAAGCCGGTCCGCCGGCGTGGCCGGTGCGATGGTCTCCTCCCCTTCCTCTCCGTATATCTACTACTTCCGCACCTTCCTCGCCTTTCTCCTCCTTTCTACCCCTCTTCCTCTCTCCTGTCTCTTCTCATCCATCTCCGTCTTCTCCTTCTAACCCTCTCCTCCCTCTCCCTCTCTCCTCCCTCTTCCTTTTTCACCCCTCTCTCATTGCTCCCTTTCTCCCTCCACTCCATCCTCCCTCTTCCTCTCTCTTGCCTCTGCTACTTCCTCCCCTCCCTCCCCCTCCTCTCCCTCTGCGCGGCTAACGGAGTCCGCCTGTCTTCCCAGGGCGGAGGACGCCGTCCTCGGAGGACTGGCGGCCGCTGCGCGAGCTGGGGTCGGTCGGCCGGCAGCTGGCGCCGGCTCTCGGCTCGCTGTACGTCTCGGCCGTGTCGGCGGCTCAGGTGCACACCTTCCCGCGGCCGGAGTGCCGCACCAGCGGGTCTGGCGACTCCCTGCTAGCATTTAAGCGGCGATCTGGCGCGGCGCTTGCCGACCTGGTCGATGTGGTTATCGGTTGAGTTCTGTGCTGACATCAGTGTGGTAATGGTATGCGTTTGTCTGTATGTGATGGGCTTGAGCTTCTTATTGCGGTTTGGTGGTCTCTGGCGTGCGTTCGAGAGCGTTCATCACAGCGCGCCTTGGAATGCGATCCCTGTGACGTGGCCGTGGCAGGAACTGTGGGCCAGGCTGTGCTTAGTGGCTGGCCGTCACACACGACCCAGTGGTCCCTCTTCGGCCCACGGTCCCGTGACGTGACTCCGCCCGGCAGCTGTGGTGGGCGTCGCTGGCCGCCCCGCCGCCTCTGACGGAGCCGGCGGCCACCGGCGCGGCGTCGGCATCGGCGGGTGCGCTGACGGAGGCGCTGCGGCAGCTGGCGGAGCTGCGCGGCCGACTGGACGCTCTCAGCGCGGCGGGCCAGGTAACGGAGAGCGTCTGCGGCGCAGGACTGCCACCTGGCGAGGCAGCCGTCGTGGTCAGCGCAGGTGGCAGGACGGACGCTTGCGCGCAGCCGGTCGACTTCCGTCACTCCTCGCCCTTCGGATGGTCTGGTGTGGTTAGGCTGTCTACGTCACTAGCGCTGCGTGAGCTCTGGGCAAGGTTTCAGACACCTACTTCAGCGCTCGTTGGCTCTGGTTTTTCGTTCTTCCCTTCTCGTCTGTCGTCCTAGTCTGTATCTGTGCGTGCTGTGCCGTGCCGACTGTGTGACCGCTTCGCCGACAGGGGCGCGTGTCCACCCGCCGTCACAGCTGGCCCTCCTCTCCCCAGCGCTGCGGCGCGACTGCGGCGCCGCCGCCGCCCGGTCGGCCGCTGGGCTTGGCAGCGGAGCTGGCGGCGGCCGAGCGGCGCCAGGCCGAGCGTCTGGCGCTGCTGGACGCCCGGCTGACGGCACAGCTGGCCGCCCTGCGGACCGTGCTGTTGGAGCCGCCGTCGGAGCCGCCGGAGCCGCCGCCACCCTCGGAGGACCAGCTGGAAGCTGTACGGCGTGTGACGGTGACCGTCGACCGACTGCGCCGCGAGGGCGAGGCGGCCGCCGGCCGGCTGGACGCGCTGACGGCGCTGCTGGACACGCTGCGGCGCGACGTCCGGCACCTGCGCGGTGCTCTCCTCGCCGTGCAGGTGTGTCATGGTGCCGACGTTGTGCCGACACGGTGACGTCATGGCGCTCCCTGCTGGCCTCGTGAACATCGAACTCTGGGCTACTGTAACAGAGATAAGGTGTTGCAGTGGTACTTCGAATGTTTCATGTGCAGGCACACTGGATGTTCCAGTTGCATCACGTGCCATGCCCCGCGCGTCTGGTGTACCGTGCCACTGCTGATCTGTTCGGACTGTTGACCTGTGCTGACTGTTGGCGCACTTTCGCCAGGAGGGCGTGGGCTCGTCACGCGCCTGCTGCAACCGGACGGCGTCGGACTGCGACGGCCAGCTGGCCGGCCGGTTACGTGGTCTGCATCGCCGGCTCGACCAGCGGCTGCAGCTGCACGCCGCCGGGCTGAGGCACAGTACGTCCCGGTCTGAGCCGGCGGCTCCCATGGCGGCGGATAGACGGTCATCGTGGCTCTCGGTCCCCCTCGCCGCTATCCCAGGCTATTCCTTGTATGCGGAATGCGGCAATCAAGGGGCCTTCTTCGTTTGTCATTTTTTTTCACGCGATGTGCTAATGCTCAGCCAAATGCTGGCTTTCTTAGCTCGAAATTTTACGTGTAAATTCTGATCTCGCTGATTAGCGAGGTTCCGGTGGCTCTGGCGCCCGCGCTTAAGCCGCGGCTGATCTCTGGCGGCAGACCTGTCGTGCGGGGCGGCGGCTCTGGCGGGCGGCGTCAGCCGGCAGCAAGCGGTCAGCATCGCACAGCAGCAGCTGGCGCTGTACGACGCCGACAAGACGGGACAGTTCGACTTCGCGCTAGAGTCGGCAGGTGGCAGCATCGTCAGCACCAAGTGCACCGAGGCGTACGGCGCGCGGGCGGCGCAGCTGACGGTGCTGGGCGTCCCGGTTTGGTACCCGCAGAACAACCCGCGCTCCGTCATACAGGTGAGCCGGGGGCGTCGTGGACCCATGACCTGGGGGTGGAGGTATGCCCGGGGGCGGGGAGGTCCGTGTCCGCCCCGACTTCCCCGCGGCTGGACAAGCGTCAAGCGTATGCTTGAGAATTTCGCCATTACCTTCAAGTGTTGGTCTGGACCGACTCTGCTGTTCTTCGTTCCATTAAGCCCCGATTTGGGACATGTCGAGGGTCTCGTCTTATCGGACGTCACGTGCTTCGGTTGTTGAGTGGTACCTGTGGGTGTGCAGACGCTGGTGTTGGCATGGGCTGTCGCGTGTGTGACCGACGGTCGCTCCGCCCTCCTGACCGGTGGCCGGGCAGTGGGACGCTCTGGGCACGCGTGTGGCCCGCGTTCGCTCGCTTCCGCAGGCGGGCGGCCGGCCGGGCGAGTGCTTCGCCTTCCACGGCGAGGGCTTGCTTGAGATCGGCCTGTCGCGTCTGGTGCGGCCCACCGAGTTTGTGCTGGAGCACGTGGCGCGCGAGCTGACGCCCGACGGCAGCGTGCGCTCCGCGCCGCGTCGCTTCGCCGTGCTGGTGAGAGCGGAGAAGGCGAGCCGGGTGGGTGGGGTGATGGCGGGACGTGCGAGTGCCGCTGGCAGGGGCGCTCGAGGCACGTTCTGTCCCCTCGCGTACGCTCTGAAATGTGAATCGTGCTAGAGGAACGGCATCTCACTCAAAAAATTGCCTGTGCGTTTGGATAGACGTGTGAATGAAAAGATCCGCCACCCTGTCGGTCGGCCCTGACTGTTCTGTCCGTCGCCTTACTTAAAACACGTACGCCAGGAGTGATGTACATTGTGGTGTCCGCCGCCAGGGGGTGACTGGATTCGCGGGGGAGGCCGTGCCGCTCGGTGAATTCCAGTACGAGGAGCGGGGCCCGCCGCTGCAGCGTTTCGCCGCGGCGCCCGCCGGCCGCGCCTTCCGCGCCGTTCAGTTGCGCGTCACCTCCAACTGGGGACACCCGCACTACACCTGCCTCTACCGCTTCCGGGTCCACGGACGGCCCGAGCCCGAGCCGCAGCCGTGGTCGGGTGGAGGCGGACGGTAGCCGAAGCCGCAGTTGCAGCCGGAGCCGGTGCCTGAGCCGGAGCCGGAGCCGGAGCTGGAGCCGGAGGACGGTAGCGGTGGCCGGAGCTGGAGCCCGAGCCCGAGCCCGAGCCCGAGCCCGAGCCCGAGCCGGAACCCAGCCGGGGCCGAGCGGAGGTGGACGGTAGCCGGAACCCGAGCCCGAGCCCGAGCCCGAGCGCGAGCCGGAACCCAGCCGGGACCGCGTGGAGACGGACGGTAGCCGGAACCGGAGCCTGAGCTGGAGCCGGAGCCGGAGCCGGAGCCGGAGCCGGAGCCGGAGCCAAAGTCGGAGCCGGAGCCGGAGCCGGAGTTGGAGCCGGAGGACGGTAGCAGTAGCCGGAGCTGGAGCCCGAGCCCGAGCCCGAGCCCGAGCCCGAGCCGGAACCCAGCCGGGGCCGGGCGGAGGTGGACGGTAGCCGGAGCCCGAGTCCGAGCCCGAGCCGAAATCCAGCCGGGACCGCGTGGAGACGGACGGTAGCCGGAGCCGGAGCCGGAGCCGAAGCCAAAGCCGGAGCCGAAGCCGAAGCCGAAGCTGGAGCCCGAGCCGAAACTCAGCCGGGACCGAGCGGAGGCCGATGGTAGGAGAGGCCGGAGCCGGAACCTGGCCGGGACCGGAGCCGGAGCCCAGCGGGGATGGATGGCAGCTGGAGCGAGAGCTGGGGAAGGGCTGAAGGTGGCGGGGACGGTTGGCGGCAACCGAAAACCGTTGGAGGTTCAGGTGGACGTTTTCAGCCGGCGGGCGGCACAGCACAATGCAGTTGATCCGGCGCCGTGTCTGTGTGCCGTCGCTGTTGACATATCCTGTGTACGTGAGATTCATACCCACTGTGGGTTGGAGCAGGGAAGCATGGCCCGCTTCCGTACTGCTGCTGTATATTCCTGGTGTCAGAACGTGCAGATGTGCCAGTAGCGCCGATGGACCATGCAAAGCTTCCTTGCACCAGGCTCCCGTCAGCGCGCTCGTCTTGTCAGGTGTCGACCTAGTCCCGTTTCTGTTGTTTGTGTTTTCGCTGCACTGGTTGGTGTTTAGTGGAGCGGTCTCCCGTTACCTACATGCTTTAACCGCTGCGTATGTGTGTGTTTATGTGTTTGTATCAGATACTGAGGCTTCTGCTGGTCTGTACTTGACCTGCCGGGGCAGATCTGCATACCACGTGCCTATCGTCACCGAATGCTGCCAAAGGTCGTGTATGTGTATGGTGGTCACATTTCCCAGAGCTTTTCATGGAATACCAGGCGTACAAAGTGTGGAATGTCTATTTTTGCGTGCTTGGAACGAGATGGTCACAACCAATGTATTGTGGCAACCTCGGGGCAACAATTATTCAGTCGTGTCGCCGCAACGTTTTTCTCCATTTCTTGGACGGCGGCGCGCTCGCCGTTGGTATGCTTACCAACATAAACCTCCCAATAAAGTGGTGCCCTCTGGCGTCTGAGTGATGATCTGATCCTTGGCCGGTGGCCGTCAACATGCGCTTCTATTCGTCATGGGATCAGATGCACCCCCGAGGCTGGCGAATTCGACGGTGGCAGACGACGCGACGGCTCCAGCCTGACGGCGGTCACAGGCGTGTTGATCCTGTCTCTGCTGTTGTGGGTCTAATGTTACATCTTCCGCACTTGTTTGGGACCGGCTGCCCAGGCCACCAGCTCGCGCACGCGCGCTCGAGATTGTAGACGGCTTGGTTTATCACCGGGGGACCGCGAGTTTGAGTGCAACATGCCGCGTTTCGTCTTACTCTCATGCCGCAGACGGAGTGATTGGTATGCACACTGGACACGCGGAATTGATGCCCAATATATTTGGTATACACGGTTCTTAGCCGCCACGAAATCCCACCGTCCGCTTAAACGACTAAATCAATGCTAATACGACTAAGCCTAGAGAATCCATCTTGCGTTGACATTTAACGGTTGAGTTAGCGGGGCTTCCGTAGCTGTAGAGTCTAATTGAATGTCCGGCTCAAGGGGGAAAACATCGTCAAAATTCGATTAGTATCACGACGTTGGGTTAACTATAACGCAGTCAAATACGCCCAAGTGCGCACCAAACACTGATCACCCATTGACACTGTATATGGTCATTATCAACGCACGGGATATTCTGAAACATGTATAGAGAGGAAGTGCTAAAAGTTTATATTTTTTGTTAAGATTCGCAGTCACAAAACATGCAAACATTGTTTATTTGGAAGAGGGCCTGTGGCGTGGAACATTAATTGTGAAGAAATATTTTGGCAAATACAAAATTTCAAAAGATTTCTCGCGCCTTTTCAGTTTTCATCTATTGATGCGAATAATGAAAAACTTCTAACACTGTAAACACGAAATGAGGCACACTAACGCAGCTATAATGCTAATTTTCGGAAGCTGAGTGACACGATGACGCGGTTCACGTGACTAGAGCAAGCCGCCGCCGAGTGCTGAGTCACTCAGCGGGCGGGTCCTATGCATTGGCAACACCTGAGAGTCGCGTGGGAGCATCAGTCAGTCTGCACATCCGTGTGGGGCAAAACTAAGAGCGATGCCACCAGACCGCGGTGGCGCGGCAGACCACGCTGGTGTGGTGGACCACGCTGGTGCGGCGGGCCACGCTGGTGCGGCAGACCGCGCTGATCCAGCAAACCGCGCTGATACGGCGGACCACGCTGGTGCAGCAGACCATGCTGGTATGGCGGACCACGTTGGTGTGGTTCGGTGGCGCAGCCGAGATTCAATGCTGATCAAAACGGGCATGCCGTGTCGACATAACCTCGCGCATTCCCTCGGGACAGACACGGTTGCCACGGATCTAATCTTATCACGCCAGAGCGAGTCATGGGCGACGTGGGACTGGAAACTCGGCAGCTGTGGTTGTCATCAGACGCTTCGTGTTAAGAGGAGCGGGTGCAGGCCGTTTTCGTGTGGAGGCGGACCTCGCCGTCCCCACCGGATGTCTCTGCCGACGGCCGCCAGGTGCGCGCATGTCGCCCCGGCTGGAACACACGCGCTAAAAAACGGGCGCCCGGCCTGCTGGCCGCCGGCGACCGCAGCTGACGTCACGTCCGAGTGATGTTTATCGCTCGTGACGTCACCGTTTGGAGACGCAGCTTCCTGTGACGTCACGTCTCGTCACCTGCCGCCGCAAGTGGCGGATCTTGGAACTGCATGTGCCACTTCATCTAGGGGACCGCGTGGGTTTTGTTCAGGTAGTGCAGAACGTAGTGCAGGACCAGGTCGTAGCAATACTTGTACTCCATCTTGAAAAAGAGAACGCATCTGTGAGTGTCGCTGGGGCCATTCCCAAGAGACTGATCACCACTGCACGCTGCCCTATCATTCTCCTCATGACTAAGAGTATTGTCAAAGCTGACTCCCAGAGAAATGTTCGCTTCGTTTCAAGACTGCTCGCTGGTGTTTGTGGGCTATACAAGATAACGCTGTTAGCAAAGCTTTATACAGTCGTGCAAAACGTATACTGATTTGAGCTAGCGTCGTGATTATTGCTCGCACTGAAACAAACCATATCACTGTGCATAGGCACTTGAGTATGGTCTTGGATGAACGCTTTTTTCCTCGTGTTGTAAATATCGAATATCCATTACATCCGTCCTCGATGGTGGCAGCCTTCATGAGTGACGGCAGGTAACGTTCAGCACGTCCATAGCTACCACTGTTTCGTGAGACGCCGCGGGTGGCGGGCGAGCCGGCGGCGTCGCCGGCCGCTCACCATGTTGGAGATGAGCTGCGGGCGGTGCTGGCGGACGGTCTTCACCGCCTGGAACACGTCCACCTCGCTGTGCTGGACCACCTGCTCGATGCAGGCGTTTGCCGCGCAGTACACGCCCGCCCGGCACTGCCCGTCGCTGCCAGGACAACAGAACACGGCGGCTGCCGTCAGAAACGGCTGGGCAGGGGCCACAAATGGAAACAGAGCAAACACAGCTGGGCTATGGGAACAGAGCAACACAGCCGCGCTGTGGGAACAGAGCAACACAGCCGGACCAAGGGCGCGGAGCTTGACGGTGACCGTCCCTGGGAACAGAGCCGAATAGTAGCTGTGCCTGGAAACAGAGCCGAATGGTGTTTGTTCCTGGAAACAGAACACCACGGCGCCATGGCCACTGGAAGCCGAGCGGAGCAGGTGAGGTCACTGGCAACAGCGCGCAGCAGCGCCAGCAACTGGAAACGGTCTCGTACACTTCGCCTGAAGCCGACCGGAAAATGGGCGCCGCTGGAAATAGCCTCTGTGACCGTGAATGTTGCCGAAGGCAGCGCCCAACAATATCTGACATTTGAAAGTTACCTTAGATATGCAACAGAGTTCCTGAATCTTAACGGAAGAGCTGCGGAACAAAGATAGCGACTTAATTTAATCTGCTTTGCGCAGTTTAGTGCCGTGGGGGCAAGCGTGAGAGTTTCGAACTGTGGGATTTCCCGAGCTGTGCAGCTCGGTCACGTGCAAAACGGCTCTGATTTCCGACCGAAGGGCCACTCGCCCGCAAACTGACCGCGATACAGACTCATCCAGAGCAAGTCCAAAGCCTTCCCGAGTTCCAAAAAAGTTCATGGATCAGCCGGCGGCTGGACCCCTGGTTTACCATGTGCAAACGCGATCAGCTGATCACGGGTAGGCAGTTAGAAAAAAACAGGCCCACGCAGAACTGAGGTAAGCAAAACCGCTGTACTCACGGCGAGACGACAACGACGGGCCCGTAGCCGGAGCGTTGTCGCCACCTCTCCACCATGTTCATCAGCTCGACGAGCGCGTTGGTGGATGTGGGTACCTTGTATCCGTCCGGCCAGCAGGTCAGCTGGAACAGCTGGCACGTCTTCGATTCGGCTTTGACGCCAGCCATCAGGTCCGTCAGCGAGACGATCTGTTGACAGTTCTTCCGTCACGGGTCTGTACAAGACATCATGCCGGTCATCTTGTCCGCCACGTGTGTGTTCAGACATCATCATTCATCGCACAGACATCACGGTGTCTGCGAGCGGCGATCTGTCAACATGGCGTCCGGCAGTGAGAGGATTTTTGCCATCATGTCCTTTAGGTAGTTGGTTTGTTGACACCAAGACCGATTTTTTTGACATCAAGACTACTATGCAGACGATGCGTCTTCACTATGACTGTCAGGGGTGTAGTTGATTCGCATGACTGTCTACATGAGAATCAGTCGACATCGGTTTGGCAGAGAAGCGACCTGTTAGCATTCTGCCCCAAAATGATCACTGTCATCAGCGGTGCGATCTGTCAACATTACGTGTACTGCAAGAGACAATATGTCGGTATTATCCTGCCAAAGAGCTAATCCGTTGACATTAGTCCTACCCAGCGGAAGATCTTCTGGCATGAATGCCAACGGAGGTGATATATGCCAACACCGGCTTCGATGGATAAACGACCTGTCGATGTCAAGTTATCAGAGAGCCGTCTGTTGACATCTTGTTCGTCAGCGAGACAACTTGGCAGCAGACCCATCAGAAGGACGATCGTTGACAACGTGTCCGTCACACAGGTGATCTTTGACGCCGTTTCCGTCAGACAGACCATTTGTTTAAAGCATATCCCGCACAACCGCCTAGCGACTCAGCTATGTTAAGCATGAGGTTAGGAAGACAAAACCTAATAAAACTCATGCGCTGCGATGCCCAAAACCCGTCTATCTTTTTTTGGGGGGGAAGCGTTTTGCTCGCAACCCAACAGCCGAGCCCGAGCGGGGATTTGTGTGACCACACTGGCGTGAAAAGATCAAATGGAAGCTAGCCAAGGAGGCGCGGGGTGGCGCCTAAACCACCCACCAGGGTGGGTGGTTTAGGGTTGGCACAACAAGCTCTGCTTAGATAATGCTTCGAATACAAAGCTACCCGAGCAAGCTATTCGAGAACAAGGTCTCCAAATTGTTAACGAAATACCCGAGTCCTTTCCTCTAACAACCTAGTCAGTCATGCACCTGCCTCGGCGATCACCGACCTTTTTGTTGATACGGAAGATCCAGGACTTGATATTCTGATAATGCTGGTGCGAAAGGTGCTCCACAGTGAAGACGGTGCCGTACTTTCTGGAGCGCGTGCTCTCTGGCCAGAACGGCGGGAAGCTCTACCGGCACACCGACAGACTCAGTCCGTGGTCTCCCTGTGCAGCCAGTAGACGTACGAACAGGAGTGGCACACCATGTCTATCAAAGAGGGCATGGTGCGTCCAATTTCGTGGACGTTTGGCATAAGCATTACTAAGACGACTAAAATGTGGAGTCAATAATTCAAATTTGGGTCCTACCCAGTTATTTCATGGGGCATCCATGCTTCGGGGAACGGACGGTATAAGCGAAATGGGACAGTACGAGGAGAACGCATGCCTTCTTGGCGGAATGTGCCGCCGGCCATGGAGACAAACAGCTAACTGAGGAGAACACCCCCAGACTGCGGGGCCAGCCGACAAACCGAGACGCACAGAGGGTGCGTCGATCTCACAGGCTGCAGCAATGGCCACGAATAGGCTACTGCCCCGGACAACTCCGGACTTCAGCGTCAAGGGTTGAAAACACAGTCGACCCGTGACACACAACTGAGATGACTTAGTGATGCTGGGCGAGACGAAGCTTTCCTATTTGGTTCTCCAAAACGAGTATAATTTTGGGGCCCCAAAATGTGATTTCAACACAGAATTACGAACATCTAAAATTTTGACACATGCGTTGCATTGACAAACTAGACATAATAGCGGCGCCATCGTGTGGTGCCCGACTCCTATTGGGTCAGGTTCGAGGTCCAGACCGGGTGGCATCATTTCAGCGTAAACAGAAAACTCAGTGTAAAAAACAGGCAAAGTGAATCAGAATCCGTATTGGAAGAGTAGGAGGTATGCAGTAACCTTCCACGCATTGTAATCGAAAACGGTTAATCAGTGGTTCCAACCTCTTCAACCCGACCCGATTTGAACTGATCCGACCAAAGAGGTCGAGATATACGCATAGCAAATCCTGGTGTCTTTTCTTCTCTTGGACCATGTTCTTTCATCTATCTATCTTTTCCTGTTAGGGGATGGGAAAGGGACAAACGCGATTTTCACCTCGCTCCTTGTCATGCAGTGGCATGAGGTTAAGATTAATGTTGCTACAGGTGAGGCGGCTCTTCTCTTTTGCTCCTCCGTTTCCACTGTCTGGCCTGCCTAACAAGCTACTCGAAGCATAGCTTGCTAGTAATTATATGCTATGGGCTTTACGAGACGCATACACTGTTTGAGCTGCATATGGGCTTTTTAGGTATAGAAAACCGAGCTTCGACACTACGGGTTGGACAAAAAGTTTTGCAAGTGAGTTACGGTGGTTGTAATGAGAACGCCGTTCTATACAGTGATCACACGGACAATCACTAGCTAATCACAGCACCCTGGACAACAGCCTTCCCAAGGCCTGCTTTTGGACGCGGCAGCATCACGTCCTCGATGGGCGCCTGAGTCGTACACTGCGTCTTCAGGTTAGTGCCCGCCGCCGTATCGGCCGGCTGACGGTTAACGGGGTGAGGGTGGGGGTCACTCGGGGAGGGGGGGGCGGCAGGCTGGGGCACGGTAGACGCCACTGACCGGCGAGGCGTCTGGGTTACAGAGCACCACCACGGCCGTGCAGTCGTGGTCGTACACGAGCGACCAGAGGTCAGCCACTGAGCCCGGCGTCACCCATTCGGTCACGATGTACTCGCGCGGGTGCGAGTAGCCCTGAAACAGCCGGGCCGTCACAGCCGTCACAGCCGGGCCGCTGTGGCCGGGCTTACCGCCGCGTCGTCGGGGCTGGTCAGCACCACCACAGAGTTGCAGCTGTGGTCGTAGGCAAGACTCCAGAAGTCTGCCGGCGTGCCGCGCAGGGGCCACTCGGTCACTATGTACTCCTTGGAGCGGTTGTAGCCCTGCAAGCCGGCTGTCTGGTGAGTACGCGCTGCTGACACGGCCCGGCCGCCGCTGGGCGGTGCCTCATGCCCCGGACAAGGTCAGGCTGGGTCACACCAGTCCACGCGACACGCGACATGGGGTGACGAAGGGGAGCGAAGAACTAATCAAAGGACGCTGCGAGTCACTGAAGCAGCGCTGGCCGGCACACACAAACAAACAACCGCTACGAAATATACACAGTTATGGGAGGAGCTTTCCGTGTCCTTGGGTAATCAGTCGATCCAGGAGAAACGTGATAAATCAGAGGATGTGGTTCTGAATGTTAACATGGGGCTTTCAAGCCTTATGAGGTAAGAAATGACCAAAAATGCGTAAAGCTTTGCTGTGTCCCTCTCCGAGTGATCCCCAGAAAGTTCCGCCCCTGCGGATGACAGAGGCGGAACTTTCAAGGATCACAAGCCCCGAAGGTATCGGGATCCTAGACACACTTCCAAGACGAGTCACATGCTCGAGAATCCAGAAATGGTCAGGTGGTGACCAGGACGCTTCAGGACTTCGAGACGGACAGGGGCATCGGAGACGCAAAAATCGTCTATGGTGAAAAACAGTTATACGGGAGGAATAGAACCTACGCATGGAGCGATCTGGCACTCCGCTGGCAGGTCTTCTTACCTATTATTACTGCTTTAAAGTAAATATGATATAGCATTTGCACACGATCAACTAAATCATTGAGCTAAGCAGTCAAGCCGGTTCAACCCAAACACCGTTCATCACACATGACACTAGCATGCTCAACTAATAGGTGATAGTCTTATCAAGGGCATGTATATGCTGCAGCGATGTTAAAAGAAGCGAGTGAACGGACGGCATTTCGCCCATCCCCTCCACCGCGTTTGTTGCTTTGAGAACGAATTTCACGCATCTGAGGGCGCACCCTCAAAACCAATTTGTAACAAGCCCAATCCGCGGATAATGACGCCAAAACGTTTCCCCACCCACCACAGCTGTCGGCGCCACTCATGGCCGAGGGCGCAGCTGTCTGTCGCTGGGACACGACCTGGCCGAGCCCTGAGTGGCTACAGTCGGCCGTCACCGCCCGCTCAGGGCGGGCGTCTGGCGCCACCAGGCGCGCGTAATGCGCCGGCCTCCCATTACCGTGGTCTGGCGGCCTGGCCACCGACAGGGAGTGGTCCCAGGAGATCACTGGCCTGCCACCGACGGAGGCTGGTGTTCGAGGAGACCACTGGCCCACCATCGCCAGGATGTGGTCCCAGAGGACCACCGGCCCACCACCGAGAGGGGCTGGTCCTAGGGGACCACTCGCCAGCCACCAATAGGGGTGGTCCCAGGGGACCACTGGCCCGCCTCAGACACGGGCCGAGTCCCAAATGACTGCTGGTCTGCCTCGGGCCGAAGCGGATCCCAGCGGACTATTGGGTGACTCGGAGTGGGTCCGCCACCTTCGCTCTCTTATTTCCACCGTGCTTCATGAACATTGGTTTGTAACTTATAAGTCGGTCCTGAATTTTGATGGATGGATCTATCAACATTTGGCCTCATGCTCACTGTATATAATCTTCATGCCCATAATGTCTGCCTCTGTTCGTGAAGCCTACCTTATTAATCTTGATCCTTATGAATGCTGAATGTTGTGGGCTTCACCTCTTATGAATATATTTGAGTGCAAGAGGACAGACATCGACGTTTTGCAGATTGGGCGTCGTGAAAACGGAAACTAGTGAACACTGGACCAAACTTATAAACATTGTACTTTACAAACAATGTACCTCTTGGGCGTTGGATCTTGTGACCAAAAACAAAGGCTCTTATGATCATTGCATCGTATGAGCATTACACCTTTCGGCACGCTCCAGAGTCGCTCCCTAGTTTTCTGTTGCACACACCGCGCCGGCCTCTGAGACGGCCTGTCTACTCACGTCCACGAACACGGCGTTAATGTAGTCGGTGGCGGCGTTCCCCTGGAACGACACCAGGTAGGGCCGGAAG
This sequence comes from Pollicipes pollicipes, assembly GCF_011947565.3. Lineage (NCBI taxonomy): Eukaryota > Metazoa > Arthropoda > Thecostraca > Pollicipedomorpha > Pollicipedidae > Pollicipes > Pollicipes pollicipes. The sequence goes on along the minus strand of NW_023596545.1, from coordinate 38,662,209 downwards.
TTGTCGGCTGAAGACAGAGCCGCCCTGTCAGACGGCGCGTCCAAAGCCTGAGCCGGCTCGTCGCGCAATAGTTTTACTCGGCGTCCGTCCAGCAATCAGAATAGTCGGGATAAAAATAAGTCGTCCGATGGTGATGTCATATACACTGACGTTTCGTAAATATTAGGGTTCTCAGGGGATGTTGGATGAGGATGTTGTTGGATGTTGTGTCTCATTAAACGCAGGTGCGTACGATCCGCTTTAGCATTTCATTGGGGCACAGGTGTTATAATCATGGCTTAATGCGTGATGCGTATGTAATGGTCACCATGCTTTCCTCTATCGTGCCTTAGAATATTCAGCGATCCATTCCATCGTGCAAGACTCCCGTGGTATGACAATGTCATATGTGTGTTGCGTGTCACGATTATGACGCTAGAGTCGAATCACGAAACACGACCATGACGTCACAGCCGACTCACGCAACACGGCCGTGTCACATTTGGTTCTTGCGGCACGATAAGCGGGGTTCACTGATGTCACACTCGACTTCGCGGCACAATCATGCCATCACATTCGAGACACGCGTCACGATCATACCATCACACCTGACTCACGCGGCATATTCATACCGTCAGACCCAACTCACGCGGCACGATCATGACGTCGCGGTTCTTGTGTCGGTTGTCGGCGCGATGGCCGCCGGCGCAGTCGCCGATGCTGAACTTGGGCACCTGCCGGCAGATGCGGCCGAACTCGCGCTGGTAGTCGTTGAGCCTGTCGCCGCCGGGCGGTCGCACGGCCTTCTCGCGCAGCCGCTGCGACAGCTCCGACACCGGGAACGACGAGTAGCCGCAGTTGACGTACTCCTCCAGCGTGTCGTACACGAACTTGTACTGGTCCTGCGGACGAAGCCGGGCTCAGTGGTGTGGCTCAGACTCGACGGCACCGCCGCGGAGCCAGTCGCGGTGCCTGTGGTGGTTATGTGAAATGCGGGGTTGGAGAGCTCGAGAGAGGTTGCAAGAGCTCGTGCATGCCACTGTCATGTTTAGGCTGCTGGCAGTACATCATTGTGCGGTGGTGTTCGTTATAAGAAGGATCGGGCATGCTATTGATTTGTACATTTTTTATTTCCTTTTTAATATGCAAGTTTGCTTAGAGGCACCAATTCGCCGCTGTGTTGCGACACGGCTGAGAGCGCCTTACTTTGACACGGCTGAGAGCGCCTTTATTTGACATGGCTGAGGGCGCCTGACTTTGACACGGCTGAGAGCTAGGAGCTAGGAGCTTCTTTGACAAGGCTAGGAGCGCTTTACATTAACATGGCTGAGAGTGCTTTACTTTGACACGGCCCTGCGTTAAGTCCACTCATAGGCGCGCGAAGCGTGTGTCACATCGCGCACTGTATAATGTGTACGCCATGGCTTTGCTCAGACTTGGACTTTGCTCAGACTAGTTGACCATAACGCGTCGTTACCGATGCGCGCTATCGCACGTGGCTGTATGAAGAAGCCGTCTGGTGCCCAGCCAGCCTATTGGGGGTTAAAAACGGACCGATGCATTCCCTTGGCAGCCGGTATTCAGGAGCATAGTAAGCGTCACGGGGTCAATGACACGAAAGACGCATTTCCATTCCCAGGTTTCATGAGCACAAAGAAGGCAGAAAAATTAAAATGTGTGGTGCTGCCAACAGTCTCTGATCAGCGGGCTAGCTGGCAACACAGCCATCACAAGTATGTACGTGCCTCCATTACATTGCGGGGTGTGGGGTTACACAATCATCCGCTAAACCGCGGTTAAAAATGACCTCGTTGCGTGCACAGACGTTTACGAAGCATTAGCCAGGCCATGGCTGATAAATGACGCCTGTGGCATGTCGCCCTAAACAAAGAGCTTGATGAGTCCATGACTCGAGCGGTGATCAAGTGCGGAATGCGCCGTTTCTATCATCAGTTGGCAGAGACGGCGTTAAGCGTTTGTGGCAGGCAGCCAAATACCGGGAGTGTGCCCCTCGTCGCGTAAATCCGCACGTCAGGACAGGATCCCTGGAGAAGCGCACCACCTTGCACAGAGAACAGCAACTAGCGAACGTCACGCGAGAGCACTTTTAAAATCTAGGTGATCCAACAGGCAAAATATCCTGACTGCTCGAATTCTAAGAAGACTAATTCGCCTCGTCTAGCCTTTCCTTGATTCAGCTGTCCCTTGCCTTCATCAGCTCGCGGGAGCTGTGACAATATTTATAAGTCGACACCGGGCCGCCGGGTCTTCTCGTGGTAGCTTCTGTCAGCTCCCGCGACTTACCACTAGCTCTATGAGTCCGCGCCGGGCCTGCCGGATCTTCTTGAGGTAGCCGTAGACGTCAAACACGCCGTCCTCCTCCGCCAGCTCTATGTTGGCGTCGATGGCCAGGAACACGCCCGACCTTCCGGCCCCGTCGCTGACAAAACAGGCCGATACCGCTGGTCACAAGCGTCCACTCCGGCGTCACCAGAGGAGTCCAACACCCCAGACACACCCGCGGTTTAAAGCGCGGTCGCAGCCAGAGCTCTGGCGAAACCATAGATCTCACATGCATCAACGGATTGGCTGAATGCAGTATCTTCCAGGTATTCCCTGGCGTCGTTTGGCGACGTAAAAACCGGAATGGAAAGGTGAAGTGAGTGCCCATTCAATCGGTGCAAATAACACGCGTCAGATTTAACCTTTCAACCACTTCGACGTTCCTGCGGAAACGTTTCCGAACGACGCCAACGAAAACAGATCAGCTCGTTTTTCCCGGGATTGATTTCTCCTCGAGATTAATGACCGGGCCGGAGAGCGCCGGCCAGCCAGACGGCGCCGATCCACAGCCCGCACCACCGCCGGACGAGCGCGAGCCCGCCGCCCACCGACCTGCAGTGCACGGTGATGGGGCCGTCGAGGCCTGGGGTCCGGTGGCTGAGGCAGATCCGGAACCGGCGCCGGAACTCCAGGATCGCGTTGGAGAAGGGGCACGAGTGGCACGGCCACTCAGTGTAGTGCAGCTGCAGCAGACACCGCTCCTGAAACGGAACTCAGCGTAGTGCAGCTGCGGCAGGCACCGCTCCTGAAACGGAACTCAGCGTAGTGCAGCTGCGGCAGGCACCGCTCCTGAAATGGAACTCAGTGTAGTGCAGCTGCGGCAGGCACCGCTCCTGAAACGGAACTCAGTGTAGTGCAGCTGCGGCAGGCACCGCTCCTGAAACGGAACTCAGTGTAGTGCAGCTGCGGCAGGCACCGCTCCTGAAATGGAACTCAGTGTAGTGCAGCTGCGGCAGGCACCGCTCCTGAAACGGACGTCAGCTGACTCACAGTTCGGACAAACGTGCCAACTTCAGGCTATAGGACAGACCGATGTCAATGTGTAGATTACACTTAGCAGGCATACGTACACACAAGGTCATCAGTATTTGCTTTGCTTTGTAGCACAACAAACTTTGCTTCATGCCAGTCTCGATAAGCTGACCTGCTACTTTGACACGAGACCTGTGCTCTCACGCCGCACAGACAGACCCACCTCATCGTCGCGTCGGAGTCGGATGGTGCGGATGACGAAGTTGGCCAGTTGCTCTTCCTTGAGTACGGTGACGCCGAAGTCGCCGTACATCTCCTCCTTGTCCGTCAGTACCGGCCAGTACTGCACGCACATTACCTGCGGCGGCGGCATGTCCAGGCCACTCAGGCACGGCGGGTCAGAGCTAGCACGCCTTGGGTCAAGCTCAGGTCACGTGAGATCGCATCGTCTCAAGTCAGATGGGACAGATCCCGTCCAGAGCACTGCGGTCATGTTGGGTCTCAGCTCGGGTCACGTCGGCGCAGGCCACGTGGAAGTTTGTTCCAGTGAGGTCAAGTCAGGTCACGCGCACTGACCTTTGAATACATTATACGCTGTTCGGCGTTCAGAACTTTGTCGCCAGCTTGGCGTAATTACGCTTTTGGAAGCGCTCTCGAGCGTTTCGTTTACTACAGACTGCGCGAAGGCCTGACGTGTTCGAAAACTGACGACGCCGCGTCGGAGTGACGTCATGTTCGACACCTCCGGTAATCACCTGCCGTCTGGCAGCGCCGCCGGAATGCAGCTCGCAGGCGCCCGTCGTGACGCATTGGCTCAGCCGGCGCCTGTCTTATGTCATCGGTAATCGGTGCTGTCGGCTATTTGAAGCCCGGAAGTGGGGATAGTGAAAATGAAGGCTCAGAGGGAGGACTGGACAACTGATGAAGGAACAATCACTATCGCTGACTGAAATGTCACTGTTCAGAGTGAGGATTCCCGCTGCTTGATAAGCAAGAAGATAAGTGTATATAGAAACCTACTGTGGCAAGAAAGATAGGGCAAAGAAGCCTACAATACAGCTATCGCTCCCAAGCCTGTAAACAGCGGCTTTTGTTCGCTCTCCCGCTCGCCGTGGCTGCACCATCTGTCTCTCTTTGTCTCCCCTCTGTACTCGGGCCGCCTTCAGCCACGTGCGATGTCGCCGCAGCCTGCGAAGTGGTGACGAGACAAAGCCACACAGGTGTGCGAGCCGAGGCGCGCCGCCGCCTGCGACCGAAACAGGTGGTGTCTCCTGACGACCAGAGCCACCGCTGCCGGGTGTGCGTGGGGAGGGGGGGGGGGGGTGACGGGAGGAGGCGAGGATGGGGTGAGTCACGGAAGAGGAAGGTCATGGCCTGAAACTGAGGCGGGGCCAGTGCGATCGTGCACGGGCAGGGAAGTGGTAGCAAGAAGGTGGGAAAAGTGTTGAGGTCACATGATGAAGTGAAAACGTTGGGCACCCGGGCCTTTCTGGTCCTTCACCCCGCCAGACTTTGCTAGTTCTCGTCGAAAGCGTGCCAAAAACGGAAACCCCAGAGCGCGGAGTTCTCCGGAGGCGGAACTGGACACAGCGGATTTGTAATGGTAAATGGAACTACAGGTCCCCGACAAACCCTGGGTGCGACGGCCTCACTACAGAAGTGACCTGGAGCCTACAGCGCCCCACGCCGCTGGAAGCCTAGCTGGAGCTGTCCGAGAGATTAAGAGAATGATGAACTGGGCGGGCTGCAGGAAGTCGAATTGCAGAAAGTTGTCAAACGGAGCCACGGTCGATCATACCAAGCCGCCGCTGATGTGTACGTCAACCGGCGTCAGCTCAGCGGCAGCAACGCTCACCAATCTCCTCTACCGGCTGGCCGCCCACGCCTGTTGGCCGGCTGCCGCTCTCGAGACAGCACGCAATCACCTGCGCTGCTCCCTGGCGCCACCCATTCAGTGACACCTGCTGCTGAGTGCTGAGCCGACTGCTGTGTCATCACAAACTGCGCACTCAGCGCCGCCCCCACCTACCCCCTCCCCTCCCGGTTTCCCCCGCCAACTGATAGCAGCGTACATCCGACATGCAGATAAGACCATGTCAAACACGCCGCACATATTTGGGCACAGTTGCGTGCAGAAAACTGGCGTGAGCAGGGACGATGCTCCGGAAATGATGACGTCATAGTTACGCTTCAAATAGACGCCAGTTCAGCTCCGACCGAGATCACGCAACGTTTCGTCACGCACTTGCGTGGTGCGCCAGGGGAGGGGGGTGTTGCAATGCCATTGTTTCTCATAGCCTGGCGTAAACTAACTAGACCTAAACACAGGCGCAGCCAAATGTGAGGAAACAAGGGGTAAATGAGAGCAATTTTTGCTTCCGCTGTCTGTAAGAACGGGGAATGTAAACAAATCCGAATGCAAACAACCTGCTGAACTATATCTTCTGTCGCTGGTATGTATGTGCCTCCACGGGTGGGAACCAGTGGATCGGAAACTGCCTCAGGCACGGCAAATGAGCAGCATTCGAATGGATTATTCTGCGCGACTCATTTGGTTCGGTCCCGCAGCAAAATTAAACGGGAGATCAATGAGTGTAGCGTCCGAAATCCGAGGCGCTGATGGAAGTACACAGGAGCACATCATCGAACGTATTTCCAGGCAACGCATTGCGATAAGGACCCACCAACGCATCTTGAGCATCGCACTTGCCATGTTCACACAAATGTACCATTTGTGACGTTTTTTTACCGAATTTGTTTGCTGTTTTGCACACTTGCAAATGTCACAGGCCAGGTCCACTCGTCAGCCTGAACCCGTTCGTGACCCTTCGTGTGCCCATGACTGCGGGTCTGTCAGCGGCTCCACGACATCCATAAGCCCGCGTTCGCCTGAAGCCTCGGGTTCGTCCGTGACCCGAGGCCCGCCAGTGACCAGGACTCGGTCTGCGACCCCGTGTGACGTCACACCCTAGCACGTGACCTTCGCGCCGGCGTGCCGGTAGCCCCGTGTGCGTCTGCCTGGCCGTTGAGTCTGGGGCGCGTCCATCACCCAACCAGCGTCCGTGGCTCAGTGCGCGTCGGTGACGCCGACCTGACGTGGCTCCGGGTGCGTCCCGACCTTGCACGAGAGCGGGAGTGCTGACCTTGATGAAGTCGAACGTCTTGGTGAGCATGACGATGCAGGGTGAGCGCTCCTTCCAGACCATGCGCCAGAGGTCGCCGACCGTGCGCTCGTTCGGCCCCTGCGTCACGATGTAGGCGTTGGGCTTCAGCAGGCTCTGCAACAGGGTGAGGTTTCGGCTCCAGACGCCGTCCGGGGTTTCTCGCCTGTACGGACCCGCCGAGGTCAGGTGCGACCCGTCCGTGCAATTTGCTTGCCGTGCAGGCGAAGCATGATGATGAGCACGCGAGGCCGTTCGTCTGCTCGGATGCAGTTAAGATCAATGGGCGCTTCACCTTGAAATGGCATAGCATTCGCTTCCGAATAGCTTCGCTGCGACTGCGGGAGGAATGTTATGACACGAACAGATGGCTCGGCGGGGATCCGTGACTCAGGGCGAAACCACAGCCAATGTTGCGTGCGTGCGTGCGTGAGTGCGTGCGTGTGCGTGTGTGTGTGTGTGTGTGTGTGTGTGTGTGTGTGTGTGTGTGTGTGTGTGTGTGTGTGTGTGTGTGTGTGTGTGTGTGTGTGTGTGTGTGTGTGTGCGTGTGTGTGTGTGTGTGTGTGTGTGTGTGTGGGTGTGGGTGTGGGTGTGTGTGTGTGTGTGTGTGTGTGTGGGTGGGTGGGTGGGTGTGGGTGTGGGTGTGGGTGTGCAACTCACTGTTGC
>NW_023596545.1:38623392-38645892 GCF_011947565.3 Pollicipes pollicipes | reverse complement strand
CTTCTCGCCTCTCCAGCGCGGCAGGGTGCTGACCGCGACAGCCGCCGGCACTTCTCGCCTCTCCAGCGCGGCATGGTGCTGACCGCAACAGCCGCCGGCACTTCTCGCCTCTCCAGTGCGGCAGGGTGCTGACCGCGACAGCCGCCGGCACTTCTCGCCTCTCCAGCGCGGCAGGGGGCTGACCGCGACAGCCGCCGGCACTTCTCGCCTCTCCAGCGCGGCAGGGGGCTGACCACGGCATCCGCCGGCACTTCTCGCCTCTCCAGCGCGGCAGGGTGCTGATCGCGACAGCCGCCGGCACTTCTCGCCTCTCCAGTGCGGCAGGGTGCTGACCGCGGCTGCCGCCGTAGGGTGTGGAATCGAGCTGCGGAATCAAACTCGTAGACCCGGACATAATTGAACAGATTTGAACATTGTGCATCTTCGAATCCTAACAACGAGGATTCGATTGCTGACTATTGGAATGTCAATCATACAAACCTGGCAACGGATCCTGAAGCTTATCATATAAATATGCACTTCAATGGATTGAATGTTGTCTGCACTCATATTTTGTTATGAGCACGTATACGCCGTTTTGACATCGCACCAAGTCGCCCGGCGTCCTTTTTATTATATCGCCTATGCATTTGAGATGCCGATGTTAGGATTCAAATACTGCTATATTTGATCAAATTTTTAATCCGAAACCGAATTCATCTATACCTACCCTAGAATTCGGCTTTCAATATGCTGCGAATTCTCAGCTCCGGCGCGGGGCCTCACCTGGGGCTCGTCGCCCGCCTGGCCGGCGCGGCGACGGCCGTATTGGCCGCGTCCACACTTCCACGAGCTGTTGGGCCTCACGCCAGGCCCTCTCTGGCAGCTGGGCGCAGCCTGGTCACCGAGCCGGGCGCGGCGCAGGCACCGCCGACCGCGCCTGCTGCGGCGTGTGTGCGCAGGACGGCGTGCTTGCGGCGAACAACAGCACCCGACGTGCGCTGGGCACGCCCGGTTCGGATTCAATAGCAAGTTAATAGAAGGATTGCGCACCACGGCTTTTTTCTGTCGTCTGATTTGCGAGTCCAACGAATAAAGTACGGAATAATTGCACTGGTGCGTGCTTCGTGTAATATTTCATGTCTTCATGCAATTTAAGCCCAATGTATCGCTACAACTCCAAAGAAAAGCAGATTCTGTTATGATGCAACTTGTTCCAATGTACAACTAACTGTAGTCCAAACGACTGACTGATGACTTTGGCCTGAAATTGATAGCGCCCTGTAGGTCATGCAGCGAACTGTTTCATGGTGATCATATTGCAGGAACACAGCAACATACTGTGATTTGGGATCCAGAACGTCGCCATCGTTTTTGAGGAAAATGTTTGCTGCTGACAAGACACGATTCCCCGTTGTCACTTTAGTTGAAATCAGAGCGACAGATAGGTTACCCTTCATGTACCTTTGAACAAATGACAACGACGAGCGTTTCTCATAACGTTTACAACTGTTTTGTATAGACGGGATTGAATTGCTTTAGCTGGAAACATTCAAACACGAACTTCTAACATGACGTTTGAATGCATTTTTGCTTCCCGTTTCATGCAACTTCATGCAATGTCATGCATCTGTGAAATTTTCTGCACCGCGCTCCGCATGCTCAAAGCATTGGTCAGTATCTTGTACAAGTATGGTATTGCTCATGAAGCGAATTGCAGTGAGTTTTGTTGGCTCGGTTCATATGGACGCAGGGGGGATGTGCTGGTGCCCGCCCGCGGGGGCACCTGTTTGCCTTCTACTGAGTTTTCCATTGTCCCATTGTAACGCTATGGGGCCCTCGTTGAACTATATTGAGCACGGCCTCTGGTCCCGGAAGCACGATAAACCTAATAAGCGATAATTGTAAATGGGACTACAGGTCTCCGACAACGAGTGACCTACCTTATGGGGCAATAGCTATAACTATGTATACACAACTTGCGGTAGTGATTGCGTGATGTTGGAATGTCGTGTGGGCCGTTGGAAGCTTGATGCATGACGGTGCTGATAAATATACAAACATTTCAGACTTTCTGACAAAATGAGGGAGGCTAAAATGTCATCTTGAATGTTTGACAACAGGTCGGTGTTATGTTCGCGGAATGAATGCACCACCAGAGTTAATTTTACCTTTGCTTGTGAACTTTTCAAAAGAATGGGAGTGCGTGCTGACCACCAGGTGAATAGGATAATCAAATGAACTGTATTTAAATGTTATAATTCTGGAAACGAACGATTTCGATCATTGTGTCTTATATAAACAGAAAACAAGCTAAACAAAAATACTTATGTTTGGCACCAATTTGCCTTCTGCTATGATGCTTATAAGACTCTGCTGGCAATAGCCTTTAATGTCATTTAGATGCAGATAGTCTTGGTAAATAAGTAACTACCAACTGTTCAAGCATAACCATGTGCCTAAAAAGCAAAGCCCCTCAGTTTTAGCTGCATGGAACGCTGCCAGCGTTTGTCGCAGTGCTGAATCAGCGACTGTCAGACAAGCACGGGGACCGGCGGACCTGCGTAATACAATGCGACGAAGAGTTTGTGCGGTTTATAGCGACAGGATAGACAGAGTCTTTTCCCAGAATGGTGTTTGCTGCAGCTCATGACATACTGGATGCAATTTTAGTCATCTTAGGGCGAGAGAATCTCCGGGACCCCCAAGGCTTTCTCAGATGCCTCTGAGGCTTTCTTAGGGGCCCGCCTGGGCTTTCTCAGAGGCCTTGTGGCTTCCTGTAAAAAGCTAAATTACTGAACAACAAATTCTGGAATTTCGGTGGGCATGCTTTCCACGTGTGTATTAATTTGTGAAAACACTACCACGCTTGAAGACGCTAAAACGTCCAACGCCGAACGCTGAAGACACTAAAACGTCCAACGCCCAATGCTGAAGACGTTAAAACGTCCAACGCCCAACGCTGAAGACGCTAAAGCGCCCAACGCCCAACGCTGAAGACGCTAAAACGTCCAACGCCCAACGCTGAAGACGCTAAAGCGCCCAACGCCCAACGCTGAAGAAGCTAAAACGTCCAACGCCCAACGCTGAAGACGCTAAAGCGCCCAATGCCCAGCGCTGAAGACGCTAAAACGTCCAACGCCCAACGCTGAAGACGCTAAAACGTCCAACGCCCAACGCTGAAGACGCTAAAACGTCCAACGCCCAACGCTGAAGACGCTAAAACGCCCAACACCCAACGCTGAAGACGCTGAAAAGTCCAACGCTTGAAGACGCTGCATAATTCGTAAGTGATAGCCTCCTTGTCGAGGTCATGCTGGTCACATCATGTCGTGTTTGGACGCCCGATAACGTGAGTACGTCCCAGAACATGATTGCAAAACACCGCCCTGTATTCATTCATTTTGTCCTGTAACATTGCACTAAGGACACAACCTTACAAAGTGTAATTCACGGTTTGGTCATCCAAGGCGAAGAAAGATAGCTTGTGTCGTATGGAAAACTAGCAGTGGAACAATGTTTTAGTTTACCGAACCGTAATGTTATCGCCCCAATCACGAACAACTGGTTATGCATGTTAATTATGCATATCGTACACGTAAAGTATTAAAGTATGTCATACAATGTCCCGCGCCGTTTTTATTTGGTTTGGCACATGCTTAGGTCTGGCCTGCAGAGCTTTGGTGCGTTTTTGGCATCAACATTTGCAAACAAGACCGTTCTTTAATTATCGCGTATTGAGCAAGTGATGCTCGTCGTAGCAACTGCCAGTGGAATAGTGTCCGGTAGCAACTGCCATCGTAGCAACTGCAACTGTGATGCTCGTCGTAGCAACTGCCAGTGGTATAGTGTCCCACCAGCACAACGGAGATGTGAAAGTGTCACCGTAAGCCCTGCTATCGGCGGCAGGCTGTATGTGCACCTGTGCTTCAGTCCCTTGGAACACTCCATCCTTAGTGACTGAAGACCTGCAGGACTGCATGCACACCTTGCAACTCACCTGAAATTCTACTTTGAAAAGTATCGGATACTTCCTGTGCTGCTCACAGTACTTGTTAAAGTTGGCCTTCTCAATCGGCCTCCTCGGAATGGCGCGGATTGCTCTGTCCTCCTCCGCTGTGGAGAGAGTGGCGCCATCAGAGCGGTCCACAGTGCGGTGGCGTCGCGACGAGGAGGGTCAGGCCGGGCCGTATGTACACTCGGCCGCACTGAGAGTCGGTTGTCTCGAGGCACGTCGACCGTCAGATGCTGCAGTGCGGTCAGTATCGAGCTCACAGGTCAGTGCAGGAGCGACGCTGCCCGCGGCCCCGGCGCTGCCACAGAACACAGCTGGGATATTTGGACAGCACTGGCTCCACCCCGACAGTCGACAGTCGACAAAGCACCACTGTGCATGAGGTCCACTAACGAGCCTGATCCGTCGCATACGAGTGTGTTCGACATCTGAACAACGTTCTCTACAGAGAAGCAGAACAGCAAGAGCTTCAGCCGGCAGGGCCAGGAAGTAGCCGGACAGGGCTCACACAGCACCGCTAACAAATGACCCCAGCGCACTGATGACAGCGTGGAGCGGTTTCAAGCTTCAAGACGTGTTCCGTTGGCGCTCGAGACAGGCCATTTATCCAGGCAACTTGGTCTCCACGTGGGGCCGGTTGGAACGCTGAGAAAATCGAAGACTCTGTTCCGCACAGACTTCCTTACCGAACCCTGCGCTATTTAAGCTATTTGGCTGCGTGTTGGTGGACGACTTTTTGTATGAAACATAATGTTGAATGAGTCTTCTCTTGCCCAATTTGTTTTGCTGGTGCTGTTGCCTTTAAAATACTGCTTACAAAGAGTTGATCACTATCGATCGTTTTGATCTTCAGCTCCCACTGTTTTGGACACAATTACAGACCCCATTCTTAAAAACAATACCATACTTTTTATTTTTAATGCGCAGTGTAGTCGTTTCCCTTCCTGCTAAGGGGAAGAGCGTGCTGCAATATCCCTACACTGGCACTATGCGCTGTCAGCCATATGGATATAAAAACGTCATTCCAGACATGCATTGCTTATCATGATCTTATCAGTAGCCTTTGTCTTATCCGAGGCCGAAGCAAGTGTGATAATCTCTCGAGTGTCAGGATGGGCTTGATTGTCAGCATATTAGTCCAATGATTGATTACCAGATGGCGTATCAAACCATGACCTCCGCGGAATTACGAAGCATCGGTAGGTGCTTGGTGTCCGATTAATCCCACGAGACCGGCAAGAGAACTATCCTGGGGAACACTGCAATCACGAGACAACATCAAACATATCTATACTTTTTTGGGCTGTTCTTACGGAGGCGCGTAACAGCATCCGAGCTGAATGTCGCGGACCCGCCTCTGGAGTTGAGCAGCGTGCCAGCTGTCAGGTGACTGACAGCAGGGTGCAAACGTCCGATATGCCACGCGAAAGGCTGACCGATGAGTCGCACGCTCGCGTCGGTGCGTGCGACGACGGTTTGGTCGAGACCGGACGCTCGTGTCGGCGCGTGCGACGGCGGTTCGACCGAGCCCGGGCGCTCGCGTCGGTGCGTGCGACGGCGGTTCGGCCGGGCCCGGGCGCCCGCGTCGTTGCTGTGCGACGACGGTTCGACCGAGCCCGAGCCCGAGCGCCGGTGCGTGCGACGGCGGTTCGACCGAGCCCGGGCGCTCGTGTCGGTGCGTGCGACGGTGGTTCGGCCGACCCCGGGCGCTCGTGTCGGTGCGTGCGACGGTGGTTCGGCCGACCCCGGGCGCTCGCGTCGGTGCGTGCGACGGTGGTTCGGCCGAGCCCGGGCGCTCGTGACGGTTGGGCCGAGTCCGGGCGCTCGTGACGGTTGGGCCGGGCCCGCGCGCTCGTGACGGTTGGGCCGGGCCCGGGCGCGCCCGCTTCGCTCACCGATCGGGATCAGACCACTGTTGAGCATGGTGAGCTGAATCCGGCTGGGCAGCGAGCTGATGGACGTGCTTGCGGTGTCCAGGTACTTGTTCTGCTTCTTGGGCTTGGCGTCCAGCGAGCGGGGCGCTGAGCGCGAACGGCGGCTCTTCTTGCGGCGCGGGGCGCTGCTGCCGTGTCGGCTCACCGGCGAGCCGGCAGCGAGGTCCGGCGGCTCGGCACTGGCGCCTCGCAGCTGCACCATACTGACCGACAAACGGTGCCCTCCTCCGCCGACCTCCTCACCCGGCACGGCCAGGGCTGGGATCAGCCGCGATCAGCGCCGGTGCGTCTCAGCCAGTCGGCGCGGAGGCCGCGTGTCGAGCCGGGACTGGAGCGCGGTGTCTCGCGTCGCGCACTGTTGCGACCGACGCCAAACACCAGCGCGCCGCTTCGTCCGCGGCCGGCGGCAGCCCGGGCGACCCCACCGCGCGAGCTCGGCGCAGCCGGCGACACACTGTGGCGTCGTCCCGGGACTGGGCGCTCGGTCCGCGCTCCCACGCGCCGACGCAACTCAACATAAACGCTAACCGACTATTCCTGTCCGGTGGCGGGCGCCAACGGCCGCTCGCCACCGGATTCTGTCTGGCAGCCGCCCCGTCGGTGTCACGCCGGGGTCAGGCCGAGGTCACGCCGCCGTCCGGGGTCAGGTCGGAGGGTGGCCCGGCCGATTCTGGGCCGTCCTGGTCGGTCCGAGTCAGGCACGGGGTCCGCGTGAACGTGTGCACGCGGGCGGCAGACGCCGCCGGAACTGGAGCTGGTGCCGGTGCCGAGATGGGGCGGGAGCTGAGGCACAGGAGGGGTAGTAGGACACGGACCCCGCTCCAAAACATTTTGTGGGGACTGGGGAGGGGAGGACGACGGCACTCGGCAAACAGCTGTGACGCGGTGTCAGGAAAATAATTTTAAACAGCCGCAATGCTGTGAAAGGGAAGATACCTCGGCGTGAGTCAGTAAGATCGCGTTTCAGGAAGGCAACAGCCGTGAGCGATGACTTATGTTCTGAGCCTTAAACAACTGATGTCCAGATGTTGCACACGTATGTCAAACGTCAGCGTAAATATTTCGGTTCGGCCTGACGGTTGACGTCAGTCATGATGCTCGGCCAACAGACGGGTCGCTTCCGTGCCCTCCCGTCCAGGGCTGTCGGTCTAAATCTTCATCAGCTTATGATCGCCTGGCATATTCTGAGGACAGCGAAGCAGGGTAAAACTGTTCACACGACTCCTGGAGTTCGGTCCGAGAGCCGCGCTTTCTTTCTGAAGACTGAGTCACGTCTGTTTGGGTCGGAGCGGAGCGAGCTGAGCCGACTTCGGGTCCATTATTCAAGCGGTCCATGTCGTCTGGTCGTATCCCAAGCATGGAGGCAAAATACAAGGCTATGGGCAAGCAGCCTGATGCGAGCAGATGAAAGGACGGATACACATGTGTGACGTGCAAACTGGACTGGTTGGCTCACGCACATCCACGCTCATGAAATCCCCTTTAAACAGTCTGTGCTGGATTTAGAAACACTCCTGATAATACAGGGACATTTTCCATGAAACTTCAAACAAACTTAGGGCTCCGTATCTCCCGTCGTAACATCAATGCGGCTGCTTTTGGTGTAACAAGGGTAGCGGACACCACGCTTCTTGCGCTGCGGTCCACCAATCACGACCCAGCAAACACCCTTTCATGCCAAGCTTGAGCCTGTAATCTCTGTCGGAGAACAAGCTATGATGGCGCCGCCGTCTTGAACGCCATTTAACGGTGCCTGACGAGTGAGTACATTTTGCACCTTGTACGGACTTTCTGAACTGCGCGGCCCAACAACGTGTGAGCGTTTTATCGCAATTATGGCGCAATGAGATTATGGCGCAATGCAGCTGTTGCGCCACCTGGCGCAAAGCTAGACATACGCTCGCAATTGTGCTGGTGCTGTATTTAACTTAAGAAGAAGTGTGTTGATGTAGCCCATCCGGTATTTACGGAACCATGTCCTGCCCGCTATTGCGGATCATGGTGAAATGTTGGACAGCGATATTATAAAATATTTAATACATGCACTAAAAGCTGTGAGCTCCATACGTGACAATTCATTAATGTACAACCAGGGGTGTCACCTTGCTTACTTTCGGGGGCCTGACACCCTCCCCCTCAATGTTGGCTTGAGCCTCCTCAACGCTCTACTGAGCCCCTCCCTCTCTGATGCATATGAGCAGAAAATGGAATACTGGGCCGATGTAATGCATCATGTATCTGAGCCGTTGATATTCAAAGTAACTAAACGTAATGCAATCAACTGGCATCATTATTGCAAATCAGTATTATTACTATCACATGGGCTTCAAACGAGAGAAGCAATTCCTTCAACACGAAAACAATTTTGACACCGAACAAATATGTTTTTATTCTAATTTTGACATAAAATATGCTAATAAAAATGGGCCTAAGTCCGGGGAGAAATCAGGATTTGGGGGCAGGGTGGGTTAACTTTATTGGCTCAGCCCCCCCCCCCCCCCCCCCCATCGGCAAAGTGACACTCTTGTGCACGATCTCGCATTCAAAATACTTAACGACAAAAATATAGCAAAATGACCTTCCACGATTAAATATTGGCGGTGCAGAGAAATGTTTCATTACATCTAATGGCTTTGAAGACATGAAGGGAAACGATAGTGATGTAGTTATTTACACATTAGCAAAGGATAGGTACCATTCGAGAACAATGTTACGCCACGTAGATTGAAGCATTTCTTTGACGTCAACAGCTTAAAAAACAGACAAATCATGAACAAAAAAATTATCCGGCGCGTGTTACCGTATGTGTCAATAAGGTTCCCTCAAGGTCAAGGACGCTGCATGACATGTCTGGAAATCACCTCTAGCCCTGTTGTTAGAATGTTTGCTGTGCACCCGTGCCATATTCATAATTGGGTATTTCAACGCAGCCATCCTGTGTAGAAGCATAGCAGGTCATAGGCTGACCTCTGGTGACTTAATACCAGGTCATATGTTGACCACTGGTTACCTCATACCAGATCTTAGGCTGACCACTGGTGACCTCAGACCGGGAGCAAATGTTGGCAAGTCTATCATTAACTACTCAGTCTTATTTTCGCAGCATATTGAGGGCCAATGAGATGGCCAAACTTTAGGTGACCCGTTGACCGGTTGCTGGCCAGATTAGCATATGAAATAGCCGGAAATTATTTGCATAAACATTGTTCAAAACGCACGGGACCACCGCAAGACATGCAATACTTTATCTGGCTTAAGGCATGTTGACTCGCTAAAAAGTCATGAGCAGGCGAGGGCTGACGGAGTTATTCGAGGCGAGAAGAGGAAGTAAGGCCACCGTTCGGGGCGCAGAAACGGCTTGGGTGCCCTATCGCGCCTTTTGCAACGCTTTACTAAAACGTAAGTGATAGGATGCCGGTGGCCTGGAGCAAAAAACTAGGTCAAATTAATGCAGAGAAAGATGAGATAAAGAGTCTTCTCATTGATCGACATCAGTTGGTGGCTTTACAACAGCTAGATTTAGTTAGTGGTGCAATTTTCGTATCGTTTCATAACTGTCAGCAGGCTCGTCATTTTGCATTAGACTTGCGAATGAAATGACTGTGTCGAGATTGGACTGCTTCATTGTTCACGCATTCGTGTGCGACACACATGGTGTCATTTTAACGAACCCCGTTCACTGACGATCAGTTAAAATGTGTCGTAGTTTAAATCTTAAGAAAGCAGTTGACGAAGTAGTTAAAATCAGTGGCTTATTGTTAAATGATTCCTGATAAATTGGGTTCAGTCTGCAGGTGTTAAACATGTGAGAGAGCCCAACCTTTAGAGGAATGTGCTTAAACTACGTCACCTAAAAGGAATTTGGTCGCCGTAAAGCCATTGGTGCACGTTAAACACTGACTTTTTATCACCTGTATGCATTGCTTTGGTCTTGGCTTACACATCCAATCATGAACGCTCCGCGGCTAATGCTTTTTTTTCTTTAGCCAGCGGTAAATGCTTTAGCAGCCATTCGCGAAACCGAGCGCACAACCTAATGCGTGTCGAAAAATATTGACTGATACTAGACCGGAGGTGCCTTAGCTCAAGTCTCCGTCTCCAGCCTCGTGGCTCCCAGCGTACCGCCTGCTTCTTCGTACCGTGAAGGTACGATAGTCTGTACCGCAATGGTACGGAGATGGTGTCTCGGTCAGACATTGGATCCCCTGGCCGACGAGGACTTACATCGCATTTACTTCGCCGCTTCTTTTCATATAAAGAAATGCCATTCCACCAAGGACTGCCCTAGGATGCTTGAAGCGACTTGACCATCCTCGGGTTCACACCGATATCAAGGCCAGCCGACTACACATGCAGCCTTTGGACGTAAGGTGTTTGGTCTTTCCTGCTCATCTGAGCTGCATCTCAGAGAAAGCCTTGGTCTTTTCAGCAGACCGTAATTCTGTATGAAGTTTGGTGTACAGTGTGACCTTTGACCAGTGTGGCCGGTGTCTCTTTCTGCGTCATTTCTTCCTGTTTTCGGCCCGTTTTCATTGTATAATTAGCTTAGATCGCTTTTCAAAAACATCCAACGCTACGACTAACAACGCGCACGCCGTCAAAACAACCTTGTTTCCTGTCAAGGCCGACATTCAACGTTTATGTGTAATGATTAAGTCTCGGTCGATGGCGAATAAAGTGTTGTTTGTCTCGTACGAAAGGCACTTTGCAAAATTGCGGAAATCAATCACGATGGATTGGCAATGCGAGCCTTTTGAGCGATAAATGCAAGTTGACTGCCGGAGATGGCTTGGCAGTCCCAAAATTTGACCCCCTCCCCCCCCCCTCCCCCAGCGAGCGCCCCGCAGTGTCGGTGTGCCGGTTCTGAGTCTCACCTGAGCGGAGGTGGTGGCCCGTCTGGCAGCAACAGAGGCAGCAGTGGGGCGGCAGACGCGCCGCCGGCGACGGCCGGCAGGTCCACATCCCTGCACGCGCCCTGCGCTGCCCAACTCAGCGGCCTCGCATGCCCCCGGGACTGAGTCGGAGGCGCAAGCGTGGTGAACACCTCTCCGTACCAGACACAAAAATAATCAGAGCGGGGGCCGACGCTAGCGACGGCTATTGACCGCCAGTCGACGGCCAGATGGAGCTCAGGTTGACGTTTTCCACGAAGTCTTTATATGGACTGGATCATGGCTAGCTCCACTGGCCGATGCGTCTCAGGGCTAGCATGACGCATTACTGCCCCTTCAGTACGCCAGACCGTTTAAAAGGACAATAGCGCTTTCAAGTAAAAATTCAACTGTACACATACTGACACTGGCCAGGCGAGTCTCTTTCGAGCCGCAGTCTCGCAAAATCTTTGTTAATGCCCAGAATTTCCATTTAAAATGGACATCTTCGCGTAATTCCGTCTTCAAAATCACTACTGACTCGATAAAAACGTAGACCGTTAAGCAGCAATTTTTTTTTTGTCCACACGTTGATAACATATGAGTTCACTACACACTGTGACTAAATGTTTAAGGTTCGTAACATAGCACCTATCCTTGAACATAACGACAGATGACCAGCGCCGCAGCCCATGCACCAGCGAGACTGGACTAGCAATAGCATAGCACCTATCCCTTGTACATAACGGCAGATGACCAGCGCCGCAGCCCATGCACCAGCGAGACTGGACTAGCAATAGCAGTGTTAAATTCGCATTGCATTGGTACACGGCTACCGTAGGCGATATTAGGATGAACCACCTCCTTTTTCTAGAAGCTTGCATTGCGTTGGACACCCACTGCCGCACCCATGGGTAAATTTTTGTATCTCTTTGATCGGGCTGGGCCCCAATGTTTGTCTCGGCCCCGTTTTGGCGAACAAAATCGTCGAGAAGCTTCACTCATGGTCATGACTCGCCCAGTATAGTGCGATGTTATAGTTGCAGGCCATTTTCAACAGCACAGCTTGTGCTTGTGGCATGTCGTAAATCACGCACTACTGACACGTGATAAAAGATACACCACACCGGCGCCCACCTAACTCCGCCGGCTTCACAGATCTCCAGCCTTTACGGCCGATACTTGCAGCAGAATGCGTTCTCCACCGACGCCCTGCTGTTGACGACCCAGGTACTGGGGGGCGACTTCAGACTGGCGTACTTGGTGCGCGTTGGGTTGCCGCCCGGCTGCCGCTCGTGCCAGGCGAGGAAGTCAACGGCGCTGCCGTCGCTCCAGCGGAAGTGCCACTTGCCCGGCGGCGCCAGCTCGGGGCGATGCACGAAGCCGATATGGACGTTGCCAAGCTCGGCCTGCAGAACCAGCTGGCCGACGAAGGCGTTCTCGGCGGCGTTCAGCAGCGAGCAGAGGTGGGCACCGCCGCGCTGGGCGGCGCAGCGCTGCTCGGCCAGCAGCCAGGTGGTCGACTCTCGGCTGAGCAGCACGCAGACACCGCCGTGGCCGACCCAGCCGGCCTCGCAGCCCAGCAGGAGGCAGACGGGTGCCTCGAACTCGATCTCCACACAGCCGGGCAGCGCGGCGCACCGCAGACCGCACTGCAACGCAGAGCTCGCGGTCGGGCTGGCCAGCGGCCAGCCGGAGCTGTCGCCGCCGCTGCGGCGCAGCACCAGACTGCTGCACGGCAGGGCAGGCAGCAGCAACAGCGGCAGCAGCGGCAGCAGCGCGCCAGACATGATACGGTCGATGAGAAGGAAAACTGCAATAGCTGACAGACAAGACTGCTGCGGCTGACTTGGAGACGAGACTGTAGCTACAGCTGGCGAAGAGACGAGGCTGTAGCTGCGACTGGCGAGGGGACGAGGCTGTAGCTGCGACTGGCCAGGAGACGAGACTGTAGCTGCGACTGGCAAGGAGACGAGACTGTAGCTGCGACTGGAGGGAAGATGGCACCTGCGACTGGCAGGAGGCCGCACTGCTCCTGCTGGTATATACCCCCTATCAGCGCATTACGAATTGCGTTTGGCTTGAAAGAGAACCGCGCAGAGCTAGACAATGTTTTTCTTCACTTTACTCAGATTGATCGGCAATCACACGACACTGACGCGCACTGCAACGTGCAATGTTATTCGAGCTGCTGATAACACTGGACATAATTATCCTGTTGTTGCCCGCCATAAAAGTCGCAATGTGAAATGCAGTTTGCGTGACGTTTCGCAGTTGGGCGGGTGCGTTATCCAGTTACTGAGAATTGGTACGCAGAGACACAGCGTCGCCTGAACAAACACATAAATCCGGACAAAGTCGTTAAATTACATCAAACAAGTAAGACTGAAGGAAAACAAGAATCTTATTCTCGCCAATGACCGCATTCCATTACTTAACCCTTGCCAACGTGCCTGCATACGTTTTGGGATGCGGACCTCATGGCCGAACCGAACTGAAGCTTGCGGATGGCCGTTGGAATACCCGGCAATGAATATCCGTGTAGTCCTGGGTTGAGCTCTGCAGCTCTTCGGTGGAGCCTTCGCCCCCCCCCCCCCCTGTTTGTCTCGTTCCCAACCCCTTTTTCCACGGTGCTCCAACTTGGAACTGAAATCACCAAAAGGCCGTTAAAACCACCAGGAGACAACAAGATGCACTTGTCTTGGAAAAATCTGAACTTCGACCCTCCGATCAATGCTGTGAAGCCTCCGTGGTGTGTCGTGGTGTGTGTGCTCTTGCCCGAGTCGGCAGCGTGGCGGAGTGTTGGCTCCGGCGAAGCGTCGTGCTGGTCCGTGCATTGGGGCGGGTACAGAACTTGTCATCGGCACTCCAGTGACCTTGAGACTGGCTGGGGGCAGCCTGTCCTCGGAGCCTTTGTTGAAGGCATAAAGCTATGGTTTCACGCGGGCATTATTACAGGGAATGTCTTTGTGCCCTTGCGGGCCAGAACTTATTATAATGTATTTATAATTAATGGGAGCGCGTCGCACGTTGCCACGCCCTTTCAGGGAGCGCCAGCGACTGCACTGGCCGTATTAGCACTTAGGGGCCATGGTGCAGGAATATGACGAATTCTAATGCGTTATTAATGTCAGCAACTTCATAATTTCTGGATCGGTAAAAGGGCTGAAGATCAGCAAAGACCTTGCGATTCAGGGGATTTTGGGTTATCAATGGCCCTAATACTACCAAAGCGCCGAACATGGGTGCAGAGCCTTTGGCGGTACATTCATGACTCATCAAAGAACTTTCGAATGTTGCTGATTGGTGTTTTCGACCACCGCCGGGTCGAGCAGGGCATCATGGTGACTGTCAAGGTCCCCGGTATGATGTCAAGTGTCCATCCTTGGCCACGGGACCAAAACGGCAAAGGCGGCCCATGCACAAATAAAAACATGTCAGAACGTAGGGAGACCCCTGAGACGAATTCGGGCCAAACAATCAATGGTATGGGTGTGTAAACACAGCATGAACATGTCCTCGGGACCCAGGGGTGGCAAAGGGTCTTTAGAAATTAAGGAGGCCCGAAACAGTCAGAGGCCTTAACATACTCCGGGACCTCGAGGCAATGAGTCTGATAGTACAAGAATCCAAGGCTAAAGATAGCCTCAGTCCTGAAACACTCAATGGTTTCACTGGACGCTGAGGATATCTAGAGCTCAGCAATCGTTCGGACTATGAGGAAACCCTTAAGCGGCGAAGGACGACGGGGCATTAGCGATCACCAAACAGCCACGTCAAAGACGGCTCAGAGTTCGGTCTTCTCGTCTAGCCTTTTGAGACCGAGCGTATTCTATGACGTAATTAGCTGTTTTCCCGAACCAAGTGCAGTCAGAACATCAGCACGGCCACGGAGACATCAGTACGGAGACATCTTAAGCCACCTGGTGGCAGAAATCGAAGCAATAGTTCTCGCATCTGTCGCCACCTCCGATGTGGCGAAATGATCGCGTGTAGTCCACGAATGGGTGGGCGGACAGATCAGCAGTTGTTTTATCAATTTTTTATTCCGACAATTATCACGCACCCACATCGGATCATCTCCAGATTCTAATGAATGTCAAACCGCAAGTTACGGAGGTTTCGTTTGCAATGCGGCACCCTTGCGTGATGGGACCATAAACATGGGCCATCGCCATGCCCAAAGACGGCGAACCACATGATCGCTCCCTCCTGCTGGAGAGTGGGCCTGTCTATCGGGAGCAGCGGCAGACCGCAGAGTCGCTGAAGCGGCGGTAGTCGGCCGGGGAGGAGTCCCGCCGCTGCACCAGCGGAAGCCGACCCGGGGTAGCAGCCCAGCCGCCGTCGGGCGCCGGGGAAGACACGCGTCGGAGCGGCTAGCCCGACCCCAGCTGGCGGGACGGGCGGGACGGCGAGCCGGGCTGCCGCTGTTCGCCCTGCATCCGGACGTGTCCCGCGGCGCTGGGAGCTTGTGGCAGAGCTGATGCTGGTGGTCGCAGCGGGTGTTGCATTGCACGACAGGCGCTTCGACGGGAGAGCATAGGCGGACTATAATCTTTGTTGCCTTCGGTGGTCGTGTAGTGTAGTCAGCTCTGCTGACGGTACCGCTCCCGTGGCACTGTCACGCGTGCGTGTGCGTGTTCATTATCTAACCGCACAGCCACCTTTGCTGACCACATTTCCGCACCTCTCGCGACGCCTGTCCACCCGCGAGCCATGCAGGGGCGACGGGTCGAGCGGCGTCCCAGCCCCAGCCACGCGGCAGCAATACCACACGCTCCGGACTACAAAATATTTATTGTACATTGACGAATGGCCACGCGATGTGAAGGGCGAGCTGTCCGGCGATCACGGCATCATAACACGAGACTCACGCGACACCACTGGCGCCCTGACGAATTTGGACGGGCCGCGTGCGCCGCCCGGCTCGCCCGGCCTCTCGCCGGCCGCGCGGCCGCCCGCTCGCCGAGCGTCCGGCCGCGGCGCCGAGTAAAAACAAACGGGGCGGCCGACAACCCGGCGTCCCCCGCGCCGACCACAGCTATTCACACTAGACCTATGTACACGGTGAACCATAACAAGCGCAACATTGTAAAATGACCAAACGCGCCGAACGCGCCAGGCCCGGCCGAGCGCCGGCCCGCCCGGACACTCCCCTCCCCGAGGCTCGTGCGACGATGGAGCGCGTGCGCGCGCAGGCGCCGGCGGCGCCTCGTGAAAATATGGGTGATTCATGAATCGGAGCTGGCGGTGCCTCTAGGCCTCTTCTTCCTCCTCGTGTTTGCGCTTTTTGCCCCTGTTCGAGTCTGAAAGCAGTGCAACCGATCAGTGATAATGCAAAGGCGCTTACAATGAGAAGGGAGCTCGCAGCCCGAAGTACACTCACACTTACCCAAGGGTCCAGAGAGACTTGATGGAGTCTTATTTGAACTAGGGGAACTGTGCAGCCCGCGCACGCAGCTCAGGTCGCCTCTTCACAGGCCAAAATCGTTCTAAGACGTGTGCATGGTAGCTGCTCGATCTGGCACGGTTTTCAAGCAACATAGCGATGTATGGAAGTCCAATCTGACGCATGCGACTTAATTCGAGGGGAAAATATGGCATTTACCAGTCGACAGAACTCCACAAAAAATCAAGGCACAAACTAGATCCTCCAGACAGAAACATTCACAATAGTTTTGTCCGTCGCAGGGAAGGCTCTGATCACTGAGCCACAACGCAACTACATACGCATGGTTCCCTCCGTCAAAGAATTTACGCCAATGGGCCGCCGAATACGACTGAAATTACGTTGGTGCCCGCTCGATATGGAAGGTCATGCGCATGCAATAGACGTCATATGCATTGACAAATAGTATTACAATACAAAGGTGTGAAACGAATACACAAATTCACAACCATCGGGCAAGAACCAATGTCACCTGCCCCATCCCACGCAGCTGAAGCTGCAGAGGTGTGGGGCTACACCACTAGTCCTTTCAAAGCCACGATAAAACGGAGTGCTTTGCCGCAGCATTCGCAGTATTTGATGATGCATATGTTACGTTTGAACAAATCTAGCTCAGGTCATGCTAAGCCACTGTCTGACGTCATTTATGAAAATATACAGCACGATTTTACGTGAAATATTCGTTTTCCTGTCCCGCAGGCAAGCTCTGTCCATACAAAAAGCTGTTTTCTGGCTGCAAGCCTTGGGGATGATATCACTGCTTGGTGACCTGAAATGACCTGGGACACTTTTCTGCAAATATACCCCATGAATGCATAAGGCCAACCGCGATTCCAGTTTCTTTACAGTACTTAGGTGGTTCCGGAAACGTGACTTGAACAGACGCACTCATTCACCCACTGACCCGGAGAGGCTCTCGCAATAGCACATGGCAAACCCTGCCGCGCATCCATCCCGGCAAGGCATAATTTGTCAACTCTTACCGCCAGCAGCAGCGGCGGCGGCCTCCTCCTCCTCCTCGATGACATCATCATCTTCTTCCTCCTCTTCCGCCACTTCGTCAAAGTCGTCATCGTCACCGTCGTCGATGTTGTCTTTGTAAATGGCCGACAGTCCCACCTCTTCTTCATCATCTTCTTCCTCATCATCTTCCTCGTCCTCATCTTCTTCCTCTCCTCCCACGCCGTCTTCGTCTTCGTCCTCCTCACCTGCAGGGCGATGACACAATAGCACGCGAAACCCGGTGACAGCCGCGCGAACTTGCCACCAATAACGCACAACACACTTCAGTGCAACTGGTGAATGTGGGCCAACATCCAAGCGCTCCAGCATATCGACAAGGATTTCACATCGGGGTGGAGTGGGAACCATATGGGGACGTTACGCTTTTGTAGCTTTTTACAATAAAAAATAAGCGTATGGGGATCTGACCCTTTTATACCATACATGTGGAGGGATGTACAACCGCTGCACATCACGTTAACTCTTATCCTCCCCCAACGACTTATTATATAAAGCGAACCTACGCATTCTCCGCATTGCCCCGCCCAAGGGGCAGGTCGCGACATGGGTCATTGCGGAACACAATAGGAGCAAGACACAGACACCCCCTACCCCTAGGCACGCACATGTACACAGATCGTGTTTCTTTCTCAAGGCAGCCTGATATGCAAGGTCTGTTCCTTCCCCACATTGGCGAGGCATGTAAATTTTGCTCCTTCCTCGCAGCAGCCAGGTACGCACATTTTGTTCCTACCTCATGGAAGATAATGTGTCTCTGGGATTGAACCCCGTGTTGCCAAAAGTTGGGTGAGGGAGAGAGGGGCCCCGATTCCACCCATACTCCCCATGAAGCCATTCAGGTCAGAATATGGACGTAAAAGTACCTCGTAACTGTTTCCGACACCAGGAAAAATGATCTCCAGGATTTAAGGAATTTCTATCTCGGACCACCAGAATACCCAGCAAACGAAGTGAGGGAAACCCTGTCCGTCAAATGAAGGCGGAATGATATTTACTTGGAGCACCCAGTTCTGCCTACACATTTTTGCCTCGCGGGTTGCTGATGGGAACGCAAGAGCGCCACCTCAAGTGACTGGCGCCAGCGGACTGTACCTGGCGCCCATGCATCGGCACTCGACGCGCCTGACCCGGCCGTCGCGGGTGCAGCTACAGCTGCCGTGCTCGATGCAGCCCAGTTGTTTTGCCCCGTAGGATACGGGCCAGAAAAGCAGCTCTCCGCTGTTTGACTAAGACACGCAGCTTCTCTTCAGTCTAATTGGTAGTAATGCAATGATCACCGAGCATTGTTAAGCAGCGGAGCACAAACAATTTACTGAACATCAAGAATTTTGGGCGCAAGTGCTGCTATCAGTTATAGCTGTCAAAATCATTGCACGCCGTCCCAAAACACGAGGATATCGATAGTTTACCGACTTGCAATGATCCACGGCTTCTTCCAGCAAAGGTCTTGGAATGACCAGCACACCTGGACGCCATCACCCGCCAGATACACCCGCGGGCCCATGGATGAGCGTGCGGGGCGACTCCTGGTTTGTTTTGCGCCGGGTGCAAGACACCCCTTGCTCCACATGTCCTTCGCCGCCTTTCTGCTCTGACAGACAGAGGCAGTGACAAGGCATTGGCAGCGAAGCGACCCGATAGTTAGACACTCGGCAGCCTTGGCTCACAGGATACATCAGGGATGTTGCCAGTGTGAAATCATACCGTCGGCGGCCTCCTCGTCGCCGTCCTCCTCCTCATCCACGCCGTTCATCTCATCGTCCGAGTCTTCAACCTCCTCTTCGTTCTTGTCGAATCTGCACACGTGGGGTACACAGTCACGACACGCGCGATCTCCGCAATCTACGAAAGCACGCACCGCGCCAACAGGTATGACACAGACAGAGGAAAACAGCGGCTGTGATGCAATGAAACGACATAATTAACTACCCAAAACAAAACATCAGAACGACCCAAAAGGAAGAGAATAATTTCTTGACATGCAGTGACATGCATGCAGTGTTGCTATATGATGACGTGTAACTTCTAAAAAGCCACTGGATCTTGTGGAAAGTTACGAAATATAAGGACATACGTAAGTGAGAAGATTGAGATCAGATAAAACAACCTCTTGCTATTTTGCGATTAGTTCGGGTGGCCTTCTGGGTGCCTGGATGCCACATTAAGCGGGGGCGGGGTGTGGGGGAGGCGAGCACTTATGGGAGATGAGGCAAACAAGAGATGGGAAGCTCCATGGATTGGTCCAGATTCATCGACGTTGTTATATGAACAGTGAGCTCTCACGTTTAAACCTTAGTTTTTCGGCATCACTAGGGTTTTCTTGTGCTGCTTCTTTCCTACCCTGCTAGGGCGGTTCGCCACACTGCTGACCTGTCCAGAATACAGCATTGTTTTTCTTATAAACGTAGACCGAGCATCTCAGCAAGTCTTTGAAACCCATCGCAATTACTCGTCGGCGCCAGACCTACCCGTCCAGACCGACCAGCGACGGCAGCATCTTGAACACCTCGTCGCGGTACTTCTCCAGGTTGGTGACCTCACAGTGGAAGAGGTCGAGATTCTTCAGGTTGGCAAGGTCAGCCAGCGGCTTGAGCGACTCAAGGTCCTTGATGCGGTTGCCGCTGAGGTTGAGCGACTTGAGCGCTGTGCAGCCGGCCAGCGCGTTCAAACCGCCCGAGATCCGGTTATCGCTCACCTCCAGCTGACGGAAACGTGACCACGGTAAGCACGGTAATGCTGCACGGGAGGGGCGTGTGCGCCACGGTGGTAATGCAATAACGGCAGCTGTAGTTGATGGCAATACCAGCTGAGGCCCCGTGTAAAAGCGGCCTGCACTTTCCGTTGTTCGTGATTCGTTGTTGAAAACCTGCTTTCAGGGGTCAGATTGCTGTGCTCGTTAAAGGGTAAGTTAAATTGCAGACCTTTTATTGGCACTTTTGGCCGCCTTAAGCATAAAGGAGAATGAAGGTCTCCCAAAGGGGGCGGTTTTTATGCAGCATTGTTGTCGCAGTTAAGCGCCACATGAGCTGGGTTCACGGCGGACGCTCGACCCCAGCATCGTAATTGTGAAAATACAGTGAGCGAATGCCTCATCATACAAAGAACGAGAATCCTAGCGTTTGAATCCCTTTTGAATCCCTTGAGTGAACGAATGCCTCATTATCCAAAGCACAAGAATCCTAGCGTTTGAATCCATTTTGAATCCCTTGAGTGAGCGAATGCCTCATTATGCAACGAACAAGAACCAAAAGTGGTATAGCAGCATAACCCGGACAGTTTCGGCTATAGTCCTTTCATAATCATAAGCTCAAGTCTCTGCTCCACGCCCAGTAGAACTGAGTGAGCACGTTCCAAATATGGGTTCAGCGGCATTGGCTAACGACTGGCGTCTTCAGTACTGTCATCTAACCTACGGCATTCTGTTTAGAATCTCCCATGCGTTTAGCGAATTACGTGTTCATCACCCAAAACACAGACATGTATCCAGTCAAGGAACACAAGACGGAATGGACGCGTTCGGGCGAACTAAAACGGGCACCACCTGGCTTTCGCGGGCCAGCTCCCGATCTAGCCGGGAGGGCCGCAGGCCCGCGGGAGAACCATTCAAAACATCTTCGTCTTTAGTGCCTACCGGGACCTTCACATGACCTCCAGGGGCCTGCCGACCTTGCCAGCCCACTTCACCTTGGTGGCGGCAGTGGCATATGCCTGTTTCATGGGCACCAATGGGGCCCCACACATCTCCATTTTGAGCCTGACACCTCGGACCCCACGGGGCTACCTATGCCACCTGCGAGATCAGCCCGCCGCCGGGCCAGCGTTGGCGCGTGTGCCGACGAACGTACCTTCCTCAGCTTGGGCAGTGCAGGAAAGCCCTTGAGCGAGGTGAGACCGGCGCTGTTCAGACTGAGCACCTCCAGGTTGGAGAACTTGTCTGTCAGACCATCGATGGTTGGCGACTTGCAGTTGTCCAGGTTCAGCTCGGCCAGCTGGCGGGCAGTGTCCAATGTGTGACCGCACGATCCTCCAGTGTGCAGCAGACAAGCAGCCATATACAGATAGCATGTGCACGATGAAAACACATGCGAAGAAAATACACTCGAGCCTGTTGCGTATTGCAACACCGTACCTGGTTTGCATGACCTCGGATGAGGGATTCGGTCGCGTCCTGGAAGTGTTTATGTCAGACTTCCTTTCACCCAGCCCACGTAACATAAGATGTGAAGTATTATGACCAAGAAAATGGCAATGGCAATGACAGGCCACTCCACATGAGGAATTGGATGGGCAAAAAAGGAGTTGTACCTGGAATCGGAGGCGAATTTAGCTCCTACGACAAAAAAGCAGGAATGTTCCACCTTTCAATTAGGCGTGAAATGTGACAGCCATCACAGAATGTTGCGATATTTTCAACCCAAGTGGCACCATAATGGATCGGGGGACCATTAAGCCCAGCATGTTCTTTACCATAAACTTACAGGTAACAATACCTCACAACAGACCCTGGGCCATGAGCTGGCGTAGTCCAACCTCTGCTCGCCCCACCTTTCCAGGCACCCCCATTCCCGGCCTCGTCCTCACAACAAACTAAAAATGCGGGTACAGGCAAGTACCGGTGTAGTTCTGGATTGATTTCGGAGTAAGTTGGGTTATGGGCTCCTCATCCAGCCTCCGCCTTCAACCAAAGTGAGCAAAAAAGCGACAACACCATCAAGCTTGATGCCTTGAACTTCGTTAAAAACACAAGTAGGTCCCTTGTTGACTGCCATACTTTTTCGTCACGCTCGTGGACATGAGACTCTTTATCATTTTTTTTTTATTTCCCAGGAATATTGACGTGAGGACATTTGGAAGTTTGCAAATTAAAGAATTTGTATATTTTCAAGCCCAATTTGAGCCAAACGACTGCGCCGAAATTAAGTAAACGTATCTAAGGCGCCTTCATCACACCCCTTGCAGTGTATTTTGACTTATAATCCATTCCTAATCACCACAAGCGGAAGAAAAACATTAAATTTGTTTTGTATTCTGGCGCCACCATCCAGAAAATGCAGCGAATTTCGCGTGGAAAAACGAAGACCTACCCAATGAGGATTCCCTCGAGACGACATACAAGACATTATGTGCATAACATTGAGAAATTCCAGAGGGCTACCTACGCACGAGCCTCACGAAACCCCGACCCCAGGAACAGCGGAGCGATCGGCTTTGTTTCCGTGCGACACCTAT
>NW_023596545.1:38561683-38622392 GCF_011947565.3 Pollicipes pollicipes | reverse complement strand
CCGCAGCCGCTCGCCGGACCTCTCGCACAGCGACGGCCAGCTGGGCGCCTCGCCGGCCGCCAGCCCGCGCGGCTCGCGCTCCGGCACACTGGCCGGGTCGCAGCCGTGCTGCTGCAGCCAGTCGGCCGAGCTGACGCGGCCGGCGGTGCGGCGCCCGGCCGCCGACGGGGCGCGCCAGCACCGGCACCGGCCGCGCGGCGGCGAGCGCCGGCCGCACCGGCGCCGCCTGCAGCTGGAGCGGCAGGCGCAGAGCCTGGACGGGAAGCCGCGCAGCAGCTCGGCGCAGCGCCGTCGCCAGGCCACGCTGCTGCGCCAGACCACCGTCGAGGTGCCCGACTGCGCCTACCTACCGCGGCTCGACATGGATTCGGGCAGCCTGAGCCGCGCCACGCCGCACCGGGCCGGGTCCAGCGCGCTCGGCAGCCAGCGCTCGTCCGGCCTGCTTCGCCAGTCGACGCTCGACACGTCCGAGGCGGAGGCGGCGCCGTCTCGCCTCTCCAGCGCCTCGCTGGCCGGCCGCTCGCCGCGGCCCGGCTCGGCCGTGTCCGGCTCGGCCTCGCTGGTCGACCTGACGGCGGCCGGCTCCGAGCTGGTGGCGCCCATGCTGCCGGTGCTGGCGCAGGCCGTGCGGAAGCGCGCGGCGCTGGCGCAGGGCGACAAGAAGCGCGCGGCGCGCCGCATGCGCTGGGTGGTAATCGCCACCGGGCTCTCCCTGCTCGTCATCAGCGTCTGCATGATCGGCGTCACGCTGCGCATGGCGCCCATGATTGACGACATGGGTGAGTCGGAGTAATTCGCGATGGCGTTCGTCAACGTTGATGTTTGCGACGATATGGGTGAGTCGGGCAGTTCACGGTGGCATGGAACTCGGGGTGACTCGTAGCGACGTGGGTCTGGACATTCGGTGATGGCAATGGAGCATATGTATCCCGTATTGGCACGGACCAGTCTGGGCACTCCTTAATAGCATGGATGAGCCTTGCCGGCCCGCATTCATATAGACATCACTGCCGATTAGTCGCAGTAGGGCAGCCAACAATGCTAACAGGCCCTGCGGAACATTTGCGGAAGCATCGGCATTCCACAGGTGGTGACTGCAGATGCCTCAGAAGCGGACATCACATATGTGTACATATACACCGCTGACCTGATGACCTGACGATGGCCTCGGGGATGAAGTTTTTCACCGTCCACTAATTTATCGAGTGTTCGTGCCGCTCCTTTGGCCGCTCGCCGCCCGCATGTGATCTCATCGTTAGCGGAGCACGGCGGCTGGGCCTCCAGCCAGCCGGGGGCCGAGGCTCGTACCACCACCTAGCCACCGTGCGATGGCGGCTGCCAGAGCGCCACGCCGGCGGGGTCAGCAGCGCATGCCCGAGGCCGCTATCTGTGGCATGTTTGGTCACCGATGCATTCGGCAATGGTTATTATTCTGGCTGTTATCGGAAAGATAGGAGACGCATATATGTTTTTAAACAAGACAACGTTCCTTTGATAGATCAACCAAAACGAAACGAGCCTAGCTTGAAGAGAGCTGTATGGCAAGCTGTATTGCATCCCACCTTTTTTGTACTTTTCACTTATTGTTATATCAATACGGACGTACGATTTGGCGAGCATTGTCAGTTTTCTCGGAATCGCTCGGAATCGCTCAGAATTTCGATTTGCAGTAGCCGTCCCTGCGGGAGAAATTTTATTTGATTCCTTGCTCACCACTATGAAAGTATTACAGTTCGTTTGCCCCGTTTTTTCCAACGTATGTGCTGTGTAGTGTTTGGAACGCACTAAGCTACGAAAGCTAGAAACGCTCGGTTTAGTTAACAAGATGCGCGGACATGGAGCTTTTATTCCGTGAACCAAGTTGCAACTTTGCCGAGTTGTATCGGCTGTCCAAAAAATCCAAAGATATCTATCCCTGTCCGTTCAATTGCAGAATGAGAGTTTGGAAACTTTTTTAATCGCCAGTGTTTGGAATCCAACCGACGCCTCCAATCCGGGTACGGCACAGTTCAACAAGCGCGCTTTCAAACGTCAAGAGTCACATAACGTGCCGAGGATCGCAACATACAACTCACGATGCCCGCACAAGGCGTGGTCAACAGACCAAGCTTTACCAGCTGCCTCTGCACCTCGGGGAGCCGTCAGAGGCAGCGTGTCACCTTTGATCACTGTCTCTCCGGCGGACAGCCTCGGTGACGCTGAAGCGGCGCCGCCCACCTCACCGCCCACCTCACCGTGGACGTTCGTCACCTCGCAGCAGCACCGCACGTTTCGATGCTCGCGGGAAAAGGTAGCTGGCGAAAACGTTTCTTTCGCGAATAGGCCTCGGACCTTAGGAGATGTTTGTCCTCGGTCGAAGCCAGGCTTGGGATGATGATCAGCCAACGGCCGTCACGCTGCTTCTTTTCGTGATGAGCGCCGTTACGACTGCTAGTCCTGCGCAAGGGAGCACGCAATATGTCACAATAGGGGAACAGCCGACAGTTGTTCGCTGATAGCCCAGTTTGGCGCGCCGGAGGCGCATGAATTTTGTTGAATGACCAAGTAGCATCGCGCGTTCTCGCTCTTCATAATTTATATGTACAAACAGACTTTTTAGTGTCGGTTATTGAGCTATAACGATAACAATGGCGGACATTTCAGCACATTATGATGCATATAAGAGCCCTGATAAGAGGACACATGCCCCGGACCGATATATGGCCCTTCAACTCCCCAGTGCGTCTCAGCTTGGTGTCTTGAGCTGGTTGACGTGTCGTCGATTGCCATCAAGATGACCAGAGCCCAGGCTGTCACCTGTCACCTGTCACCTGTCACCAGGCTGTCACCATGCCCCGCCACGGGTGTCGGCTATGAAGCGGACGCGCCGGTCCGCCGCTCAACCTCCGCTGCATCAGCCCACAGTCCTCCGCTGCATCAGCCCACCGTCCTCCGCTGCATCAGCCGACAGTCCTCCGCTGGACGCCTCGCGGTGCTCCGCTACACAGCTCACATCCTTCCGCCGCATCAGACTCAGTCCTCCACAGCCATCAGCCGACAGTTCCTCCCTCTGGACGCCTTCGCGGTGCTCCGCTACACAGCTCCATCCTTCCGCCGCCGCATCAGCTCAGTCCTCCACCAGCATCAGCCGACAGTCCTCCGCTGGACACCTCGCGGTGCTCCGCTACCCAGCTCACATCCTTCCGCTGCATCAGCTCAGTCCTCCCACCGCATCAGGCCGACAGTCCTCCACTGGACACCTCGCGGCTTGCTCCGCCCTACACGCTCCACATTCCTCTATCCGCCTCTGCATCAGCTCCAGTCCACTCCACAGAATCAGCTGACAGTTCTCCGCTCGCGCATTTCGCAGTGCTCCCTCTTACCTCATATCACCGTCCTCGCTGACACAGTCCACAGTGCTCCGCCCTGCAATCAAGCCTACAAGCCCTCCGCTGCCCGCACAACGCGCGTCATCCACTGCCCAGCAGCCCTTCCGCTTCCGCTTCTGTTCGTATTGACCGTGGCCACGTTTTAGGCTCAGACGTGACGGCCTACCTGAGGCACCTGTGGTGTGTCGAGGCCAGCTCTCAGGGGGGGCACTCGGCACGCCACAGCCGCGGCTACTGGCTCGCCAACAAACACTAGGGTGCAGTGGCGCGCGTGGCCGCCTTCAAAGGCGAGTAAATGTTTGGACGGGCGCGTTGTCGGTGATGTAGTGGTTCCGGGCGCGGCGTCGGTGATGGACACGTCACCGAGGCGCAGGCCAGGTGATCTCCGCCGGCCGCGACGGCCCGACTAGCGATGCTGCGCGCCGCATCGGTTCCGTCGCTGAGCCGGCGCTCCAGTTCCAGGAGGATGAAATCGATGACAGCGTGCAGCGGCCGGAAGCTCGGCGGCGCGGCTTGCTGATTAGAGCGTCGTTCAGCAGTCGGCAGATGCCCGGTCATGCCTGAGCACTAGGGTTGTAGCCGTCACGGCTCATCGCGTCTCTCTCTCTCTCTCTCTCCCTCCGCTTCTGTCTCTCTCTCTCTCTCTCCTCTCTCTCTCTCCTCTCTCTCTCTCTCTCTCTCTCTCTCAGAGAGAGCTACTAGAGAGAGAAGATAGATAGAGCGCGAGACGAGAGTCTATCTCTCTTCGCTTCGATATATCGCTCTCGGTCTCAACAAGATATTAAGCCATATTCTCTCTGGTCCTCACCCTCCTCTCCTCGCCCCCTCTCTCTCCTCTCTCTCCGCCCTCTTTCTCTCTCCGCGTGGCAAGCACTCAGCTCCGGCCGCCGGATCGTTCATGCGTGTGAGATTGGACGGCGGATTGTACGAGGCCTCCGCTTCAGGACTCCCCCGACTGTGGACCGTGGAGCGCGTGCTGTGGCAGCGCACCGGTGTAGTCATGTTGGCAGACCCAGTGTATGGCATGGCAACTAACATTTCCGACCTAAATATAATTTTTCATTCCCCCAATAACCTCATGGTCATTGGTTACGTATCGGTTAAATGCGACAGTAACGCTTTGGACGTAGTTGATGGTAGCTTAGACTCGAACGACCGCATACAAAACTGCACTTCCAAGCATCCATAATGAAGCTCACCGGGCCACGGCAAGCACAGATGCCATGCTGGAGAAGTGTACAAATATCACATGCAGGAATTCTATGAATTAATGCACAGTTGCTCCACACGATGGATGGACGCCACCGCGTCGTGCGGTGTCTCTGGGTCAAGACGCGTTGCGGACGAGCAAAATGTCAATAGCCGCCCTGGCCAACACAGCCGTCAACATCACGGCGGAGCCGTTGTGATGGTGCGCGGCTGTCTAACACAAACCCTAGTGTCTGGCTCGTTACCGTTTTACTGCTGGCACCCGATCCACACCAGGCCCATCGCTGCTGTGTGGTGTGTGGCTTAGCGCGGTGCGGGAGCAAACCCATAGACAACTTACCTCATAGAGCGTTGTCTCGTCATGCATCAGGTGATGAGCAAGCTGGTCAAACAGCCAGTTTGTGACGGACAAACAAAAGGAGAACTCGACTCAGCGCCCGGCCCCCATTGCACTTCCTCGTTGGCGCCGCTGGGACAAAAATGGCAGAGAGGTAAAATTGCACCACTTTTCTCATCTGCCGAGCATTGCTGCGTTTGCTTGTTTAGAAATCAGGCGCTTGTTAAGTCTTATGTAGAGACTCTATGTTATCTTACACCTAGTTAGCACCAGACAACAACTGGCAGATAGCGATTACCCTAACCAGGGTTTCTGCTAACACGCGCTCGGGTGGCCGGTTGAATACCCTTCACTCGGGTGAGGGGTCAATTCGAACCTTCCCCAGAGATCTCAGAAACTAAGAGAGTTAGAGACACCAAATTGGCAAGATGTGCTGGCCTGTGCATTAAATCACTTGCAGCAAAATTTGAGGTTCCTAGGTCATTACCTTCGGGTCATATAAGCTCAAAGAAGGTCAAACTCCAGATGGGTGTCCTAAGTGCCCCCGACCTTTTCATGCAAGCGCCGTGAATCTAGATACCTGTTCTAAGAAAAAGGTCACGGGTGCTTAGTTAAGGTCAGTGACCTTGTTTTATCTTCCAAAGGTCTTGGTGACTAGAATCTCACAATGTTATTTTGATTTGACATTTGAATAGGCGTCAAAAATTACGCTAGACAGCATGTTCCTAAAAATAAAATTTTGACCTGGGCTGATTTAGGTCACTGACCTTTTAAAAAAGTCCGTTAGAAGATGTGCAATGCGGCACCATTTGTCAATAAATTGAAAATGATTACCAGAAACTATCCCGTATAGTGCGCGCTAGAGTAAGAGAAAAAGGTTGGTTTTGACCTTGATCTGAGCTTCATACCTGGCCCAAGGTCAATGAAATTCGTTCAGTCAATTGCTGTGTTGCCTAAGAAACCATCTCAGAGATGTATTACTCAGTCTTACACTCCGTTGTTGCATCAGATTGAACGAATCCCTGGAAATGGTCTTCACCAAATGAATTGCCTGACTGTGACCTGTCGTTGGTCAGCGATCTCGCAAGGTACATCCCATTTTTTATATGAAACGATCCGCTTTTCAATGGTCTTCAGCTATGCAAAGTTTTGCATGGCTAGCCGC
Organism: Pollicipes pollicipes; assembly: GCF_011947565.3. Classification (NCBI taxonomy): domain Eukaryota; kingdom Metazoa; phylum Arthropoda; class Thecostraca; order Pollicipedomorpha; family Pollicipedidae; genus Pollicipes; species Pollicipes pollicipes. The sequence goes on along the minus strand of NW_023596545.1, from coordinate 38,616,313 downwards.
CCCGTTCGGAAATCACTTTGGGAAAGCCTTCGGGGCTCACATCGATTCCCCACTCGATCGCGCGTTAAAGATATTGAGCATGCGATAATTGTTTTACAATGTTATTCTTCCGAGAGCAAACAGAAGCTATGATTTGAACGTCCGGTTTTCCAGGAAGGCTTGCAATGGGCGTGCCTCGGGCCCATGGGTCGATATTTCGCTTGGTGACTTCATGCAAACATGATGGCTTTGGAATGTTTTAGGACGGTGAGCTACCGGAATGCATCGGTTTATTCAGTCGAGGCGAACAACACTACATTATCGACTCAGGCATTCAGAACAGAATCAATACCAGTCCAAATGTTGTTTCTCTCGATGTCATTTCCTTCCAGGCCGCAATGCTTTCCTAGAATTGTAACTTTCCGACGAGGAATTAATCCTCCCGTTCCATCGATTAATCATTGCCTATAAAGGTGGCGTTGTTTTGCCGCGATGACGTCACCATGTGGTCTCAGCGCGGCGACCGACCCTCCGCTGCCTGCGGGTGATGATGCGACCAGGACAGAGGAGTCTTGTCCCAAACCTCGGCCGTTTCCAAACATCCTCGCTGTGGTATCGCCCGCACAAGTTCTGGGCCCCCAGTCCGTGGGCCGCCAGCGTCAGTCCCGGTGTCTCACCACGGCGGCTGGAGCCGGCAGTGCCGTGTCGCCTCACTGTGCTGTCCAGTGCAAAGCCCGCTCGCTTTAACAGCCCCGAGGGCATGAAGTCATCTGGAAGATGTCGGTCAGACGGGAGGTGTACTCTTGCTTCGTGATATCCGCGAGTTGAGCAGTCATTTGGTCGTGACGCATCAGCCAAAAAGACGTGTTCTCTCGTGGTGATATTGGTTGGCCAACAACGCACTGGCAGCGTGAACCCGCTGAAATAACAGTGAGGGAACTGATAATCTTCGGCTTAAACCGACTGGTGCGCCCGTTGGTGCCACTGCCCCTTCACCATGTCGGACTCGACGGGGTGGCGGTCGACACAGGGGGCCGTCGAGCCCGCGCCTCTACGCGCAACAGTGCCGGCGTCGGGCGTCAGCCACGGTTGTTGTCGGCGTCATAGCGAACCCAGCGCCGCCGAGCTCGACAACCTCTCCTACCGACTCAGCCTCTTCCTCAACGACCCGGCGCCAATCGGGCGTCGGCCTGGCCGGCGCCGCGGCCGCCGTCACTCTGGGCTGCCGCCTGGCGCCGGCCGTCGGCGCTCCTCCGCCGGCCGCCCGGACCGAGACCTGGCGGTGTGGCGGCGCTCCTCCGCCAGCCACCAGGGCGCACCGGGCCGACACCAGGCGGCAGCGGGCGCCGACACGCGCCGCTCCACGCTAGCCGACCTTCTGCCCAGCGCCGAGCTGGCGCCCAAGGAGCGGCCGCCGGCGCCTGCTGGTACTGGCTGTGCTGGCCGGCGCGCTGGTCCTCGCTTCGATGGCCGTCGGTCTGGTGTTGGTCACGCTCCACTTAAGCTCGGCGCCGCCGGCGGTCACGGGCGCCACTGCGAGGGAAGGCGGCGGCACAGCCGGCACTCCACCGACTGGGATTGGACGCGACGACGGTGGCAGTCACGGGCTAAGTAATGACTCTTGCGAAATATTTCAGCATTTTTTAGTGCAGCCTGGCTTGACAGGATTGTTAAGCGCACTGTCAAACCCTTGACAGCATTGTTAAGCACACTGTCACTGTCTGGGCGCACTGGGCGCTCTGGACAACGGCAGAGAGTGCCTCGCAGGAAACGATTGTCTCTTTCTATGAGTTGCATGGCATATGAGCTAGTCGTTAGTTGGTTCAATAGGCGTGCCATCTATCATACCAGGCGGCTGATATTCTGAAATGGGTGAGCGACGTATCTGAGCTGTTGGCACGTAGGATTGATACGATGTATTATCGTGCTATCTGATTTAGCCGCCGAATCTTGGTAACGTAATTATTGATTATCACATGTGTGAATGATAGTGTGATTGACAGTTCATGCCCAAAATACGTGAAGGCTTACATCAGAGCATACCATTAAGTTCGCCTGCGTGACCCGACATTTCTTGACGCTGGTTTAGACGCTGGCCGCGTTTCTATGAGGTTAGGAACTATGTTAATAGCGATCTGGACAAGCAAAAGTCGGCTGTAGCAGTGAGAAATATTCGTTAAGACTCCCCAGCAGTTGGAGACCAGGCAGAGGAAATTCAAACGAAACCTCAAACAAACAGTGAATGATTAGATTTCGGGACGTCAAACAGATGTCTCAGTCAGCGATCAAACGACACCTCAGGACTCATCCGCGGGTATACAGGGCTCCGTATTGCCACCCAAATAGCCGCGGAACCGAGCCGGGTTTAGCGCCGCGCCAGTGCAGTCGCCACTGCCTGCGCCCCCGCCGTACACTATTGGGGTGTTTCCGACGTCCACGTGGCTGCCCGGCTTATACGAGGATGTCGGAGCGCCCTGCCGGACGGTGCTACCCCTCGTATTTAATTAACCTCCGACGGGCTGTGCGTGCCCCCAGCCGCTGATTAAATGTGGACGGCTTTTCACGCGAGGCGCCGTCTGTCTGGCCAGACGCCAGTGAAGACAGTTACGAGCACTGTCGGAGCAGATAATGGTCCGAGATGTGATAGTTGCCATTGTGCGGTCGGACTACTGAGCTCGATGCTCGATCTTGCAGTGGTGGCCGATACCCACCATCCAGTTAAACAGCGCTAGCCCGCGATCACAACTTCCCACGTGGAGATTGCGGCGGTGTGTCCAACGCATGTTATTACATCTATTACATGCATTATGCTAATGATATGCGTGACTTAATGTCGGCAGTTAGCAATTCTAGATAGGAGCGTATAACTAGTAAATCGAGATCATGCAGTGCTGTTTTACGCAATGCAACTTTCCTTCACAGCAATCATTAAAGTACCTGCAGCGTGCCAAGCTAGGTCTTCTGTTTTTGTTTGTTTGTTTGTTTTGTTTTGTTTTTTGTCTTGTTTTTTGGTTAGTTTTTCTTCTTCTCTCCACCCAATTGCGACTTCCTGCAAACGCTCGTGTAAACACCAATGGTACGGATGGCAACGCGGGGAGAAATTGCGCCGAAAAAAACAGCGTGCAGAAAACATTTCCAGATGAACGGGCATTTCTCGTCTCCGCTATCTCCCCGCAGAATGCCCCAGCCGGCTGGTCTCGATCATGCCGCAGCAAATCATAAAACCCCCGGTCGCCTCCGAGCCATCGACGCGCTCGCTCGTCACTCACCAGTAACAGGGCTGCGGGCCGTTGGCGGCTGCCGGCCGGCTTTTGACTGAAAGCCCTCCCCCCCCCCCCCCCCGCTGAGATAACATCCGGGCGTTAGCAGGCGGCCCGTCAGCGCTGAGCGGCTCGTGACGCGGCGGCGAGCGCGGGCCTCGTGCCGCGGCTCGATATCACGGTCGATGGGCCCTCAGCGCCGAGACGAACGCCAGCTGTCCGGTTTGATTGCACCGCCCCCGGCGCGGGTGATCCCTTATGCAGGCCAGCCAATCCTCGGGCGATCCTTTATGCACGCCAGCCAATCCTCGTACATCTGCGTCCTCAGCTTCCAGGCTATTAACTTTTACCACTGAATTCACCCGTGTCATATAGTCGTAGGCACTGGTGAACAACGGGTACAGGACCGGTGAAGTTGACAGCAAAATTAGCTTCTTGCTTGATAATTATATCAATCCTCATCAGAAACATAAAATCAAGGCCATCTACGACATGTTCTGTCGGAACTATTGGAGCTCTGCCCACAAATTCTACCGAGGAATATTGAAGAAATATTGTGTGCAAAATCAACAGGAGTCGATGGCATTGCTCTTAGATTGCAGATATGTTACAAAAATAGCACACCTAGAGGTCTTTCACGAAGCGACAGCCCTTTGATCAGTAATGGCACTTTCTAAAACCTGTTGGAAGGCTGCATCATTGAAGTCGACCTCATCTACCCCATATCCTAATCCCTCTCCGGATGTCGGCCACCTTGATTTTCGCCTCAGATGAACAAAAACATAACTTAAACAAAATGCGTGGTCGGGTCCGAAATTGTTTTGGTGTTGAGGAATGACTCCCATTTCAAGCCGATGTGATAGTGATAATGATGATACGTAGGTCTGATGATGATGTTGACAGCAATGTGTCAGTATTCTGGCAGCTTAGACACTTGCTGCATTTCAGTTGTCCGGTATTCCCTTTATTGCTCAGATGCATTCGGGGCGCTCAGAAGAGCGTTGGGGGGGGGGGTCTCGGGTCAGCACGGGGAGGGGCGGGCTCAGGCCCCTAAAAGTGTACAGAGTGACATTCCTGTCTAAAATGACAGATGTTAAACCGCACTAACCCAGTCAACAAATTATGTTGCCCTAACGAAGATGGCAGGCTTCATTTAGTATGCTGCATTGGTGTCACTACATCTCCATCGCGACGCCTCACTGTACACCTGACGGAGCGGGCATGCAAAGGTCACGTGCAGCGCGACAATAGTGTCTACATGTCTCACAAGCCAAAGGTACACACAAAGAAGTGAAATTCGAGCATCAGCACATGAAACGAGAAACTCAACATCCTGGCATCAATACTGATTCATGACTGCACACCAGTGCTGAACAGACAACTGAATCGAACCAGTGATTTATCGCTTTGGAGTAGCGGGGCGAACAAATCATGCAGACCATGAAAATGTCGTTCACACCTGCGGGGGAACTGGGCCAGAGCTAGTAGCACGAGTGGTGCGATTTGTTATGCTGGACGTTATGGGTCGTAGTGTGTGATGTCGGCTATGTACTCGGTGTGGATGTGGCGATATCTGCTTTTTTACCAAACCATAGTCCAAGCCAGCAATTTCCCGTGGCAATCGCACGGTCGCACTGGACAGAATATGTGGCAGGGGCCGGGCTGTGGCACACGTGGTCCACACTGGGCAGAGTCCGTGGCAGGGACGGGGCTATCACGCACGCAGCCCGCACTGGAGTTTGCACCATCAAATCCCGTGGGCCTGACTCAAAGCCCATCGGCTTTTCCGCGATGTCCGCCGGTCGCCACGGACAAAGCGCAAGCTGGACTGCGCGCGCCCTCGGCTCCGGCTTGGCGGGAGCAGGCGCCGCGACTCCCACCGGGCGGCAGCGCGGGCCGTGCGTGGCGTCGTCCTGTCGCTCGCATTGTCAGATTAGCCGGACCACGCGTGGCCACGCAGGGTCTCTCGCGTGCGGCGTGGGCCGGCACAAATGCGATATGTGGTGAGGCATATGATGCGTCCCTGTAGAACTCGGCCTGGGGGTACAGGGGAGACCGAATCTCCATTCTCAGTTCACATTGGATGAAACACAAAAACATAAGAAAACAAACTGCCAATACACTGCCGATATTTCTCAGTTCACCACCGGCGCCTTTCATTGCACAATTCCACAGAATCAATAATGGACTTAGATATATAAGCGCTGCTGTCCGCTACACAGGGTTATTGTTCTAGTCCACCACACATCTTCACTTTCGTAAATTATGTTCGCACAAATACGTTGCGAATCGTGACTAATTCACGCTGCATGTGTTTGGATGGTGGTTAAGTGGTTCTCAGCTTTGACCCTGTCGGTCCTGGATTTGAGCCCCTGCCACGCCACTAACAATTTCCACATGATGCCTAACAAACGCGGTTTTCTGGAAATTACCATGACAGGCGGTGAGACGTAAAGCCCCAACCGTTATAATATTTACTATTGTGGGATGTGGCCTACTTCACATCGTATTCCATACATGTATATATACATTTATTTATTCATGATGTGATAATTTTTCAACACCGTCAGGCTCATACAGGTCTTACTGCCGATGACATCTTTGCCCAAGTCGGCCAACATCCAGCATCATGACGCAAATAGAGGTCTATCGGGGATATATATCTGGAGGACGTCAGAAACGGCAAACCAATACTTATTGGCTGTTATCGTTAGCAGTGTGCCCTTCCCCCCCAAAGTGCAGCAGCAGCGGACGTGCCTTCAGGTCTGCGGCGCAGCGTGCATCCTGCGATCGGCCGGTACATCGACCGGCCTCACGTCTGTCATATTCTGCCGAAGATCGATACCTTATGGCGACGGACGGCCGTGGAGCGTGGGTCTGGTTACCTAGGTTCCACAATGCAACAGCGTACCCGATGTACCCTGCGTGATTCGTGCAAAATGACAACAGCGCACTTGCTGCGCCTTAGTGCGGTGGCAAAGCGAGGCCTCATTTACAACTGTTGAAAGCCGGCAAAGATACGATCTCATATGTGGCCCTCGCGTGTCAGTGAGCTCACGTATTGTGAAGGACTGGTGCGACTGGAGTGAAGTGGGGAAACCCTTGGCCAGAGCTGCTGGCGATGACGGCACTGAAGCACGCAAGTCGTGTGCAGAGCTGGCAAGGTACTTTTACGCAACATCCCTGTCATGGAGTAATGCATCATTCACATACGATGTCAGTATCGAACATTCCGATATGCATTTCATGTAGTCATGATTAGGTTATGATGCAAATAATCATGCACATCATGCATAATGATAACTATGGGCATTATACACACCCGATGGTGAATAGCAGTATAATGCACACTCACATAAAATACATTTACATGCATAATAATAACCATTTAACAATGTATGTCATAGCAAATATGCTATTATGTCGTGCATGCATACGTAACAACAATGCACGCAATGTCGCCGTCAATGTACTCAATACAATTTCTTGTTTGTATGAAGGGATAACTCACCGGCGTGAGCCGGCGCTGTCACTCTGCCTCAGGCGGTGGCTGCTCGCCGTACGAAGTGTTTCCCTGTGCGTGCGTGCGAGCGCGTGTATGTGTGTCAACGGGCCCGCCGCCTCCTGCGGCGGCCAGCATGCTGACCGATGCCGTCCTGTTCCAGTCCGCCGCGAGAACGACCAAATGTACCGCAACATCAGCCACGTGCTGAACGACTCGTCCACGACGGCGGGCTTGGCGGACGGGCTGAGGGTCACGACCCCGCTGGACGACCGAGCGACGGACGGCTGACCCCGCCGACCCGCCCCGAGCTGACGGCGTCCTGACGCCGCCGCCGAGCCCTGAGGCGCCGCGCGTCCTGCCGGCCGAGGTGGAGAGCACGCGCTGGCCGTCTCTCCCGCTGGCAGGGGCCGAGAGCACGCGCCGGCGGTCTCTCTGTCGCCAGCTGACGGAGGTGGGCGGTGACGCTGTGACACAGGGCGTCCAGCGTCGGCGGCCGCGCGGCCGCGCAGGCGACAGGCGATCGGCAGAGTGCAGTGGCTGGCTGGCTGGCTGGTTGGTTGGCTGGTTAGTTGGTTGGTTGGTTGGTCGGTTGGCTGGCTGGCTGGCTGGCTGGCGGCCGACGGCGCAGGCTGGCCTCCTGGTGTATTGCTGCAGCGCCAGCCGTCGGCACCGTCCGGTGCAAAACGGTCCGGTGCAAGACACGGCGCGGCCGCGGCGAGGCCATTGCCCTCGCGCAAGCTGTTTAAACTTCTGTGAATGCTTTGTCTGTTTCGGCTAAGCCTTCTATGGCTTCGCTGCAATCATTAGCGGTGTTTAGCGTCGCTGTTGACCGTTTATATAGGAGCCGGATGTCAATAGGTCGTTAGCTTCTAAAGCCACGTAATGAGGTATGGACCATGAAACCTTGTTCTCGCATGCCTGAGGGCTCCGAGCAGCTTATCCGTCTATGATGTGGCATGTACCTACTCCTCGTCTCTCAGTACTATGTACTTAGTCTTAGCCAAGTCGTTGTCGGCAGGATATCAGCCATGTTCACGAAAGCTAACACTGCTTTCTTTTAAGATTTTAAAGTGCTAATTCAGTTCTGGCAGCACTGCGTAACTTAACAACCAGAAGTCATCACCAGCGGCAGACAAGGACACGTCCCAAGTCCCCTCAGATAACTTGATTTGAGGGCTCGCCAACCGTTGTTATAAGTTCACATATGCGGACACATTCTGTGAGCTTCATTTGGTCTTTGTTATCCACCCACGTACTTGCTATGTGCCACCCAGTTCTTTTGCAGATTTCCGATAACGGCAGCCACGTACACTGCGGTATGAGGCTTCGATGAAAAACAAATGAGTCACATCTTACGGGAGCAATAAGGGTAAGGACATGATTCTACGTGTGATGATCATGCAACTGCTCATCTGCGTATTTTTGCCTCGTCGCAGGCGGGGAACAAGATTGAGCTATCGAGATTTGCGCACATGTTTTCACCGGTGAACTGGGCAGCCGCTTTAACTTGGGCGGCCGGCGGACAATGAAGTCGTGACCTACACGGTAGGCGGACTCGGCTGGGCGTGTGCCCGTCGTTGGAACACGCCATACTCTGGCCCTCAGGCTGATGACGCTCGCCGGTCCCTATCATATCTGTATAGACTGTGTGTAATACAGGCGTTGCGGCGGGCGCAGTTTGGTCGTTCTGACACTTATCCGATGAACGAGGACCAAGCCGGTGAGCAGCAGCCGGCCGCCATCGGGTCGGCCACCGTGAGCTAGCGCGGCGGGCCGCCTGTATTGCCCGTGTCCCGGCAGTGGTGGGCCAGTCGGCCGCCGTCAGGTCGGCCACAGTGAGCTAGCGCGGCGGGCTGTCTGTATCGCCCGTGTCCCGACAGTGGTGGGCCAGTCGGCCGCCGTCAGGTCGGCCACCGTGAGCTAGCGCGGCGGGCCGTCTGTATCGCCCGTGTCCCGACAGTGGTGGGCCAGTCGGCCGCCGTCAGGTCGGCCACCGTGAGCTAGCGCGGCAGGCTGTCTGCATTGCCTGTGTCCCGGCAGTGGTGTGCCAGTCGGCCGCCGTCAGGTCGGCCACCGTGAGCTGGCGTTGCGGGCCGTCTGTATCGCCCGTGTCCCGACAGTGGTGGGTCAGTCGGCCGCCCGGGTCGGCCACCGTGAGCTGCGCGGCGGGGCGTCTGTATTGCCCGCGTCCCGACAGTGGTGGGCCAGTCGGCCGCCACCGGGTCGGCCACCGTGAGCTAGCGCGGCGGGCCGTCTGTATGCCCGTGTCCCGGCAGTGGTGTCAGTCGGCCGCCGTCAGGTCGGCCACCGTGAGCTAGCGCGGCAGGCTGTCTGTATTGCCCGTGTCCGGCAGTGGTGTCAGTCGGCCGCCGTCAGGTCGGCCACAGTGAGCTAGCGGCGGGGCGTCTGTATCGCCCGTGTCCCGACAGTGGTGGGTCAGCCGGCCGCCGTCGGGTCGGCCACAGTGAGCTAGCGCGGCAGGCTGTCTGTATTGCCTGTGTCCCAGCAGTGGTGTGCCAGCCGGCCGCCGTCAGGTCGGCCACCGTGAGCTAGCGCGGCAGGCCGTCTGTATCGCCCGTGTCCCGACAGTGGTGGGCCAGTCGGCCGCCGTCAGGTCGGCCACCGTGAGCTAGCGCGGCGGGCCGTCTGTATCGCCCGTGTCCCGACAGTGGTGGGCCAGTCGGCCGCCGTCAGGTCGGCCACCGTGAGCTAGCGCGGCGGGCCGTCTGTATCGCCCGTGTCCCGACAGTGGTGGGTCAGTCGGCCGCCGTCAGGTCGGCCACCGTGAGCTAGCGCGGCGGGCTGTCTGTATCGCCCGTGTCCCGACAGTGGTGGGCCAGTCGGCCGCCGTCAGGTCGGCCACCGTGAGCTAGCGCGGCGGGCGCTGTATCGCCCGTGTCCGGCAGTGGGTGGCCAGTCGGCCGCCGTCAGGTCGGCCACCGTGAGCTGGCGTTGCGGGCCGTCTGTATCGCCCGTGTCCCGGCAGTGGTGTGCCAGTCGGCCGCCGTCAGGTCGGCCACCGTGAGCTGGCGTTGCGGGGCGTCTGTATCGCCCGTGTCTCGGCAGTGGTGGGCCAGTCGGCCGCCGTCAGGTCGGCCACCGTGAGCTGGCGTTGCGGGCCGTCTGTATCGCCCGTGTCCCGGCAGGGGGTCGGTCGACCGCCGTCAGGTCGGCCACCGTGAGCTGGCGTTGCGGGGCGTCTGTATCGCCCGCGTCCCGGCAGTGGGGGTCGGTCGACCGCAGTCTGTACTGGTCCCCGTGCGAGATGACGGGACCTCCAGACCAGATGAGAGCGATTGCCAGCCGCGCCCTGCGGGCCTCTCTGTGCAGTGTGGTGTAATCCACTTCCCTGACACACTTCGCCGGACCTCTGGGTCGCGTTCCCCATTACTGAACGCCGTCCACGAGTTGCAACCCATGACGTCAGAGGAAATGCGTCACAACAGTCCCTACGGCCTAAAGAACAGTCGCTTGTGTAAAACGTAGGCACTACGATGTCACAAGTAGCGACTCAGGCACGTTTTTCGCCAAGGGGAACGCCAGCCAAGTGACGGTCGCTGTCTTGATACGTGCCCAGATACCAGGTTCTGCCAGTCCGGTCTCCTCTACCACAAAGAGGGCCACGGTATTTGCTCCATGTCACAACTGGCTGCTCTGGAGTACGCCTTCTAGAGAATACCGGGGAGACCCACTGCACCGTGCCGGTGGCGCATCAGGAGACCTATGTCCGGGAAACCTATGCTCTCCAGGCCTGCGCCCAGGAATGGGTTTAGGTCCAGTGAGCCTAGGTTTCGTGGGCGTAGATCCAGCAATCATAGGTCTTTTGAGCGTAGGTCCAGCAAGCGTAGGTCTTTTGAGCGTAGGTCCAGCGAGCGTAGGCCTCGTGAGCCAGTGGCCTACGACAGCCAGAGCCAGAGCGTAGGCCAGTAGGTCCAGTGAGTGTAGGTCTCCTGGGAGTAGGTCTTCTGGGTTCTCTCTGTCTCTCCCTCCACACCGCAGTTGGCTACCACTGCACCCCAGCAAGCCACCCCCGGCCGTGCGCCCTCCGACAGCGTCCCGCTGTGGGCCCAAGAACAGGCGTGACCCAACGCAGTGAGGGCGTGACGACACTGTCTGTGCCGCGCTCTCCGCATCAATATCAGAACAATTCCCATCGCCGACTTGCAGCACTGAAGACGTGGCCCACTTCGACACGACTTCGTACTCAACTCAGGATTCGGAATCGTCCATCCGGATAAGCCGCTGCAGCGCAAAACCGTGACGTGACTTGATTAAGATGATTTTGTATTATGAAGTCCGTGGACTAGTGTCACGAGATGTGCATGTGATGGGTTTGGTAAGCGTGCTCACGCCGAGGGCGGGCGCACAGGTGACCACGCCGCCGATCCGGTCACAGCTCAGCAGCTGTTCTGGCTGGGCCGACCATCACCGCTCCTCCGGCAGGGAGTCAGACTTCTGCACACCGTCCGCCGGCGGCGGCGCGTCGGCCTCCCGCGCACCCACACCTGGCGGACAGCAGCGGAGCACATCACACCGCGGGACCACGGGGGAGCACATCACAGCGCGGGACCACAGCGGAGCACATCACACCGCGGGACCACGGCGGAGCACATCACACCGCGGGACCACGGCAGGGCACATCACACCGCCGGACCACAGGCGGAGCAACATCACACAGCGGGACCACAGCGGAGACACATCACCACGCCGGACTCACAGCGGAGACACATCCAAACCGCGGGACCACGACGGAGCACATCACACCGCGGGACCACGGGCAGGCACAGGGAGTGCGACACCCAGCACAATGCACATCTGATCCCAGGTCCTAGCATGTTAAAACTAGATACGGAATGAAACATTTGAGGTTTAGAGTAAAACAACCACGATCTACGACTTAAAAACCGGATCTGCGATTCAACACATCACACCGGGAGCAGACCATTCCCAGTCTAGTGCATATCGCATCCGATCAACATAGCCGTAGCGAAAAACGGAATGCATTACGAATCAAGACGAAGCACGTCATACTCATGACAGAGCACATAATTCCGTCAATTGGCGGTGGTCGCCTTGAGTGCGAGACCAGCGGGATTTACTGACACCCACACGAACGCCAGTCACACCGGAGGACTGGGCCAGCAGCTCATGCACAAGGCAACGTGACTTCATTTGTCACAACACTTCAGCCGTAAGTCCAATACTCTGGATGTGAAATATGGATGACGCACACGGAGAACTGACAGGGAGGGACGCTCCAGTGGGCAGAAGGCCGCCATCGCCGTCAGCAAAGGTCACGACGCAGCCGCTAAAATGATGATGCCACGAAAGTTCACACTTCCGAGGGAAATCGGCCCACACCCAATCCCCAATCCCCGCCCCCGCCCCCGTGGGGCCGCATAGGAGCTGGGCCGGGCCCGCTGAGCGCAGGCTGCAGACGGAACCCCGCCCAGCGCTCGCCCACCCACGCACCACACACGGGACGGGTCAGCGAATGCCTCGAGTCAGGAGCAGAGGGGCGCCTGGCCCGACGGGTCGGCGGCTCACAAGCCACCCACCGCACGAGAGAGCGGGCCGACGAACCGGCGCGGGCACACCCACCTGCCCGGGCGAACCGTGCGGCCAGCGGGTCGCCACAGCGCACGAAGTAGGAGAGCGTAGCGCGCTGGTAGTAGTCGGGCAGCAGCTCGATGTTGCTGATCACGGACGGCAGTAGGTGCGCCTTGCCCACGTGCGTGCCTGCGGGCGTTAGCGCCTCGGTCAGCACGGCGATCGAGAGGCGGCGGGGACCGGTCTGAACGGCAGCAAACCCTCATGTCCTGCACGCGGCGTCAGACGTCTCCACCCGGCTCGATCGCGGACGAGACTGAGGAGAGGACCACATCTTCGGGATATGTCTCCATCCGGCTCGACCGCGGACGAGACTGAGGAGCGGACCACATCTCCGGCAGACATTTCCACCCGGCTCGGTCGCGGACGAGACTGAGAAGCGGACCACATCTTCGGCAGACGTCTCCATCCGGCTCGACTGCGGACGAGACTGAGGAGAGGACCACATCTTCGATAGACGTTTCCATCCGGCTCGACCGCGGACGAGACTGAGGAGAGGACCACGTCTTCGGCAGACGTCTCCATCCGGCTCGACAGCGGACAAAACTGAGGAGCGGACCACATCTCCGGCGGAGGAGCTGCTCAACTCGGCCCCTACACCGGCGGGATCCGGTCCGGCTGGTGGCCCGGGCTCAGCCCACCAATCGACAATGCAGCCGCCCTTGCTAACTCAATACGCGTTGATGCGGCTGGCCGTGGGAGGCATGCAACAGCATTCACGAGCTTTATCTGGCACACGTGTGCACCCACGACCTGCACTGCACCTGGCGGTGATTATAGGTACCCATAGGCGTATTCATGCAATCGGTCCTTTAGACGCATGTCCCCCCCGTTATCACACTTTCTATATGCATTTAAGGGAAGTTCCATATTTGAAGACATCGATGAAAGCATCACACAGGACGAAGTAAGCTCACTTATACCTGTTGGTATGCTTTTAAGTGAAAAGACTGCTCTAGACAACACATCGTACGTTATCATTACGTCATCACACCTTGCACAGCAACGACTGAAAGCCAATTGGCAGCCGTTATGTCTGGAAATCGTGCTCACGAACGCCACATATAAACGACTCGACGATCATATTTTGTTGGCCCTGATTGCCGCATGAATAATGGAATGCCAGGATTTGAATGACGCTTTTATGGTGTCGTGGATGCCTGGGTAACCTTGAAATAGGTCTCCGCGAAATAGTCTGCACATCTGCGAGGGAGTGCGGCTCAGAAACTAGAGTTTGAGGTCCTAAAACACGCGCTCGGGTGGGCGGGGTCAATTTGACCCTCCCCCAAGGTTTTTCAGGAATGGTTTCCAAACGGCGCGGCGCAGCTGCGCCAAATGTTGCTTTGCTGTAGACAATTGAATAGCGGATCTTTGGTATTGCAAATTTAGATGTATCTTGTAAGGTTGCTTGCCTACGGCATATCAAAGTCAGGTCATAGATTCAGCGAAGAAAATTTCTAGAAATCGTTAAATCTCATGCAACAAAGGAGTGTTAAACGAAGCCATACATCTCTGTGATAGCTTCTTAAGATACGACACAACTAACTGAACAAATTCCATTAACCTAGGGTCAGGTATGAAGGTCAGACCAAGATCAAAAGCACCCTTTTTATTACTTTAGAACCCGCTGTAAGCGGTAGTTTCTGGTGCTCACTTCGGATTCACTGGAAACAGGAACCGCATTATACATCTTGCATGAACTTTTGAAAGGTCACAATTGGTCACTGACCCGAAACGACCCAGGGAAACATATTGCTTTTCGGAACAAACTGCTTAGCGTAATCTTCGACGCTTACTCAAATGCAAAGCTCCAAGCAGTCTTGTACGGGTTTGGTCACCGTGTCCTTCTAAAGGTCAAACAAGATCAACGACCTTAAATGAGCATCAGAGTGAGCAGGAGTAATTCGAACACCAGCCTCAAGTTGTTTCACCTTATCTATTTATATTATTATACCACCCAAAGGTCAAGACCTAAGAGCCTACAATTTTAACAAAAGTGAGTTCACGTACAGGTTAATCTACTTTGTAAATTTGGTGTGTCTAGCTATCTTAATTTTTAAGATTTCAGAGGAGCAAACTGACCCCGCCCAACCAAGCAAAAGGGTATTCGGCTGGCCGCCCGGGCACATGTTATAAAGAGCATTCCTGTGAACTACACCGAATGATTTTCAAGGTGGCTATTTCATTTCACAACCCCATACAAATGTGCAACTCTCCCTTTTAACTAAGCTGAGACCGGCGACTGGGCGTACCTGGCGCGTCAAACCGGACCGAGGTGAAGTGCACGTGCAGGTGGTAGTAGGAGGGCTGGTAGTGGAAGTACACCCTCAGCTGCCACGCCGGCACGCCGTATTTCTCCTTAATCGCTTCCTGAAACAACAGCCGCAGCCTGGTAACATCGCCCTGTACGGGCCCATCAGATACAGAGCACACGCACTGAACAGCAGCACTCCCGCTGCCCGCAGGGAAGCAGGCACGACCCACACCGAGCATCCCGGTCATTCGAAATGGTAATGTACCAATTCGGAGCAGCACAAATCGCATCACGAAACGGACAAAACACCGAACACAGTGCACGGCGTGTCACTGACCACCAACAGAGCAAAAACGGCGCTCCCCGTGGCCGGCAGCCCACAGCGACGGCGGCATGGTCGGGCAAACTATTCGTGCGAAAGTATCACAGGTGGAATAATTGCTGGGACTATGTTCTCGTCTGGCGTCCCAGTAGATGAGGACGACAGCTTCAATAAATCCGTGATGCCGCCTCGTCCTAATCCTTCCGTAAAACTATTGCACGAAAGTATGTGACAGTTTTAAATGCGTATGGGGTAGGTGCTGTGCAGGGCTGTCACAACACGAGCAAAATGCGTGCATGCATCAACCCGGATAGTGTTGACGACACGTGCTTGGAACCACTAAAAGATTCCAAGACACAATCCCAAGAATCTACGACACGGAGCCGTAAGAGATCTTGGATCCACCCCTGAGATCTGTCCCCACGTTTGCTTAACACAGCGACATATTCCGCAGGATTATTTTCTGCGAATACACGAGGTATAAAGAGCCCACCATTGCATGAAACCAAGTCCTGTCTGCATTTGTTGAGTCAGCCCTAATACAGTCTTAAGACGGATTAATGTCCACGGCCTTTTGTAAAAGGCCATGATGGTAACCGACGGGTATCCGCATTAAAATAGCGAGCCTCCGACTCACAGACCATCGCTGACATTGATCTACCTTGGCATGTCAGTAGTCTAACTGTTCATACCAAGAACTAGTTAAAATTGGAATTACATGCGAGCTGACGCAGGGTAAAATCACGTCATGTCATTCAATGCCAACCGTTCGCGAATTCTGGCTTTTACCCACACACAGGTCAGAAATAGCTTAAAATGCGAATACATTTTGTAATAGGTATTTGTGCTGTATCTCATAATTCGACAGTGGCGACGACGAAGAGCGGCATTTATGCATCAGGCCAGCCCTTTAGACTGGGGACATGGTATGCTCCAACACAGCTTAGCTTTTTTTAAGCAAGCCCCAATCCGATACCAGACCCAGTGGATCCAAGAGTAGATGTGGAGGGAGGGGGGGGGGGGGGAGAACCCCATCAAAGTCGGCAAAAAGCAGTAATGCTCTTATTTCTCTGGGCGTCATTTGATTGCAACTGGCGGTATATTTGGGACCTGTCACCGCCGCACGGTCCTATGCAGGATTTTCACCAGAAAAACAAGCAAGATGGATGAAAGGGATAGTGTATCATTTGGCACAGGAGCGCCAGCTCCGACACAACACAGCCAACCACGGCAAAGAACGCCAGAGGCGTGCTTTTCAGAGCCAGAGACCACGACTACCGAGCAAACCACCCGTCAACACGCGTCTGGAACGCCGCCATTGACCCACATCCACCCTGCATAGTACGTGACATGGCCTGCAAGACAGAGTGCCCTTCACAGCTATGCAGCTCACAGCACGGCACCTTCATCACAGAGCACGGGTCATTACCAAGTGTGCGCGCCGCCGGGCACCGGTCCCGGCAGGGTGCTACTGACCGTGCCCTTGGTCCAGATGTTCCTCAGCAGCGGCAGGTGCTCGGCCCGCAGGTCTCGGAGGGATCGCAGGTCCCGCCGGCGCACGATCGCCACCAGGTACAGGGTCTCCAGCGTGCGGCCGTCCCACTTAAGGTCCGGCAGCAGGACGAAGCCCGTCTCCGGGGCGGTGTCCTCGCAGACGATCCGCCCCGCCTCGCTGCGGTGCTCCAGGATGTTGTAGACCCACTGCGGCCGGCCGAGAGACGGCGACATGAGCCGCGGCCGCAGGTCAGCCGCGCGGAGTCCGGCTGACAACACTACTGGACACTATACCGCCGACTGGAGAGCCACGGCCGCGGGTCAACCGCGCGGGCCCGGCTGATGACACTGCTGGATACTACAGTGACAGCTAGGGAGCCGCGGCCGCAGGTCAGCCGCAGGGGACCCGGATGATGGCACTGTTGGGCACTACAGTGACAGCTGGGGAGCCGAGGCTGCATGTCAGCCGCGGGGGGCCCGGATGATGACACTGCTGGGCACTACAGTGACAGCTGGGGAGCCGCGGCCGCAGGTCAGCCGCAGGGGGCCCGGATGATGATACGGCTGGTCATTTTAATGTCAGCTGGAGACAACGAGGATGCAAGCAACATTAATTTACTCTCAACGGTCACGAGGAACACACTCGAAGGCGTTCGATTTGAACACGAACAGAATAAGATGCAGTGTTATGACAGCATGGTGACATTACATTTCAACCTGGGATTTTGTAAGTGCTCTCATTTCGGTTCCATGTCGTCATGCAGAAATATATGCAGGGGAGCAGGTGCAATACAAAATGCGAGCTACTGATGGCGAGCTGATGATACTGATGGTCTTGAAGTTGGCAGCATACTTTTGACTCTACTTGCTTCTCACATATCAAAGGGGATGGATTGGCATTGCACATAGTAGTCTCATTATCAACAGCTTTTAGTCATTCCTAAAACCAATTCAGCACCACGCAATTTGAATTACCACTCATTTCCAACCTGAATATTCATGGAAGATTCTTTGAGATGTTCCAGGAGAACTTCTGAGTAAAGTTTCGGTGTTTCGTTCACCAAAATTGATTCTTGAGCAGTGTACTTGTCAATGTGCTTGTCTGTAGCTGGATGTATCACAGTCACTTTTAGGCCTGCCAGAAAAATGTCATACAATTGCAGAAAACAGGATTACTGTCACAAAAACACACACAGCCACTACACTGGGTGTCACTGAGTCTAACGTCATGCCACTCGTCCATCCACGCCGCCCTCAGTCGTGGCGCGGAAATAATCACGACAAGTCTAGTCAGGTGTCTCAGGCATAGAGTGAGTTGGCGTCTTCACAGCCTGTTGGCCCGGCAGCGCCTGACCACAACACACGAGCTGAGCCGGCACTTGTCGCCGGGCCGGTCCGGCTCAGGTCTGCCCCCACCGGCTGTGCCAAGGCTCATGTCTGCCCCACCAGCTGTGATCCGGATCAGGTCTGCCCTACCAGCTGTGATCTGGATCAGGTCTGCCTCACCAGCTGTGATCCAGCTCAGGTCTGCCCCCATCAGCTGTGATCCAGCTCAGGTCTGCCCTACTGGCTATGATCCAGCTCAGGTCTGCCCCACCAGCTGTGATCTGGTTCATGTCTGCCCCACCAGCTGTGATTCAGCTCAGGTCTGCTCTCACTGGCTGTGGTCCCACTTAAGTCTGCTCCTACCAGCTGTGGTCTGGTTCATGTCTGCCCCACCAGCTGTGACCCAGCTCAGGTCTGCCCTCAATGGCTGTGGTTCAGTACATGAGGAAAGTCAAGTCAGCACAAACAGGTCAGTGCTCACCAGTGACCACAAAACCTTGACCATATATGTGCATCACTTTGGCAGCAGTAAACAAAAGTAGAGTTTCATAGTATTCCATTGGAAGACCCCTTCCAATGAACAAACATCAATCATTTTTTATAATGTGACACAGCAGCCAAGTATAACAAAACTCGGCATGGATTTGTTGGCAGCCAACATCTCCCCATGATTGGGTTACACACCATATGTTCACTGCCAGCCAACTCACCATTAAGTTCAGGCTTGGGAAATCCTGTATAGTTGCCATATATGTCATTGTGGAAGGTCTTCTTCAAAGCTGTTGCTGAACTCAAAATCTCTTTTGCACTTCCTTCAGAAAATGCTGTTTTCTCAAAAATTACAACTGCTGGATTGACACTGCCTTTTACATCAGCTCTTAATGCTAACATTTTCTTGGTTGGGTCATCCTTCAATACTTGGGAACATGTGAACTTGCCAAGGTCTTCTAAACCCTGATGGATGTCTCCAGTAGCTATGATGGTTTCAGCATCATTGTCTTTTTTGAATTTCTTGGCACTTCCCTGGCCCTCCATATTAGTTCAAATCTGCAATTGGTTGTTGGGTCAGATGATAATCTCACAACAGCATGCTGTTAACTCACAAAAACCCTGGACATCTTTACTACACCATGATACATGGTGTAGCAGAGGTCAGCCCGCCTTGGACATCTCACATCAATGCTCGCAAGCCAAGAAGCATGTCTTAAACAGCTCTAGAACAAAAAGTACAAAGGTCCATTTGGTGAACTAGCTAACTTTTAGTGCTAGATGGCAGCTGTGCAATTGCACCAAGAATAACAATAGCATACCAAGAAGTCAAATCAGCTAAATCACGAACTGCAGAAATGTGAAATGTAAAAGGCTGACAAGCCAAAATGGTGGACAGCCAAACAGCAATCCACAACATAGTGGTAAGTCAAAAGCTGACATGCAAAATTACTGAAAGGCTAACTGGCATATTATTAGAAAAATAATTATGAAATGTCAAAGTGCCAAAAAAGTACATGAACTGATCGTGAACTGATTGCGGCCTAAGTTAATCTGGCTTATGTTTACCCAGCCAGACTATAGCGAGCAAATGAAGCCGCAGCAATATGTATATGCGTATATATTTATATATATATATATATATACGCATTTACTTCAACACCACACAACGCGTATTCAATATGCTTCAACAAATGTGCATCCCCACTGACCCTCCCTCCAGACTCCTCGGGTGCAATGAGTCCTGCGTATGGTGTCAGTGAGAGCGGTGGTTTCGCGGTTTTTGATGTATCATATGCGCAGTAATTGTAAAAGGAGCTAAACAATCGACAGCATCTTTTGATAATCTCAATCTTCGACTCGACGCAACTGATAGACACAAAATGTGCACCATTCGATGCTACTTAATTAATTTCTAGAAGTTTCTGGTATGTTGTGGTCTTTTGTAACGTTAGAAATAAATAAAAGGACCAAAATACAAATATCAGTTTGCAGGCACCCATATGGTGCAGCCTATGAGACGGATCACTACAAAACCTGCACCAATCGATGTGCTATAGTCCATATTATATTTTTTGAAAACATGATGATCTGTTACGTGGCTAAATGTCACTAAAAATGTCTAAAACAACCAAAATTGGCTGCCGAAACCACATACTAATTGTCCTGTTGTTTATCTAATGAATGGAATAGACGCGACCTTGATGAATGTAATGTTTTGGTTGGAGTCTGTGTAGATAGGTGTCCTAAATTTAGAAGTGGGTGAAGCGGGTAAATTTGTCATTTTCCAACAGCTATTTCTGCGTCGTCTGGTGCTTGAGTGCTGCTGGATATTGGTGGTGGAAATCTTTGTCAAAACGTGGATAATTGGCTCCAAATCAGAGGATTATGGAAAAGGTTTGGGGCGTTGATTTCCTGCCGGCATTGTGTGGTTTCGTGTCAATATGTGATCGCCGTCCGCACATGTACAAGTTGATGTTTTGCTCTAGCTCATTTCGCAATGTTGCTGACTTACAGATAGAGATATAATGGTAGAAGGCATGAAATGCTGCCTCATTTGTTGATTTTCTGTTTTGGTTATGAGTTAAATCATTAGATCATTAGGGGTGTAACAGCGCTAGTGAGGTGAACATGAAATATGTTCATTTTGAGACCTGCTGAGGGTTTCTGAATTTTGTCTGCTTTAATGTGTAGCTCATCTTAAGGCATGTTAAGTGTCATACAGATTTGGCTCCATCAACAGAAGCTATGAAATAAGTTTGAATTGATTAGTTTTACTTAAGTAAGGGCCTAGCTTGATGTAGTAGATATTCCCAGGTGCTTAAAGGTCACATAATTTGTCATTTTTAATATTGCTGTGTTCAGGCAGGGTGGTAAGAAATCTAGCTATTCTAATTAGGGATGATTTGAACTTGATCTGAGGGGCTGTCCATAAATTATGTTAACAGTTTTGGGATGATACACATATTGTGATTGGAGTTTTTTGGTAAACAGCATCTGTGACCTACTGGGTGTTCTAGTCTTTTTTAAAAATGCTAGGGCTAGACCCTTTAAATTTGATTGCATGGTGAAGCAGGTGATGTCTGGTTCAAATATAACACATATTTGTGGGAATATGTTAACCTTCACTTGACTTTTATTCTGTGCATAATCTTTTCTAGGTGACCTCTTTCTGGGGTGGTTACATTGTGTTGAAAATATCTCACATCAGTGCAAAATCCATTTGACATGATTTAGCAAGAAATGCAAAAGAAATCAGAGGTGCATTCCTTGCCATTACAGAAAGGCCATGTTAATCAGCTTTAATGTTTGGATTCATTAAGATTTTAGCACAATTTGAAACTATACTGGAGTGCTACATGATGCTGCTAAAAATCTTCTTCTCTCTCCCTTGTTATGGTTCTGCAATGTGTCATCAAAATCTTCCCAATTTTCCCTCAAAAAGCTGAGCCCCTCTTTTTTAAGTGTCCCATCTAAAGGAGCAAAGAAATTTATAGTCATAGCAGCAGAGGCATTGCTTAAGATTTCATATTTCATTAATCATATTTCTGCTCAGTATCTAAAATCATTGAGTGTAGCCTTGATTCACAACCAATCTCACAAATCCATAACAAGGAACAATGATGTCTTTACAGAAAACATAAATATCAAAGATCTTCTTTGCTTGGATCAATGCTGTCATCACATGTTCCATTGCCTCGCTTCCATGGGAAGAGCCAGGTCACAACAGTTGGGGCCAGCTGTACTGAATTCCAGACACCTGTGGCCATCAGCCACCCTCCCAGCCAATGGTGATGTGATGTGGCACCACTAATCACCATTCATTATTGTCCACCACCCCCTCCCATGAGATGGTGCTGCTATGATGTAGGCCCCACTGCCCTTCACTAATCTGACTCATCAGGTGATGCCAGTGTGATGCAGACCCAGTGCCTTAAAAGTCACTCAGTTGGGTGTTAAGGAGTGGAAGTATAAATTAATGCTACCAGACCTCAGACCCCTCAGCCACCTTTGCCCCTGCCTGCCTGATTTGCCAAGCCTGAAGCACTTATAGACTGGGTTGACCACTGACCTGCTCATTTTTGTTTGGCCAATGCTGAGCAAAGGGGGGGGGGGGACACAGGCAGTGAACCCCACTTGATGGCATGAACAGGATGAAAAATATCAGCATCTGCATCACCCAAGTGGCCAAATACCATCACATTGTCAGGGCTCCACCACTGCCTTCCGCCAGGTGTCGTCGGTGTGATGTAGCCCCAGCGTCGACCGCCGCCGCACTATGCCGCGCTCACGCTCCAGCGACTCTGCGCAGTATGAGGACCTGTCGGCGCTGGCCGGCAGCGGCCCGCCCGGCTCCCTGCTCAGCCAGGTGGCGGACGTGCGCGACCCGGGCGACCAGCTCGAGATGACGGCCTCCACCGCCGGCGTGGTGCCGGACGGTGAGTGCTGCCGCCACCGACTGGGGCCGTTCCGGCGCGGGGCTGCAGACCACGGAGTTCACTTGTGCAGGTGTTGTGGCCGCACTTAGGTGCCGCGGTACGGCTGGCCACGGAAGGTCAGCGGTTCGGTCGTTGTCTTGTACCGAGGGGCGGGGGACAGTGAAAGAGAAGACCAAGGCGTGCCACCGCAACCGCCGCCGACCGGTGAGGAGCGGAACAGGTGTAACAGTGTATGGGGTTCTGGGATAGCTTGCACCTTGAGAGATGTGGTGCATGCGCTCTGTGACATTAGTTGTATCCGTGCAGTGCGCATCGTGACATCTTCTGATCCTGATCGAACAACTCCCAATCCAGCTCTGACGGCGTTCCGTCTTCGGATCGTGATCGGACAACTCTCAATCCAGCTCTGACGGCGTTCCGTCTTCTGATCCTGATCGGACAACTCCCAATCCAGCTCTGACGGCGTTCCGTCCTGTGACCAGCTGCCCTGCCGTCAGACGCTGTGTACGGAACCCTTGCGAACATCTCAGGTGTCGTGGTGGGCGAGCTTATGGCTGCTGGGCCGCCACATCCACGCCTGGGCTGTGGTCCGGAGCGTCTGGGACGTGGCCCTGCCCGACCTCGGCCTGACCTGTGCCGCCGTGTCGCCGGCAGACACGTTCACCGTGGACCAGGCGGTGAACGCCATCGGCTTCGGCCGCTTCCAGATCCGCCTGTCGCTCATCACGGGCCTGTGTTGGATGGCCGACAGCATGGAGATGATGATCCTCTCCATGCTGTCACCGGCGGTGCAGTGCTCCTGGCACATCTCCGAGTGGAAACAGGCCTTCATCACCACCATCGTGTTCCTGGGCATGATGCTCAGCTCGCCCTTCTGGGGCAAGTTCAGCGACAAGTACGGCCGGAAGACGGTGAGTGCAGCTCCTGGGCAGGCATTGGCTGCAATCGTAGCGGCTTTAGGGTTGGAGGCCGGTGCTAGGAATCGATATTGCACCACATAATTACTATGGTTTGGAATATTGTTATGTCCATTTATTGGGAATGAATCATGAGCCTTCTCTTTTGCATCCCTATGTTCATTGGGGTATCATATATCATTGAAGCCATCATTTTGTTCTCAGTGGCGATTGATTTTAACGCCACCATCCAGAATCAGTAAATGAGTCATGTTAGTTGTGCCGCCTATCGATAAGTTGAACACGAGGTCAATTTTCAATTTTGGCATTACGAGCTCAGACACTTTTAGCTCCATTTCTATACCAAGTGCAGCTAAGTTACGAGCATTGGCGCAAGCTTGTACCTTTGCGCCCTCAATCATGACCGAATTATCTTAGAAATTATAGATGAACGGCATCTTTCAAGACTGCAGATTTTGTACTTTTCACGTTGACGTGAGTTTGTAAGCTTAAGGACGATCCAATGAGCCATTTATAATGTTTTGACTGGTTTGCGCGCGTTCCCGCTGAGTGTACCGTGTTTGCAGAGCTGGAACTGGGGATATGCCACTTCATGCCCTGAGGCTTATGTTGGCCAGACTCGGCGGGTGTCCCGTAATTTTGGCGTTGCTGTCGGCAGGCAGCGGTGGTGTGGTGTGGCCGATGTATGGTGCTGTGCTGACTGCCGTTGCCTATGGCCGCTGGCGTGATGCGCCAGTGTGCGCCGGCGGTTTGACGCCTGCGCCGCCGCCGCCAGACGCTGGTCATGTCTGGCTCGTTCCTCTTCTTCTACGGCTTCCTCTCGTCGTTCGCGCCCACATACGTCTGGCTGCTGCTGCTGCGCGGTCTGGTTGGCTTCTGCGTGGGCGCCATCCCCCAGGCGTGAGTGCGCCCGCCGCGGCGGCGCCCCGCCCCGCCTCCCTCCTCCGGGGCGGACCGGACCGCGCCGGGACCATGTCGGCCTTAGTTCGGCTCTGCACTGATCACGTTATTTATTTGGGTGTTGTATGGTTGTGGAATGGCCTGTGGGTTTGATTAGCAGTGTGCCTTACTGCAGATTGTTTTGGCATGCATGTAAAAGAGAACATGTACCTGCTTCGAGCAATGCATTTTATGGGTTACACAGCATGTGGCATATCCTTTTATGCGTGGCCCTATGTATTATTTTTTGCCCCTCGATTTTTCAGCGTCACCTTGTATGCAGAGTTTTTGCCTGTGAAGCAAAGAGGAAAGTGCGTTATTTTATTGGAGGTGAGGATAATAACCTGTTGTTAAACTGCAGGTACTATTGTGTGATCAACATATACTTGTCACTAGTAAAGTCAAAATTTGGCGCTGTAATTATGGCGTCGGATTTCACGTCGCGTAAGGATTTTTTGGAATGGCACCTCAGATTTTGTTTATTTAGTTTTACATATTTGTTTTTGCGATGTTATGACAGTGCGGTTTTGGGACAGTGCACTTTTTAAGATACACGTAGCGTCAGGGGTGTCTGAGACACTGTCCTCCACAGCGTCTGTCTGGTTTGTGTGGCGTCGCGAAGCCGTGGCTCGTTCGACCTGTGACGGGGCGGTATCGCGCGGCCGGCAGTGTTTCTGGGCGCTGGGCGCCTGTCTGGAGGTGCTGCTGGCGCTGTTCGTGATGCCCACGCTCGGCTGGAAGTGGCTGCTGGGCCTCTCCTCGCTGCCGTTGCTGCTCTTCACGCTCATCTGCCCGGTCAGTCCGCCGCGCTGACAGCCCGCTGCCGTCGGCGGCCGCTCTCGGGCAGGCCGCTGGCATGGACTGGGCCCCAGGAGTTAGTCCGCCGCGCTGACGGCCCGCTGCCGTCGGCGGCCGCTGTCGGGCAGGCCGCTGGCATGGACTGGGCTCCAGGAGTCAGTCCGCAGCGCTGACGGCCCGCTGCTGCCGGCGGACTGGGCTCCCGGAATGCTTGGTTGCGTAGTGTTAAAAGTTGAAAGAGTCGTTGAAGGCTAGTGTGGCTTCTTCAGTTTTTTTGTTATTATCTTGAAACATCTGTTGTTTAGATTTACTTCTCGAGGTTATTGGTAATCATTTACAGTCATTCGTTGCACGCGTCGTTTTACGCCATCGCAATCGAAGTCTGTGAGGGGACAACAAGGACCAATCCGTCCGGGGTATGACTGCTCACACCAGGTGGCCAAAGAGGTTTGGCTAACGGCGGCGTTCAGACCGGGCTGGCAGTTCGTATGTGTCCTCATGACCCAACACAGACCCCGACCCAGCCACTGACCCGAGCGCCGACCGTGCCGGCCCTTCTCCGCGGGTGACCTGACCGAGTGTGTGTCTACTGCCCGGCCAGTGGCTGCCGGAGAGCGCCCGCTTCCACGCGGCCAGCGGGCAGTCGGAGCGGGCGCTGAGTACACTGAAGCAGCTGGCCGACGAGAACGGCCGGCCCATGCTGCTGGGCCGGCTCACCGTCGACGACGTCAGCACGGTGCGGCGCGGCGAGATCCGCGACCTGCTGGTGCCAGAGCTGCGCAGCACCACCCTGCTGCTCTGGTTCATATGGTCAGTATGCAGCCTCGCTGCACTGCCACCCTGCCGCCCTGGTTCATATGGTCAGTATACAGCCATGCTGCACAGCCACCCTACTGTCCTGGGTCATTTGGTCAGTATGCAGCCATGCTGCACTGCCATCCTGCTGCTCTGGTTCATATGGTCAGTATACAGCTGCTGTGCACCACTACCCTGCTGCTCGGGTTCATATGGTCAGTACACAGCCACTATACACGGCCACCCTGCTGCTTTGATTCATATCGTCAGCATGCTGCCACCATCCTGGTACTCCGGTTCATATGGCGAATATGCCACCTGGCTGCCCTGGTGCATATGACCACTTCTTCCAGCACACGGTTGTCCTGGCTCGTTTGGCGGTGCTGTCATTGCCAGGCTATTTCGGTTCACGCAGTCAGTTCATCATACCACCTCCCTGTTGTGATGCGTATGTTGAGCACCGTCACAAACTGACTGCACTGGTTCGTGTGCTTTGTGTGACTGGTTCGTGTGCTCTGTGCTGCCACCACTCAACTGTGTTTGGACCAATTTGAAGGTAGGGGTAGCTTCAAATCGCCTATTTGCCTGCTCCGCTACCGAAATCACGCAGTTTGGTGATCGGAAGGCAGTTTACGAGACGCCTAATTGGCTACCGGCCTACATCGCACAGCCGCACAGCGTCATGTCACCAGCGTGATAGCCCGCGGAACACAATGAAAAACAGCTCTATGTCCAGCACCCTGGTGTCCGTTCACCCGCGGGCATGTAGTTAGTAGCACCACCACCCGAGAGTTAAGATGGTTAGTAGTGGCACCCTGCCGGTGCAGGCGGCGGTCATGTTCCCACAGAACGTCACCGCGGCGGCCGCTGCTGTGGCTCCGGCGCGGGCAGAGCCATGACCGCGGAGTGGTCCCGGAGCCGGCGGCGGTCATGCTCCCACAGAACGTCACCGCTGCGGCCGCTGTTGTGGCGCCGGCGCGGGCAGAGCCATGACCGCGGAATGGTCCCGGAGCCGGCGGCGGTCATGCTCCCACAGAACGTCACCGCTGCGGCCGCTGCTGTGGCGCTGGCGCGGGCAGAGCCATGACCGCGGAGTGGTCCCGGAGCCGGCGGCGGCTGGCTCGTGACAGCAGGGCCGGAGTCTCTCGCCTGACTGCGATGCCCGTCTGTCCGCCAGGTGGGCCAGCGCCTTCTGCTACTACGGCATCGTGCTGATGACCACCGAGCTGTTCGAACTCTCCGAGGAGGACCTGTGCAGCGCTCCGCAGGGCTGGGAGGGCGCCGAGGTGCGTTCATCAGCCCGCAGCGCAGTCTGCCGGTGCCGCCGGAGGCGGCGTTGTCATTCTGGTGCCGCTTATCGTCGCGAAGCTTCAGTTCCGCCCCTCTCGTCGTCGTGGGTTCCTTGGAACATGTTCTCAGCCGTCACTCGTCTGCTGTGTGAGTCCTGGGGGCATGTCCTCAGCCGTCGCTCGCAGGCTGTGTACGTCGTGGGACATGTTTTCAACCGTCGCTCGCCTACTGTGTGCGTCCTGGGACATGTTCTCAGCCGTCGCTCGCCTGCTGCGTGCGTCCTGGGACATGTTCTCAGCGATCGCTCGCCTGCTGCGTGCGTCCTGGGACATGTTCTCAGCCGTCGCTCGTCTGCCGTGTGCGTCCTGGGACATGTTCTCAGCGATCGCTCGCCTGCTGCGTGCGTCCTGGGACATGTTCTCAGCGATCGCTCGCCTGCTGTGTGCGTCCTGGGACATGTTCTCAGCGATCGCTCGCCTGCTGCGTGCGTCCTGGGACATGTTCTCAGCCGTCGCTCGTCTGCTGTGTGCGTTCTGGGACGTTTTCTCAGCCGTCGCCCGCCTGCTGTCGCCAGGTGTGCCAGGCGTCGTGCAAGACACTGCAGCAGGAGGACTACATCGATCTGCTCTGGACGACGCTCGCCGAGTTCCCAGGTGACGGCCGGGAGGATCCCGTTCCCGTTCCCGTTCCCGTTCCCGTTCCCGTTCCCGTTCCCGTTCCCGTTCCAGTTCCCGTGCCCGTTCCCGTACCCTACCCGTATCCGTTCCCGTTCCCGTACCCGTTGCCGTTGCCTTTGCCGTTATCGTTTCCGTTCCCGTTCCCGTTCCCGTTCCGCTCGCGCCGAGGACACAACGCGTATTGTCGCACTGTTGTTGGCTTCTGCGGAGTGAGCTTCAAAACAGCCGATGTTGTCACGGGAGGAACGATGGCAGAGGGTGGCTGTCGCTGGGCGGATTCGAGTGGCGTGGCGGTGTAAAGGCCGGCAGTCTTACTTGCTGCCCCCTCCTCTTCTCCCCTTCCCCCCCCCCCCTCTCCGGTGGTGCCGGTAGTGTAGTGGTTAAGCTGTGCGTCTGAGAAACCAGAGGCACGGGTCTCGATTCCTTGCGGTGTCCGCCCTTCTGGCCAGGTTGAGAAGCAGGCGACGTGGTGTGGCCTCAGCAGCTGAGTGCGTCGTAAAGCCCGAATGACACTCGCTCCCTGCCGTTAGGGATATTCTTCACCATCCTGATCATCGAGAGGTTCGGCCGCAAGAAGACAATGGCCACCGAGTTCCTCATTTACACGCTGACCATTTTCACGCTGTTCTTTTGCGTGAAGAGGTGAGTTGCGTTGCCGCGATCCTCCGAGGGCCACGGCAGCCGGCGTCTGGCGGCCGGCTTGGCGCTGACAGTGCTGGCCATCATGGTGGTGATGGTGGTGGTGGTCGTGGTGGTGATGGGCCGCGAACAAGTGCAGGAAATATCCAGCAGCAGAAGCCGTTAAATCCTGGGGAGGCAAAGTACAAGTACAATTATAACACATCCGACACACTGTTTTTTCTCAAGTTTGTGATGGCTTGTCAAGGATGTTGTTTCCGGTCCAAATAAGTGAGTGGTGATCGGCTTGTGGCTGGGCACGGCCGGCTGACCTGATGTTTGTCATGCTGATACGGTCCGCAATCAACCGACTGTTTTCTAGCCGAGTCACGCTGACGGTGACGATGAGCTGTGACATGAAGATGAGGTGACAAGCTGAGCCGTGCCGACGGTAGCTGTTTTCCAGCCGAGCCGTGCTGACGGTGACTGTTTTCCAGCCAAGCCGCGCTGATGGTGACTTTTCCAGCCGAGCCGCGCTGATGGTGACTGTAATGTTTTCCAGCCGAGCCGTGCTGACGGTGACCCTGTTCGTCTGCCGGGGCATTATCGCCGGCATGTTTCAAGCAGCCTATGTCTACACTCCCGAGGTGGGTGCTCGCCGGAGACCGAATAACACGCGCTGCGCTGCGGTGACGAGCATGCCCCTCGCAGCACCCGTCCGTCGCAGCGTGTCGTTTGGTAGTCTGCGTGAGCTCAAGGCTGAGAATGAGGATCTTGAACGTCTGGCTGAACTATGGTTATTTCATTGAAGGAGATGGGGAAAGTCGCGTACGCATGCTGTTAGATGCGACACCGCCATTAGACATCCCTTGTGCAGGTCTCTCCATCGTCATGTTACCAATGCCGCAAAACAGATCTTGCGTTGCACGTACAAGATGCGTTGAAAATTCTACTAAACATAACCCTTACGCTTCATGTCACAGTCTTCACGCGAATATAGTTAATGGGGCATGCTGGACCGCGTAGGCAGCGACGCAACGGCCTCGTGTTATTCTGGTTTGCGTTACACTGCCGCGTTCCGCAATATTGGACCGATATCTGACGACAAGCGGTGAGGCGTCACGATGGGCCATGGGGAGGTCCATTACCGCAGACGTGGCTGGACAAGCGGCGGACAGGCGTCACCTTTGAAGTGCATGCTTTTGCAGTGCTACACAGCCATGCGGTGATAGTCTGTGATGCAGTGGGTGACTGCACTCACTGTTGGCGCGCAGCCGGTGTCTGGGGTGGTCCCACGTCACCGCCTCACCGCCCGCCGCCGTCGGCGCCTGTGGTGCTGTGGGCGGCCTTACTGCCTGTCGGCACGCGGCCGGTGTCTGTGGTGTGTCTCTCCCCGCCGCCTCACCGCCCGCCGCCGTCGGCCGCAGGTGTACCCGACCACCCTGCGCGCGGTCGGCGTAGGGGCCTGCAGCGGGTTCGCGCGGCTCGGCGCCATGGTGACCCCGCTCATCGCTCAGGTAAGGTGGGTCGGCCGGGCCCGGCCCACTCTTCCGCCCGCCTGGCCGCGCTCCAGCCGGCGCCGCAGCACCGGCACCGCGGCTAGCCAGTGTATGGTGTGGGGAGAGACAGGCGACTGGAGCAGGCGCCCATCACGGCGCACGTGTCGGGGTGTTGAAGACCGGGTGTGTGACTGATGTTTCGCCGGCGCGGCTTCGGTCGGCGGAAGGATCACGGCGCTCGTCGCCCGACGTCATGAACCCGTGCGGGACGGGCCCCAGCCGAGAGGTCGCGCCGTTGTGCGCGATGAACTGTGCTGCTGTTTGTTGGTCACGAATGCTGGGATGGGCATCTGTCCGGCGAGTGTCGCAGGAGGCTGTGTCTGGTCCGAGTCCGACCCGTCACAAGCGCGCTGCTAGCCAGGCCAGGCACGATGTCTGGTTGCCTTCGCTGTATGCGGACCGCGCTGCGGTCCCGCGGTCGGGTTGTGCGTCAGGGACCCTCGCTGATGCCGGGGGAGGAGCGGGAGGCGAGGTCGAGGTGCTGGTGTTGGTGTCAGTGTGCTGACGCGGGCCCGCCAGGTGGTGGTGCGGACCTCGGTGCGGTA
This sequence comes from Pollicipes pollicipes, assembly GCF_011947565.3. Lineage (NCBI taxonomy): Eukaryota > Metazoa > Arthropoda > Thecostraca > Pollicipedomorpha > Pollicipedidae > Pollicipes > Pollicipes pollicipes. The sequence continues at coordinate 38,585,998 of NW_023596545.1, read as the reverse complement.
CGTGGCGCTGGTGTACGGCTGCGTGGCGCTGCTGAGCGCCGCCGCGGCGCTCCGCCTGCGCACGGAGACGAGCGGCCGGCCCATGGCGTGACGTCACCGCGGATCCTCCGGCGTGACGTCACCGCCGCTCCTTCCTCCCCGCCCAGTCCTGCCGCCGCCCCGCACACTCGGTCCGGCCGACACACTCCCGGCGAGTGAAGCACTCCTCTTGCCGACGCCTCAGCTGTCTTCGGTGCTCATGCTTGCCCTCCTTCCGCCTGCTGTCTCTCCTAGTCCTGGCTGGGTCGGATCACTCGGTTCCGTCTGGCTGTCATTCTTGTTATCTGTTTATCAGACTTTGCACCTATTCTTTCGAATCGCAGCTTCCTATAACTGCTACGTTTTGCACTCCTCATCAGACATGGGCTTTCTCCATCTGATATGTGATGTGTGGGTAATACGGTGCGTCAGGTACATGTCGGCTCTTCTCTTTCTTTTAGCAGGTGTTGATCTACCTGTCTGCCTCTCCAACAGGCCTGATCTGCTGCTTTGCCGCTCCAGCAGGTGCTGATCTGTCGCTCTGCCGCTCCAGCAGGTGCTGATATGTCGCTCTGCCGCCCCAGCTGGTGCTGATCTGCCGTTCTGCCTCTCCAGCAGGTGCTGATCCGCTGATCCGCCACTCCAGCAGGCGCTGATTCGCTGCTCCGCCGCTACAGCAGGTGCTGATCTACCGCTCTGCCGCTCCGACAGGTGCTGATCTGTCGCTCTGCCGCTCCGACAGGTGCTGATCTACCGGTCGCCGTTCGCCAGCGTGGTGGTGTACGGTATTGTGGCGCTGGCCGCCTGCGTCGCCTGCCTGCTGCTGCCCATCGAGACCAGGGGTCGGCCGCTGCAGGACACCCACCTGACGGCCGGCGACGACGTCCACTGACCGCTGGGCGCGCGCCGCCGGCCGGGCCGGGCCGGGCCGGGCCGGGCAGTGGCGGTTGGCGCACGGGCGGAGAAAGGCGTGGCTGGAGGAGGCGGCGCGACCGGTCCGCTCGCGGGCCGGTCACAGCGCCGCCCGCACCGGCCGTGGCCTCAGGCCTGCCCACACCGGCGGGACACGAAGACGGCACCCTCCGCCCGATGTTCGGCCATCGTCGGCTGGCTGATGTGACACGGGCTGAGTCCTGGGTCGTGGCGAGGTGGTGGTCACGGGCAGTGGGGAAGGTGGTTTTCGTCGCACACCCCACACACCCTTGGAATCACCAATCTGGATTACAAAGGCTGCTTGAGCAACATGTGGCGGAATCTCCGACGTACCAAATTTCTCTGGACAAAGAATGGCGTGTTGACGTGTGATGGCTGCAGGTATCGTCCCTGATGATGATTTAAAGGGCTACGGTGATGGCTATATTGTGCCTAAGATGCGTGCACGGCACCCTAATCAAACGCAACTAGAATCTCTTTGTGTCGTCAACGAATGTTTCATCAACGAATATATTTACTGCCACTTTGGCAAACGCTTGGACATTGTTTTGTTCTTAAATTATTTGTGCGTGCGTTGTATTTATATACTTGTGCCTTGAGCGTCTTCTTCACGTGTCGCGTATCGCACGGTGCCGGCAATAAATGGTGATGCTGTAGAACTAATGGCATCTGCGCATCAGGGTGCCCGTGACTTCCGGACGCTCTTCGTGAGGTGGCGCGCGTTAAACGCACACTAAGCTGCTATGGCGCTGCTCGACCGAGAAGTTGTGTGTGCTGCGTAGTTACACAGGATTCTGAACTATCAATGTTGCTTTGCATCGCATGAGGCTCTCAATGTTCTCCTGACGTCATAATGCCCGTGAATGAGCAGCGACGGGGGTCTCGGGAATGCCAGCGTCGGGCGTTTGCAGAAGCGCAGGCAAGGACAGGAAGAAACTGGTCGCAGTCAGTATGTTAGTCAACAAGTAGCTACAACCAGAGCATGTTTCACAGGCGCTTGATCTGTTCTGACATAGCAACGTTCTCGTCAGCATACTGGTGTGCTAAAGCGTGCGGTCTACCCAGTCTACGCCCCTTACTGCATTTATAATTCCACGGACCGAGAGAGGAAGTGCAATGAAATTCAACCACTTTTTGCGTTGTCCGGTGCTTTACTAATCCGTTCGGGAATGGTTGACCAGAAACTGGGGATGACCAGGGATAGGCCTCGCACAGAGCACAAGATTTATAGATTAGATCGTAAACAATAGCCTCATTGAATTTTGGCCGGGTCTAGGGAGCACCTCGGCTTTCGCAACGTTTTGCCCGTCACCAAAACCTATGAGCAATAAGGTATATTAAACACTGGTATGGTAAATGCGAAATATGAACATCATAAGTGCGTCACGTCCTGTTATCGCGTGTGTGCAGAAAGATGCATAACTAGCGAAATCGTGGGTGGTCGGACTCAGCACATGATTTTCCGTATCTTTTCAATCCTTTCCGAACAGGTGTCAACCTCATGTTACAGTTACATCATAAGAAAGGCATCTCAATGAACTTAGAAACTGTATCAAAATGCGTCCGTGCGCACTATGAAAACACTTCAGAGCACTTAGCGATATGACTGACATCGGTGCGCCTCAAACATCACACGGACGAGAGATGAAACACATCTTTGAAAACGTCATAAATCAGCTGACACGATGCTTTCTGCTGCGCCACATTCGGTGTTGTCATCATCTTCAGGAAATGTGCCGGGAATGTTTGTTGATCGGGTCGCGCTCGGGTGGGTTCGGATGTAAACATTGCCGGTCCATCCAAGCTGCGGTTTGTGAATCGCTTCTGCAACAATATAGTAAGTACAGAGTTAATTTACCATCCGATGCCTGGCACAGGCAAGGCAAGCTGAACATTGCAGCCAGGGTGCATGGGGCTGTCTGGCACAGGTTCTTGCCGGTTTCTTACGGCCAAAACGACCGGCTGGCCCCGATATGATGTTAATGGCGCAGGCGGCTAGTTTATTGAACATCTCAGCTTGCTTATAGCAAGTAACTGCATGAGTATATATTGCAGTGTAAGCTGATGTGGAGAGGTGAAAACTGTTGCTGGATTTCTGACGACAAAAAGAACTATGAGCACTGTAGTTTATCCACATCTAAAAGGCAAGTATTACTCATTGAGCCTTGGAATCCTCATACGTTTGGATTTGCCTTCCCATGCACTTCTGTTGATTCAGAGCCAATTTTTGCTGAATTGTATGGGCTTTCACCCCAGTCCCAGTCTTGAGTGCCTTCAGCTCCTGAACACACAAGTACTATATGTTCCTGAATTCAATGGAACCATGAAATTGTGGTATGTTGATGAGGGTGCTAGATGAATAAATGCTGTGTGGATAAACTGCATGCTGTTTAGCTATGCAACTTTGTTTTCTTTTACTTTATGCTGTTTCTTCACCAGGCTTGTGACTGTCTATACTTCAAAATGATCAGTCTTGAGTGATCTTATGCTGTGTATGTGCTGTGGTACATCCTTAGAAAGAAACTGATCAAGTTTGCACCACCTTCAGGTCAGACTCGAGAAAAAATGCTCAGTTTTGGTATTCAATGCTGTATATATATATATCTAGTACTGCTAGTTTTTTTGGTGTATTGGTATTGCATTTGGTTGATGGTCACATGATATACATGGGCAACAGATGTTGGATGTACTTCACATGTAGACCATCAAAATAACAATAGCACTTAATCATATTAGTACTTGACCCGAATCATTTCTGATCCTATCTTTCAGCCAATATGTGTGATTAGCCAGTTATATCCACTCCAGAGCAGCATGTCATGCCTGAATGCCATCCTGGCATTCCAGCTTGGACGGGCCAGCTGTGCGTGCCACCTAGCGGCGGTGTTCGTCACTAGGCGCGGCCGCCGTCTCTGCCGCCGCCAGGCCGCTCAGAGCCCCGCGGCCGGCGGTCGAGCCAGGCCGGATGGGGGACTCGATGGTGCGACGCTCGGGCCGCGCGGCCGGCGCTGACAGTGGCTGGTATGCGCCACAGCAGCGCCATCGCTCGGATCCGGCCTGGCACCCTCCGCCTGCCAGGTAAGTTCGTTCCGAAGTCGGACCGGTATGCCTATCGCCGGGGAAGTGACGGAAGGGGCCTGGTGAGGTCTCTCTTTCATCACTCACCGATTAGTACTGAATCTTTGAAACGTTCCGTTTGTCCGTGGTAAGTTGTGGGCATTAGCGGTGGGAGGCCTGAAGTGCTGCCCTGGTTGGAGAAAGCCCGAGTGCCCGCACATATTCGGAGAGCGGTCCCCATGCGGGGTAAGTCTCTGGAGGATATTACTCCCAGATACGTGTAATATGGACCCACCACTCTCCACTCTCCTTAATCCGACATATAGGAAATGATTATTGTTGGCCGAAGGGGCTTTAATCTCAGCCAAACGAAACTAACCTATGAGCTCGTGGCCGTGTCCCTTTCCCCCTGATTGAGCTTGTGAGCACGGAGTGCGTGCCTGTAACGTCGAACGACCCCGCGCTGTTACGCCCGTCACTGTTTACGGCCTGCGGACATGCGAGCTGACCGGCCCGCTCGCTGACGAGGAAAACAGCGGTCATTACCAATCTGTATTGCTTGTCGATGCCTGCAGCTGCTCCATGGTCCTGCGGGGTGCATGCTGTCGCACGGGTTGTCCGGTTTCCAGTGAGATCTTACAATGAGCACAATCTAATGGGATCATTGGCCCGCGCGGTTTGAGCTTGTTTTTGCCGCCACAGGACTGGTGCGCTCCACTCACCGTGCAGGATTGCCTTGTCGTTATGTTGATGAGTCGTCATATATTCATATCCAACCGTGTGTAAACTGTCCAGGATTATGGCGGTCCGCAAAGACGAGTGGCTCGGGCAAACTTAGCATCCGCAGTTGAGTGAACGTAGCCCGCTTGTAGACGCCGCGAGCATTCTTTCAATAATTACAGATCCTTAGCAATGTGCGGATTTAGTGCAATTACAGCCTGTCTGCCAGTTCATGAAGTGCGTGATGAAATAAAAGAGAGAATGAAGAACTAGCTCTTCGCGAACGCGTCCATATCAGTTTGGCTGGCCGCCCGATTGTCCGTTCATGTCTATGACCTCCGACCTGGCGGGGGGCAACCTTTGACTCCAGCTGATCGTGGACGTTAACCCCGACGGAACGTGACCCCTTAGGTCTTCTCCGCGGCTATGTGGGCCTGAGCCGCGCATGCAGTGCCTCGCGGCGACCTCCGCAGCTACCCCCTGCTATGTCATGGGCGGGGTACGGCCTGGTGGCAAGCCCGTGGACGGGACCTCAGTCGGCGGCCGGCCGCCGCCGCCCGTCAGACGGGGGCTGGGCGGTGGACTGGTGACCACAGCCGCCGATCGACAGACGGGGACCGGGCGGTCCGGTGACCCCAGCCGCCGCTCGACAGACGGGGGCCGGGCGGTGCACCGATGACCCCAGCCACCGCTCGACAGACGGGGGCCGGGCGGTCCGATGACCCCAGCCGCCGCTCGACAGACGGGGGCCGGGCGGTGCACCGATGACCCCAGCCGCCGCCCGACAGACGGGGGCCGGGCGGTCCGATGACCCCAGCCGCCGCTCGACAGACTGGGGCCGGGCGGTGCACCGATGACCCCAGCCGCCACTCGACAGACGGGGGCCGGGCGGTGCATCGATGACCCCAGCCGCCGCTCGACAGACGGGGGCCGGGCGGTACACCGATGACCCCAGCCGCCGCTCGACAGACTGGGGCCGGGCGGTCCGGTGACCCCAGCCGCCGCTCGACAGACGGGGGCCGGGCGGTGCACCGATGACCCCAGCCGCCGCTCGACAGACGCGGGCCGGGCGGTCCACCGATGACCCCAGCCGCCACTCGACAGACTGGGGCCGGGCGGTCCGGTGACCCCAGCCGCCGCTCGACAGACGGGGGCCGGGCGGTGCACCGATGATCCCAGCCTCCGCTGGTTAGACGAGGGCCGGGCGGTGCACTGATGATCCCAGCCGCCGCTCGACAGACGAGAGCTGGGCGGTGCACCGGTGACCCCCGCCGGGGGGCGTTTGTCATTCCTCCGCGCCCGTGACACGTGCCGTGAGCCTGCAATGCCGAGCTTGGCTCGACGCGGCGAACCGCCGGCCGCGCGACATTCCTGGGCAACGGTCGGACGGCGCAGCGCTTTTGAACCTGGTGGTGCTGCAGCCCCGCTGGCTGTATCCGCAAGGTCGGATCCGCGGGACCGAAGCGCTGCGGCGGCGAGGTCACGCAGCCGCGTGATCGAAGCTGGGTCACCACGTCCGCGACACCGTGGTGACTCACGGGGCGCGGCCTCCCCGGCCGGTGTGCCGATGTCCTTGTTTGCCACCGGTCTGACCGAGCCAGCTGCCATTGCCACACGTGCGTGTCGTGTGGCATGCCGTCTGTCCGATATGTGGGCTGTCGGATGGTGCTGCAGGTCGGCTGTGCGAGCGGTCGGAGCGGTGCGCCAGACGCGCCGCGGAGACGGCTGGCGAGCTCGGGGGTCTAATCGGATTGCGGGTGACAAGATTAGCGCGTCACCGCTAAGCCACAGCCAGCACGCGCCCGTTGTCAGTCGGTTCTGCCCAATTATTGTTTTCTTGGTTGTTGCGGTAGCGTTGTGTTGTGGCCGAGTTTGGAGGGGGTTACATCCACTGCGATGACTTTTTCGTTCGTTTTTATGTGTCGCACGGTTGAAGAATTAATTCCTCAAAGGATTTTGGCGTCAATGTTCTAGATCTCAGTTTACTCCGGGGAAGTCAGATTGCGTGGTTCGAGTTTGGCGGGCCTTGCGCTTCAGACATGGAAGGGCCCTGTGGAGCGTAAAAGCGGCACGAAGTAACAAAGTGTTGACTCCTCACCGGATAGGTGAAACCCAAGGCGTAACTCAAAATGAACTCGGCACTGAAAATTCTAGTTGTGAACGCAGTGCTTTTAGCCTGTGGATAACAGCAAATTGGAGGGATCACAAATACAGCATCGAATCGGCTTGCAAAAATGGGCATCACTGATGAGAGATAAGTGTTTGGTGTAACGAGCCTTTGGCTCAGATTCCAGTGATTATTTAACTACGGTTGAGTGTTATGTTACTGTCATACCATGGTGATTAACCCTCAGAATGAAATCCCACGTATGGTCAGCGTACACAGCGTTGTTTGGGCATGTACGACCGGCACATCTGGGTCCGGCCAGACGGGGCGCGCTCATTGCGACGCGAACGCCGTCCGCGCCACCCCTCCTTCGTTCAGCACCACCCCTCCCTTCAGCGCCGCGCCTCATGAATAAAAGGTTCCGCGCAGCGCCGGTCGGTCTGCCGGGGCATAATTCACTTGGCGGCGCCCGGCCCGGCCGCGTGCCGGCGGTGCCCGGTCCGGGTGGACGATCAGCCAGGGCCTGTCGGGCGGCGGTGCTGGACGAGGAACGGTGGTTGGGGAACAGCGTAGAGGTCGTGCCCACGGCGACACGCGTGGCGGGTATGCGACGAGTGCCGGACGCGGGGCCCCCGGCCGGATATCATCCATGATGAAATCGCTGCTAGTGGCGGAGGCGCTACGAATGCGTGGCGTCCGCCGCCTGCCTGCTGCACCCCGTGAAGCAGCCGTATCAGATACGGGCGCAGACCTCCGTGTTGAGGCGAACGGAGTGTTGAAGTCTGCGCCAGTGTAGTTGATTCCAGTCCCGACTCGGCGTTTTGAGGTGATGTTGATGGTGACGAGACGGCTTGGATCGCCACGAGGCCGTGTGACGGCGGCACAGCGACACAGTCGACGGGACCGGCGGCGCGGGCGGCAGCGGGTGACGCCCGTCCGCTGTCACTGGCCGCCACGCCGCTCCCTCCACACACACTCGTAAGCGGGCATGCGGCAGAGGTAGGAAGCACGCGTCCTCGTGCAAACAATAACGGGCGCGCGGGCGGCGCCACTCAGCGTCGCGCGTGCGTCGACCTTTGTTTGACCGGGTGACTGGAACCAGAGCGCGGGGTCGGCCGCACACGCCCCGACGGGGCGCGCGCGGCTGAACAGAACTGCGGCGTCAATAGCGGGGCGCCGCGTGGGGTCGGCCGTGGCGCTCAACCCAATTAGCCGCGCCCAATCATCCGTGTGAGGAACGCAGCGTGAGACGCAATCACGAGAAGGTTTGAGGATCTGTGGCAGTGCTGTTCATGACCGCGGAACGAAACGCAACGGCAGTGAAGTTCCGGCCCGCTCAGTTTGGAATTCTGATGCTTGCCGCTGCTCGTCGCGCACGCTTGGAGCTTTGGATTCAGATTCCACAGTTCGGTTCCGAACGGTCATAAAATAGTGGTGTGTGTGTTACCGCACCTGTGCCGGGCGCGGTCCGGGGTCACGTGCTAGGCCCCGCCAGTGCTCGGTGTCCGTCCCGGGCTGACATGACCTGTCGACGCCCGGCGACCCACCTGCCCCATTTGTGCGCCGTCACGCGGGGCTTCATGCGACCCGCCCCGCCCCGCTCGCCTTCGTCGCGACCATGGCGTCCGCGAGGCGGCAGTGGGCTTGGCGTGCTTCTCACATGTCTTAGTGAGGGGAGGGGACAACGCGGTTTCAGAGAGAGCGGTGATCCCCCAACGAGACTAAGAGGGCTCGTCATTATTGTCGTCAATGATTTGGATGCCGCTTTGATTCGTACCCGGCATTGTGATGAGCTATGACCTGCGGCAAGCCCAGGATCGGCCAGACCACACGAGCGTGAACTGGCCATTGGCTGTCCCAACTTCAGCAATCGCGGAAGGATAGTGAGTGGTGGTTCTAGTCATTGTGTTACCATGCCACCGTCTGTCCACTAGTTGTTCTCAGCCAACAATAAAACAACGGCTTGCTGGGCCACGAGGAATGGGACGACGCTGTTCCGAACCGCGCTGGTCAAATGGCGGTCTCCCACGCCATGTTAGGCTTTGTGCCCGGGAACAAATTATCGAGTAATCACGCTTGGTCCTAAAAAAGGCAATTGCCTTGCGACTATTATGTGGTGTTCTTTTGAATGGGGTGCTCTGCAAAAAGGAGTCTGGGGTCGATCTGAGAGAGGTAGAATGAAGTGCGTCTGGTCACTTGTGATTGGATGAAGGGTACTGTCCTGTCGTATGCCATCGAAAGTCGGTGACCGCGTTGGTATGTCGCGACAGAATCAATGACTGGGAGACCGGAAAAAAACCAACAGAGGCGCGCCAGCCCTGATCGGAGGCGGCTCGAGAGCAGCCGTATCCGGCCTCCGTCCGCCGTCTATGCTGACCCAGCCCGATGCCCATGTCCTATGTGGGGGCCAGAGTTCCCTTGGCCAGCGTGACCCGGCCAGGAGCCCAGACCGGAGCGGCAGCAGAGCTGCAGCACCGCCTCCGCTCGCGGCTGGCCGGTGTCGGCGGGAGCGGTTAGAGCGGCTGCCTCCGGGTGCCGATCGGACGCCGGGGCCGGGCGCCGCGTCCGTCCAGCGTCACCCTGCCGCCGGCGGCCGGGTGTGCTGGCGGCGGCGGCGACCGTTCCCCTCTCCCCTCGAGCGGCGGCAGCGCGACACCGGGCGGCCGGGTGTGCTGGCGGCGGCGGCGACCGTTCCCCTCTCCCCTCGAGCGGCGGCAGCGCGACACCGGGGGCGCGAGGGGAGCGGCGGCGCGGGCCATCGATCCCCGCTCCCTTTGCTGTCGGCACCGGCGCGCCGGCTCGGCCCGTCGGCGCGGCTCAGATGACATCGGTGGCCGTCGCCGCTGGTGCCACGCCGTCTGGAATTGTGACCCAGACCATGTTGTATCCTTGCGGGCTTAGAGATGCCGTTTTGGTCGTGGACATATGTAATTTCGTAATCGCCACGAAGGGCGAGCATTGGCCTGACCTAGAAGCCCACCTGTTGATGTGAGCGAGGCAGAGGGGCGTCATCAAATGTATTACTTGGCAAGCTTTACGATGGTCGTATTAGTGGTTCCTTCGGTGGCTTCTAGCCCATTTGAATGCTAAATGCCGCTATTGCGTTATAGATGTAGGAACAGTGTGACGGGGCATTGCGTCTCCCCAGTTTCGTAAGTTTGAAATTAACTGACGAAGCATGGAGAGAGTGGTGTTGCAGATGAGATTTGCCCTCTGGTTGTCGACGGTCTCCATCCCCTGTCTTTCCGTCCTCGCCTGGCTCATGAGTTAATGTAGGCCTGCTAGCGTAAGGTTGAAGAAGCGTTCTGTTCACGTCTTCGCTAAGGTTCCTGTAAGATTGTCCATTCGTGCAAGTAGCGGGGCCTTGACCGGTGGGCGCCCTGGTGTCATGGGGGTTGTCTTCTACCTCAGTCAACAGCTACCCCCCCCCCCTTCTCCCCCTGCTGGAGGACCATAAATGCTGGGTTTCTAGCCGGTTTCCGGCGGCGCCTCTCCCACCATGTTGACCGCGTGCTCGTCTGTCCTGACCGGGTGTGCCTGCCGCCGCCGCCTGACGCTGCCGTGGCCGTGGCCGTGGCCTGTGTGGACGGCGGCGGTCGCTCTAGCCCGGCGTGTGTTGTTTCAGCGGTCGGAGTCGGCGCACCTCCCGTCTGGGCGGTCCGCATCGGTCGCGTCCGGCCGACCCACGCCCGGCCGCTGCCCCCTCAGCTAAGGTGCGGCGCCGGCCACGGGCCCAGCGCTCTTGTGGCGCGCCCGTCTCCGAAGGCATGGCCAAACATACTTGAACTGCTTGTTTAGTCGCGCGCTGACCGATATCGATGTGTTGTCAGTCAATTGTACTTCTTCTTTTTTTGCCTGTTTCCTGCATTGTAGCTGACGTCCAATCCATATTGTAGATCTGGACCTCTGTACTAAAAATGCCCCTCGTGTACGCACCGGTGTCTCTCCGGTTTCCAGACGCCTGGGCCGAGCCTTGCTCCGACGCTGTTTTGTCCGCAGGCCCTGCTGCGGGTGACCGTTTGGCAGCGCTCCGTCCGCAGGCCGTGCTGCGGGTGACCGTTTGGCACCGCTCCGCCCGCAGGCCCCGCAGCTGGACGTGGCGGCGCCGGGCTGCACGGCGGCGCTGCTGGCCTCGGTGTTTGACGAGGTGGGTGCGGCGTCGCCGGCCGGCAGCGCCCGGCCCGGCCAACGCGGCCGGCCGGCCGCCGCCGCCGCAGCCGCCGGAGACGCCAGCTTCAGCCAGTACTTGGCCTACAGCAGCGACGAGGAGTTCGAGGACTTCCTGTGGGTGATGCCGCCAGTCGTGTGGTGGACCGTGGGGCTGGGAAGCCTGACATGACTCTGCTCAGTACAGTAAATGGTTTCAGGCCTGTGTGCTGTGGTTATCCGGCTGATGTATACGGAAGCTCTTGTCGCTAGCTTACTGTGTGTCGATGTGTGTACCAATGTGGCAGAATGCGATTGCCTTGAATTGATTTGATTAGAGCACTCACCACTGGTTTCGGGGCGTGTGTGGCGATGGCTCAGGTATGTTGTGCTTTCAGTCCCTTGCCGAGGCCATACCCCAGCTCCCGGTCCATGCTAACGACATACCGCAGTCCTCAGTCCTCGCTGAGGATATACCACATTTCTCAGTCCTTGCTGATGACATGTCAGTCCCCAGTCCTCGCTGAGGATAACCACGTTTCTCAGTCCCCGATGATGATATGTCACAGCCCCAGTCCGTGCTGAGGACATGCCACAGACCCCAGTCCTCGCTGACAGCATGTCACAGTCTCCAGTCCTCGCTAATGATGTGTGACAGTCGCCGGTCCTCTCTGGTGACATACAGCAGTCCCCAGTCCTCGCTGACGACATGCCACAGACCCCGGTCCTCGCTGACGACATGCCACAGTCCCCAGTCCTCGCTGACGGCATGTCACAATCCCCAGTCCCAGCTTGTGACCTACCCTAGTCCCCAGTCCCAGCTTGTGACCTACCCTAGTCCCCAGTCCCAGCTTATGACCTACCCTAGTCCCCAGTCCCAGCTTGTGACCTACCCTAGTCCCCAGTCCCAGCTTGTGACCTACCCTAGTCCCCAGTCCCAGCTTGTGACCTACCCTAGTCCCCAGTCCCAGCTTGTGACCTACCCTAGTCCCCAGTCCCAGCTTGTGACCTACCCTAGTCCCCAGTCCCAGCTTATGACCTACCCTAGTCCCCAGTCCCAGCTTATGACCTACCCTAGTCCCCAGTCCCAGCTTATGACCTACCCTAGTCCCCAGTCCCAGCTTATGACCTACCCTAGTCCCCAGTCCCAGCTTATGACCTACCCTAGTCCCCAGTCCCAGCTTGTGACCTACCCTAGCCCCCAGTCCCAGCTTGTGACCTACCCTAGTCCCCAGTCCCAGCTTGTGACCTACCCTAGTCCCCAGTCCCACCTTGTGACCTACCCTAGTCCCCAGTCCCAGCTGACGACATGTCATAGTCCCCAGTCCCAGCTGATAACATACCACAGTCCCCAGGCCGACAGCTGGTCGTCATTTGACGCTGGCGCGCTTCTGCAGGAAGCAGCCGCGCACCGACTACACGTACGCGCGCAGCCTGAGCTACACCACCATCTGTCCGGAGCGGGTCGGACCGCCCAGCATGTCGCGACTCGGCGTGCACAGCCCGCCCCTCGGCCTTCGCAGCCCGCCGCTCGGCCTGTGCAGCCCGCCGCCCGGCCTGAGCAGTCTGCCGCCCGGCCTGAGCAGCCTTGCGCCCGGTCTGGCGGTCGGCGGACAGCCGTGGACCGGCGCGGACCTCGGACTGTACTCGGGACAGACGGCGGGCGGTGAGCGGCAGCCGGCGCTCTGACTCCGTCTCCGGCTCTGATTTTAGTTTGCGGTTCGGTCCGCTGCAAGGTCCCGGTCCCAGCCGTAGCCCCGGTACCGGTCACTGACACGGTCTCTGTCCCCGTGCATGTCTGGGTCTCGGATTCAGTGCCTCTCACTGTCGTGGTCCCCGTACCGGTTCTATTGCCGGTGCCTATCCATTTACCGGTCCCATCTTAGCTTCAGTCCTGCTCCGTGTGTCCGCCGTCTCCGTTCCTGTGTCCCTGGTCCTGGGCCCGGCGCCAGTCCCGGTCGTGTCTCAGGTCTGTGCCTGTTCTGGGCCGGACGGGCGGGCAGCAGGGCCCCATGCTATGCATGGTGGCATGCCCTGCGTAGGTGGTCCGGCAGAGTTCGCTAATCGGCAGAAGGCGTGTGTGACTTGGCCGAATTGGTGATGTGGGGATGCAGTGTGGCATTGTGTCTCGTCCGTAAATGAGCGTTATGAATGCGGGCGCCACAGCCCGCCCCAATTATCTGATCCCGTGGCACGTTACTTTAATATTGTTGTTGTGTTGGACTAGAACGGAATTTGTAACCGTTGCAGGCGCACCGAGCGGAAATTATTCGGGCTTGGACATGGAATCTGAAGACGAGTGCTTTCCTCCTGACGCAGGCCACAACACCTCACCCAGCTGTAGCAGCGCATCACACTTCGACAAGACGGGTAAGACCACGCGCCACATGCCCTGTCAAATCTGCCTCCCAACGCAACTTGATCGATTGTGGGCGCGAGGCAGACACTGTTCGGTGGAGTGGGCGGCGCTGTCGGCGTGTGGCGACCGCGTGCCGGGTCGGTTTGGTTGTTTGGATTAGAGCCCTTTCCTCTAGAAATTATCATTTCAGAGCTATGGCAGGAAGGAAAATGGTTAACGGTGGGGCAGGCTTGCATGCGCCTGAGGGGCAAACCACCGAGCTTTAACCCGCGCATGTGCGATGGGTAGCCGATCGGGCTCTCGGCCCACCCGTGGCTGACACATGCAGCCTGCCCCGGACAAGCGGGATGCCGCGAGGAGGAAGGATGAAGCAAGATAAAGGGTAAGAGGGTCGGATGTGTCGGGCCTGCGCGGCGGCCGCGTAGCCGCACGTTGGAAGACGGCTCCGGCGGTGGGCCGGCGCGCTCGGGCCGTGTGTCGGCCGGACGGACGGCGAGTCGGTGTCATCTCGGGAGTCCGTAAGCCCGTGCCGTCGTGTGTCGCCAGGTCTCCGGGTGCCGCGGTCCGTGCTGGCGCTGCTCGGTCTGCTGCCGGCTGCGGTCGTCCGCGCCGCCAACCCCATCTCATGGGCGCGCTTGACAGTGAAGCTTCTGAGCCTACCACGTGACGCCGCTGCTGTCGCCGGCTGGCCCGCCCGTCGGCTGCTGCGGCGGACTAGCCCGGTGGATGGCTCGAGGCCGGCGCCACACCAGCAGGCCGGCAGCGCCTCGGGCGCCGCCGCCGGGGACGCTGCAGGGAAGGCAGAGGCTGGTCGGGCGGAGAGGAGATGTCCCACCTTCCCGGTGCTAGCCATGCTCCTGCTTCTGCTGATTCCGCTGCTGCTGCTGCCGCTGACGTGTGAGTTCCCTGCTGGGGCCGGCCTTTCTGTTGGTGGGCCGACACGGAGCGATGGCATCGGTGCAGCGTGGGACACAAATGGGCGGTTAGCTGGCAGGCTTTGCGGGAAAAATGGCCTCGTGAGTTTCGTGCAGCTCGAGAACAGACGCGTCAACAGTCACCGGGCAGCGCCATGCCTCAGGGTCACGAGCTAGCTTCGGCAACACCAGGCAGGTCTAACCCACTTAATCACGGCATCGATGGCCGTGTAGGTCCGCCGTGTGAACTTTGAAGTTGAACTTGGTGAACTCGGCGGCTGTGCATGTATCACGGCGTTTCGATCAGAGTATGGTAGTACGGCAGGCTGGCGTGCGTGACGTCATGAGCGGCTCAGTCAGCTGTACACATTCGCTGATCGGGACTCGGCCGGTCTTGGTAACGGCGGAGGCGAGCATCCCGTGGCCATCCTGCGGGCCACCAGCCCGAGAGATCGCCGTGGCGGTGGTCGCCGCATCTGCACGTGTGACGGTGCGTGGCTGTGGGCTGGGTCTTTGGGCATGGTCCGACACCGGTCCGCCGGCGTGGCCGGTGCGATGGTCTCCTCCCCTTCCTCTCCGTATATCTACTACCTCCGCACCTTCCTCGCCTTTCTCTTCCTCTCTACCCCTCTTCCTCTCTCCTGTCCCTTCTCATCCCTCTCCGTCTTCTCCTTCTAACCCTCTCCTCCCTCTCCCTCTCTCCTCCCTCTTCCTTTTTCATCCCTCTCTCATTCCTCCCTTGCTCCCTCCACTCCATCCTCCCTCTTCCTCTCTCTTGCCTCTGCTACTCCCTCCCCTTCCTCCCCCTCCTCTCCCTCTGCGCGGCTAACGGAGTCCGCCTGTCTTCCCAGGGCGGAGGACGCCGTCCTCGGAGGACTGGCGGCCGCTGCGCGAGCTGGGGTCGGTCGGCCGGCAGCTGGCGCCGGCTCTCGGCTCGCTGTACGTCTCGGCCGTGTCGGCGGCTCAGGTACACACCTTCCCGCGGCCGGAGTGCCGCACCAGCGGGTCTGGCGACTCCCTGCTAGCATTTAAGCGGCGATCTGGCGCGGCGCTTGCCGACCTGGTCGATGTGGTTATCGGTGGAGTTCTGTGCTGACGCCAGTGTGGTAATGGTATGCGTTTGTCTGTATGTGATGGGCTTGAGCTTCTTATTGCGGTTTGGTGGTCTCTGGCGTGCGTTCGAGAGCGTTCATCACAGCGCGCCTTGGAATGCGATCCCTGTGACGTGGCCGTGGCAGGAACTGTGGGCCAGGCTGTGCTTAGTGGCTGGCCGTCACACACGACCCAGTGGTCCCTCTTCGGCCCACGGTCCCGTGACGTGACTCCGCCCGGCAGCTGTGGTGGGCGTCGCTGGCCGCCCCGCCGCCTCTGACGGAGCCGGCGGCCACCGGCGCGGCGTCGGCATCGGCGGGTGCGCTGACGGAGGCGCTGCGGCAGCTGGCGGAGCTGCGCGGCCGACTGGACGCTCTCGGCGCGGCGGGCCAGGTAACGGAGAGCGTCTGCGGCGCAGGACTGCCACCTGGCGAGGCAGCCGTCGTGGTCAGCGCAGGTGGCAGGACGGACGCTTGCGCGCAGCCGGTCGACTTCCGTCACTCCTCGCCCTTCGGATGGTCTGGTGTGGTTGGGCTGTCTACGTCACTAGCGCTGCGTGAGCTCTGGGCAAGGTTTCAGACACCTACTTCAGCGCTCGTTGGCTCTGGTTTTTCGTTCTTCCCTTCTCGTCTGTCGTCTTAGTCTGTATCTGTGCGTGCTGTGCGGTGCCGACTGTGTGACCGCTTCGCCGACAGGGGCGCGTGTCCACCCGCCGTCACAGCTGGCCCTCCTCTCCCCAGCGCTGCGGCGCGACTGCGGCGCCGCCGCCGCCCGGTCGGCCGCTGGGCTTGGCAGCGGAGCTGGCGGCCGCCGAGCGGCGCCAGGCCGAGCGTCTGGCGCTGCTGGACGCCCGGCTGACGGCACAGCTGGCCGCCCTGCGGACCGTGCTGTCGGAGCCGCCGTCGGAGCCGCCGGAGCCGCCGCCGCCCTCGGAGGACCAGCTGGAAGCTGTACGGCGTGTGATGGTGACCGTCGACCGACTGCGCCGCGAGGGCGAGGCGGCCGCCGGCCGGCTGGACGCGCTGACGGCGCTGCTGGACACGCTGCGGCACGACGTCCGGCACCTGCGCGGTGCTCTCCTCGCCGTGCAGGTGCGTCATGGTGCCGACGTTGTGCCGACACGGTGACGTCATGGCGCTCCCTGCTGGCCTCGTGAACATCGAACTCTGGGCTACTTTAACAGAGATAAGGTGTTGCAGTGGTACTTTGAATGTTTCATGTGTAGGCACACTGGGTGTTCCAGTTGCATCACGTGCCATGCCCCGCGCGTCTGGTGTACCGTGCCACTGCTGATCTGTTCGGACTGTTGACCTGTGCTGACTGTTGGCGCACTTTCGCCAGGAGGGCGTGGGCTCGTCACGCGCCTGCTGCAACCGGACGGCGTCGGACTGCGACGGCCAGCTGGCCGGCCGGTTACGTGGTCTGCATCGCCGGCTCGACCAGCGGCTGCAGCTGCACGCCGCCGGGCTGAGGCACAGTACGTCCCGGTCTGAGCCGGCGGCTCCCATGGCGGCGGATAGACGGTCATCGTGGCACTCGGTCCCCCTCGCCGCTATCCCAGGCTACTCCTTGTATGCTGAATGCGGCAATGAAGGGGCCTTCTTCGTTTGTCATTTTTTTCACGCGATGTGCTAATGCTCAGCCAGATGCTGGCTTTCTTAGCTCGAAATTTTACGTGTAAATTCTGATCTCGCTGATTAGCGAGGTTCCGGTGGCTCTGGCGCCCGCGCTTAAGCCGCGGCTGATCTCTGGCGGCAGACCTGTCGTGCGGGGCGGCGGCTCTGGCGGGCGGCGTCAGCCGGCAGCAAGCGGTCAGCATCGCACAGCAGCAGCTGGCGCTGTACGACGCCGACAAGACGGGACAGTTCGACTTCGCGCTGGAGTCGGCAGGTGGCAGCATCGTCAGCACCAAGTGCACCGAGGCGTACGGCGCGCGGGCGGCGCAGCTGACGGTGCTGGGCGTCCCGGTTTGGTACCCGCAGAACAACCCGCGCTCCGTCATACAGGTGAGCCGGGGGCGTCGTGGACCCGTGACCTGGGGCGAGGAGGTATGCCCGGGGGCGGGGAGGTCCGTGTCCGCCCCGACTTCCCCGCGGCTGGGCAAGCGTCAAGCGTATGCTTGAGAATTTCGCCATTACCTTCAAGTGTTGGTCTGGACCGACTCTGCTGTTCTTCGTTCCATTAAGCCCCGATTTGGGACATGTCGAGGGTCTCGTCTTATCGGACGTCACGTGCTTCGGTTGTTGAGTGGTACCTGTGGGTGTGCAGACGCTGGTGTTGGCATGGGCTGTCGCGTGTGTGACCGACGGTCGCTCCGCCCTCCTGACCGGTGGCCGGGCAGTGGGACGCTCTCGGCACGCGTGTGGCCCGCGTTCGCTCGCTTCCGCAGGCGGGCGGCCGGCCGGGCGAGTGCTTCGCCTTCCACGGCGAGGGCTTGCTTGAGATCGGCCTGTCGCGTCTGGTGCGGCCCACCGAGTTTGTGCTGGAGCACGTGGCGCGCGAGCTGACGCCCGACGGCAGCGTGCGCTCCGCGCCGCGTCGCTTCGCCGTGCTGGTGAGAGCGGAGAAGGCGAGCCGGGTGGGTGGGGTGATGGCGGGACGTGCGAGGGCCGCTGGCAGGGGCGCTCGAGGCACGTTCTGTCCCCTCGCGTACGCTCTGAAATGTGAATCGTGCTAGAGGAACGGCATCTCACTCAAAAGATTACCTGTGCGTTTGGATACACGTGTGAATGAAAAGATCCGCCACCCTGTCGGTCGGCCCTGACTGTTCTGTCCGTCGCCTTACTTAAAACACGTACGCCAGGAGTGATGTACGTTGTGGTGTCCGCCGCCAGGGGGTGACTGGATTCGCGGAGGAGGCCGTGCCGCTCGGTGAATTCCAGTACGAGGAGCGGGGTCCGCCGCTGCAGCGTTTCGCCGCGGCGCCCGCCGGCCGCGCCTTCCGCGCCGTTCAGTTGCGCGTCACCTCCAACTGGGGACACCCGCACTACACCTGCCTCTACCGCTTCCGGGTCCACGGACGGCCCGAGCCCGAGCCGCAGCCGTGGTCGGGTGGAGGCGGACGGTAGCCGGAGCCGCAGTTGCAGCCGGAGCCGGTGCCTGAGCCGGAGCCGGAGCCGGAGCTGGAGCCGGAGGACGGTAGCGGTGGCCGGAGCTGGAGCCCGAGCCCGAGCCCGAGCCCGAGCCCGAGCCGGAACCCAGCCGGGGCCGAGCGGAGGTGGACGGTAGCCGGAACCCGAGCCCGAGCCCGAGCCCGAGCGCGAGCCGGAACCCAGCCGGGACCGCGTGGAGACGGACGGTAGCCGGAACCGGAGCCTGAGCTGGAGCCGGAGCCGGAGCCGGAGCCGGAGCCGGAGCCAAAGTCGGAGCCGGAGCCAGAGCCGGAGTTGGAGCCGGAGGACGGTAGCAGTAGCCGGAGCTGGAGCCCGAGCCCGAGCCCGAGCCCGAGCCCGAGCCGGAACCCAGCCGGGGCCGGGCGGAGGTGGACGGTAGCCGGAGCCCGAGTCCGAGCCCGAGCCGAAATCCAGCCGGGACCGCGTGGAGACGGACGGTAGCCGGAGCCGGAGCCGAAGCCAAAGCCGGAGCCGAAGCCGAAGCCGAAGCTGGAGCCCGAGCCGAAACTCAGCCGGGACCGAGCGGAGGCCGATGGTAGGAGAGGCCGGAGCCGGAACCTGGCCGGGACCGGAGCCGGAGCCCATCGGGGATGGATGGCAGCTGGAGCGAGAGCTGGGGAAGGGCTGAAGGTGGCGGGGACGGTTGGCGGCAACCGAAAACCGTTGGAAGGTTCAGGTGGACGTTTTCAGCCGGCGGGCGGCACAGCACAATGCAGTTGATCCGGCGCCGTGTCTGTGTGCCGTCGCTGTGACATATCCTGTGTACGTGAGATTCATACCCACTGTGGGTTGGAGCAGGGAAGCATGGCCCGCTTCCGTACTGCTGCTGTATATTCCTGGTGTCAGAACGTGCAGATGTGCCAGTAGCGCCGATGGACCATGCAGAGCTTCCTTGCACCAGGCTCCCGTCAGCGCGCTCGTCTTGTCAGGTGTCGACCTAGTCCCGTTTCTGTTGTTTGTGTTTTCGCTGCACTGGTTGGTGTTTAGTGGAGCGGTCTCCCGTTACCTACATGCTTTAACCGCTGCGTATGTGTGTGTTTATGTGTTTGTATCAGATACTGAGGCTTCTGCTGGTCTGTACTTGACCTGCCGGGGCAGATCTGCATACCACGTGCCTATCGTCACCGAATGCTGCCAAAGGTCGTGTATGTGTATGGTGGTCACATTTCCCAGAGCTTTTCATGGAATACCAGGCGTACAAAGTGTGGAATGTCTATTTTTGCGTGCTGGAACGAGATGGTCACAACCAATGTATTGTGGCAACCTCGGGGCAACAATTATTCAGTCGTGTCGCCGCAACGTTTTTCTCCATTTCTTGGACGGCGGCGCGCTCGCCGTTGGTATGCTTACCAACATAAACCTCCCAATAAAGTGGTGCCCTCTGGCGTCTGAGTGATGATCTGATCCTTGGCCGGTGGCCGTCAACATGCGCTTCTATTCGTCATGGGATCAGATGCACCCCCGAGGCTGGCGAATTCGACGGTGGCAGACGACGCGACGGCTCCAGCCTGACGGCGGTCACAGGCGTGTTGATCCTGTCTCTGCTGTTGTGGGTCTAATGTTACATCTTCCGCACTTGTTTGGGACCGGCTGCCCAAGCCACCAGCTCGCGCACGCGCGCTCGAGATTGTAGACGGCTTGGTTTATCACCGGGGGACCGCGAGTTTGAGTGCAACATGCCGCGTTTCGTCTTACCCTCATGCCGCAGACGGAGTGATTGGTATGCACACTGGACACGCGGAATTGATGCCCAATATATTTGGTATACACGGTTCTTAGCCGCCACGAAATCCCACCGTCCGCTTAAACGACTAAATCAATGCTAATACGACTAAGCCTAGAGAATCAATCTTGCGTTGACATTTAACGGTTGAGTTAGCGGGGCTTCCGTAGCTGTAGAGTCTAATTGAATGTCCGGCTCAAGGGGGGAAACATCGTCAAAATTCAATTAGTATCACGACGTTGGGTTAACTATAACGCAGTCAAATACGCCCAAGTGCGCACCAAACACTGATCACCCATTGACACTGTATATGGTCATTATCAACGCACGGGATATTCTGAAACATGTATAGAGAGGAAGTGCTAAAAGTTTATATTTTTTGTTAAGATTCGCAGTCACAAAACATGCAAACATTGTTTATTTGGAAGAGGGCCTGTGGCGTGGAACATTAATTGTGAAGAAATATTTTGGCAAATACAAAATTTCAAAAGATTTCTCGCGCCTTTTCAGTTTTCATCTATTGATGCGAATAATGAAAAACTTCTAACACTGTAAACACGAAATGAGGCACACTAACGCAGCTATAATGCTAATTTTCGGAAGCTGAGTGACACGATGACGCGGTTCACGTGACTAGAGCAAGCCGCCGCCGAGTGTTGAGTCACTCAGCGGGCGGGTCCTATGCATTGGCAACACCTGAGAGTCGCGTGGGAGCATCAGTCAGTCTGCACATCCGTGTGGGGCAAAACTAAGAGCGATGCCACCAGACCGCGGTGGCGCGGCAGACCACGCTGGTGTGGTGGACCACGCTGGTGCGGCGGGCCACGCTGGTGCGGCAGACCGCGCTGATCCAGCAAACCGCGCTGATACGGCGGACCACGCTGGTGCAGCAGACCACGCTGGTGCAGCAGACCATGCTGGTATGGCGGACCACGTTGGTGTGGTTCGGTGGCGCAGCCGAGATTCAATGCTGATCAAAACGGGCATGCCGTGTCGACATAACCTCGCGCATTCCCTCGGGACAGACACGGTTGCCACGGATCTAATCTTATCACGCCAGAGCGAGTCATGGGCGACGTGGGACTGGAAACTCGGCAGCTGTGGTTGTCATCAGACGCTTCGTGTTAAGAGGAGCGGGTGCAGGCCGTTTTCGTGTGGAGGCGGACCTCGCCGTCCCCACCGGATGTCTCTGCCGACGGCCGCCAGGTGCGCGCATGTCGCCCCGGCTGGAACACACGCGCTAAAAAACGGGCGCCCGGCCTGCTGGCCGCCGGTGACCGCAGCTGACGTCACGTCCGAGTGATGTTTATCGCTCGTGACGTCACCGTTTGGAGACGCAGCTTCCTGTGACGTCACGTCTCGTCACCTGCCGCCGCAAGTGGCGGATCTTGGAACTGCATGTGCCACTTCATCTAGGGGACCGCGTGGGTTTTGTTCAGGTAGTGCAGAACGTAGTGCAGGACCAGGTCGTAGCAATACTTGTACTCCATCTTGAAAAAGAGAACGCATCTGTGAGTGTCGCTGGGGCCATTCCCAAGAGACTGATCACCACTGCACGCTGCCCTATCATTCTCCTCATGACTCATGTATTGTATGTACTCATGTACTCATGTATTCTCATGTATTGTCAAAGCTGACCCCCAGAGAAATGTTCGCTTCGTTTCAAGACTGCTCGCTGGTGTTTGTGGGCTATACAAGATAACGCTATTAGCAAAGCTTTATACAGTCGTGCAAAACGTATACTGATTTGAGCTAGCGTCGTGATTATTGCTCGCACTGAAACAAACCATATCACTGTGCATAGGCACTTGAGTATGGTCTTGGATGAACGCTTTTTTCCTCGTGTTGTAAATATCGAATATCCATTACATCCGCCCTCGATGGTGGCAGCCTTCATGAGTGACGGCAGGTAACGTTCAGCACGTCCATAGCTACCACTGTTTCGTGAGACGCCGCGGGTGGCGGGCGAGCCGGCGGCGTCGCCGGCCGCTCACCATGTTGGAGATGAGCTGCGGGCGGTGCTGGCGGACGGTCTTCACCGCCTGGAACACGTCCACCTCGCTGTGCTGGACCACCTGCTCGATGCAGGCGTTTGCCGCGCAGTACACGCCCGCCCGGCACTGCCCGTCGCTGCCAGGACAACAGTACACGGTGGCTGCCGTCAGAAACGGCTGGGCAGGGGCCACAAATGGAAACAGAGCAAACACAGCTGGGCTATGGGAACAGAGCAACACAGCCGCGCTGTGGGAACAGAGCAACACAGCCGGACCAAGGGCGCAGAGCTTAACGGTGACCGTCCCTGGGAACAGAGCCGAATAGTAGCTGTGCCTGGAAAAAGAGCCGAATGGTGTTTGTTCCTGGAAACAGAACACCACGGCGCCATGGCCACTGGAAGCCGAGCGGAGCAGGTGAGGTCACTGGCAACAGCGCGCAGCAGCGCCAACAACTGGAAACGGTCTCGTACACTTCGCCTGAAGCCGACCGGAAAATGGGCGCCGCTGGAAATAGCCTCTGTGACCGTGAATGTTGCCGAAGGCAGCGCCCAACAATATCTGACATTCGAAAGTTACCTTAGATATGCAACAGAGTTCCTGAATCTTAACGGAAGAGCTGCGGAACAAAGATAGCGACTTAATTTAATCTGTTTTGCGCAGTTTAGTGCCGTGGGGGCAAGCGTGAGAGTTTCGAACTGTGGAATTTCCCGAGCTGTGCAGCTCGGTCACGTGCAAACGGCCTCTGATTTCCGACCGAAGGGCCACTCGCCCGCAAACTGACCGCGATACAGACCTCATCCAGAGCAAGTCCAAAGCCTTCCCGAGTTCCAAAAAAGTTCATGATCAGCCGGCCGGCTGGACCCCTGGTTTACCATGTGCAAACGCGATCAGCTGATCACGGGTAGGCAGTTAGAAAAAAACAGGCCCACGCAGAACTGAGGTAAGCAAAACCGCTGTACTCACGGCGAGACGACAACGACGGGCCCGTAGCCGGAGCGTTGTCGCCACCTCTCCCACCATGTTCATCAGCTCGACGAGCGCGTTGGTGGATGTGGGGTACCTTGTATCCGTCCGGCCAGCAGGTCAGCTGGAACAGCTGGCACGTCTTCGATTCGGCTTTGACGCCAGCCATCAGGTCCGTCAGCGAGACGATCTGTTGACAGTTCTTCCGTCACGGGTCTGTACAAGACATCATGCCGGTCATCTTGTCCGCCACGTGTGTGTTCAGACATCATCATTCATCGCACAGACATCATGGTGTCTGTGCGAGCGGCGATCTGTCAACATGGCGTCCGGTAGTGAGAGGATTTTTGCCATCATGTCCTTCAGGTAGTTCGTTTGTTGACACCAAGACCGATTTTTTGACATCAAGACTACTATGCAGACGATGCGTCTTCACTATGACTGTCAGGGGTGTAGTTGATTCTCATGACTGTCTACATGAGAATCGGTCGACATCGGTTTGGCAGAGAAGCGACCTGTTAGCATTCTGCCCCAAAATGCATATCTCAGCAGGTGCGCATGCTGTCAACATTACGTGTACTGCAAGAGACAATATGTCGGTATTATCCTGCCAAAGAGCTAATCCGTTGACATTAGTCCACCCAGCGGAAGATCTTCTGGCATGAATGCCAACGGAGGTGATATATGCCAACACCGGCTTCGATGGATAAACGACCTGTCGATGTCAAGTT
Organism: Pollicipes pollicipes; assembly: GCF_011947565.3. Lineage (NCBI taxonomy): Eukaryota > Metazoa > Arthropoda > Thecostraca > Pollicipedomorpha > Pollicipedidae > Pollicipes > Pollicipes pollicipes. The sequence goes on along the minus strand of NW_023596545.1, from coordinate 38,562,128 downwards.
ATCAGAGAGCCGTCTGTTGACATCTTGTTCGTCAGCGAGACAACTTGGCAGCAGACCCATCAGAAGGACGATCGTTGACAACGTGTCCGTCCCACAGGGATCTTTGACGCCGTTTCCGTCAGACAGACCATTTGTTTAAAGCATATCCCGCACAACCGCCGCGACTCAGCATGTTAAGCATGAGGTTAGGAAGACAAAACCTAATAAAACTCATGCGCTGCGATGCCCAAAACCCGTCTATCTTTTTTTGGGGGGGGAAGCGTTTTGCTCGCAACCCAACAGCCGAGCCCGAGCGGGGATTTGTGTGACCACACTGGCGTGAAAAGATCAAATGGAAGCTAGCCCAAGGAGGCCGGGGTGGCGCCTAAACACCCACCAGGGTGGGTGTTCTGTGGTTGGCACAACGCTCTGTTAGATATGCTTCGAATACAAACGTCCCGAGCAA
>NW_023596545.1:38514797-38561583 GCF_011947565.3 Pollicipes pollicipes | reverse complement strand
AATGCCGCAAACCACATACAGCATACCGTGCACGTGATATTTACCTCTGAGATTATGGTAAATGCTTGCCATGGTTTATGGTATTGTGCGGTAGCGCCAGGTGCGCCGCTCAGTGCTCAGTGCGCCGTATGATTGACGACAAACTGAATCAGAACTCAACGAAGCAGATGACTCATGCCATTCGACTAGCTGCTACGGGCAAGCTGTGCTCCTCGTGACTAGAAGCATACCTGTCATGTGATAGTATGGCACTGGCTGGGGCGGAAGGACGCCCCAAAAGGGGGAGGACACACTAGGTCAGGGGTTGAGTGCGTCAAGTAGTTCAATAGGACTAATGTTAAGTTTTCATGGAAAGTGGGGTGACACGCCCTCCCCTTGTATCTACGCGCATGGGACATACGCCAGCGGTACCTCCAAAGTGCACCGAGCTTTCCAGCGCCGCTGCCGGTGCATCCCGCTGGCCGGTCGCCGGCGCTTCATCACACCGCCGCTGGACAGCACGTAAACACCGGCCCAGCGCGGGGCCAGACGAGGAACGGCCTCCGGCTGCAGGCAAAAACGGGGCCGGCAAAAAGCGCCGCACGCGGTCCATGAGCGGCAGTGCAGCACATAAAACTTCTCGAGTGCAGCTTTTATCTCCAGCAGTCCCGACCAGCGCGCTGGTAAAAACATAATTTGTGACGAGGGAGATGGTATGAATTTGAAGTAAAAACGGCCCCCAGCGCCACTTTCAACAACGAGTGACGCTCAGTCAGCTGCTGGACCGCAGCGTGCAGCCCTGTCGTGTTTTGCGGCAACTCGAGCTTTATATCAGATGCCAGTACGGATAAGACGCCGCTGCCAGGCTACTGATTGCATTTACATGCTCGTTCATCCAAACGGTGAGACTCCCGTTCTCTGCTAGTGCAATCCACTGTTGTGGCTTGTTATCTTAAATGCAACTATCATTTTACAAATTGCAGCAGATGTGGGAAGTGATGCTGTCTGTTGATCGTGCCCCGACATAATTCTCGCGGCGGTGAGAAGCGTTAAAAATTCCGTGTACTTGATGAGCCGGCTCCGCATCGTTGAAACTGATATGACCTAATGCAGTGACTGACGCGTGATAATAATTGTTGTGATGTTCCTTAAGACGTCTGAACCTATGTTCATCGGACTTGTGGTCTGTAAAAGTCATCTTTGCATTATTTCTTCGCATTCCGCGCCATCGCAACAATCGATATGCCCGAAAATCATGGATTTTCGACCTCTCTAAAAAGCGTTGCACTCCATTTGGCACATCTCGGGTGCTGGACGGGTACTCGCTCCTTTGTTTACTGTACGATTTGTGATGCATTACTGCGTACTTAATCGTAGCATTAATCCGTGCCAGTTCAGAGGCAGCAAATCTTGGTGATCTTTGGGCTCGTCCCCAAAGTTGACGCTTTCCGTTTGTCACTCGTTCGAAAGTGGTGTCACTGAGCTATGTTGGGATTTCACAACATTCCGCTTTGTTTTGTTTTTGAATTGGCTCTCAAGTCTCAATACAAATATACAATGACCAACGGACATTCCTAGAAGGGGGCTCCATGGTCCACTTCAGGTCAGGTCAGGTCAGGTCAGGTTGGCATTGGCCGGCATCACTGCTTGGTCAGATTCAGCGCAGTGTGACCCAGCACATTGTAAGAAGCTTACGCATAAAGCCGGCAGACATCCGGTGCTGGGGACTGGTGCGCGGAGCAAAACCACCGGAGCTTAACCGCTCCTATAGTAACTGTCAAAACAGCGTGTAGGTATGCCGTTGCGAATGTTTCCGCTGGGGGTCGCCTATTGCGGGCGGGATGCTGCACCAGCGCCGGGCCGGTGAGCCCCGTTCCATGGGCTGGACACAGGCCGCCGCGGTCGGAGTCGAGGCGGGACGACTTAACAGCCGGGTCCGAACACCTGGACGGGACACGCTGCCGGCAGAGTTCCACTGCAGCCGGACCAGAGCTCGGCCACACGTGGTGCTGTGTCAACCCGGAGCCGCTACCGGGGTCCCTGCATCGCAATCAAGCTGACTTGACCACAAGCACTGCGCGTTCAAAGCAAAGACGCGCTGTTTCCCACACATGCACTGAGTTCGCCTGCATTTTAGGGTGTCGATTATGCTCAGCGTCTCAAAAGCACAACACAAAATACAAATTCTTACGCTCATCGGTGACCTACACTGCCGATATGCATGCTCAAATGTACATAAGGCACATAAGCACAGCTTTGCCTCATTCTTTGACGTGCTGGACGCATACGTCGCATGCATGACGCTGTCACGGACTTCATCGGCATGGTCGGGATTGCGCATGCGCGTTGGCTGCCCCCCTTGGCTCGTCAGCTGACTGTGATTCGAGTACGTGCTAACGAAGCATTTGCTCGTTAGGACACCCGCTTCATATAGTGCGTCAGTTTGGCGCATCTGAGGACGCACCATCGCGGCGAAGCAGGTTCGCCCCGCTCCAAGCATTGCTCCTGCGCCGCCATATGACGAGAGATGACTACTCTTGCGCAAACTAAACTTGTGTGCTACAAAACGAATAGGCTCAAGCCAGAGTTGGGACTGGAGACAACACGACCCAGACAGGAACTCGTGTATTTTTTTCCACTGCACACAACCCCTGCACGCAACGTCCCTGGACTACACCCTGCACGCTGACGGGTCAACGCAAAAACGTGGTGGTCAGACTCTCCCGACGTGCCCGAAACGACACAGAAAATAGGCTGCCGCCGTCACCCTGGCCCTGCGTCCATCATTGGAATGGCCAGAAAAACCACTCGCAGTCAGACGGGTAATATGCGAGCAATAAAGTGGGGCTGGCGTGTTGTTGTTTTTGCCGGTCAAAAAAGATGCGTGTAATAGAGGAGATGCTGGAAGCACCAGCGCGCAGCAGTGGTCACTTTTGCCAACAGTTCCCAGCCTCAGTTTCTTAAACGATTGGGCGACTCCAGCGATGTAAGAGGGACTGTTGGAACAGTTTCTTCCCAGCACACCTATCACAAGCCTAATATCAATAAATGACCTCCCAGTAGCGGGGACCATCCACCGAGCCCAAGACCAGCCGACCCAGCCGGCGGAGCGGAGTGGAGTATGTTGTATTTGATTACATTGGCGATGCTGTATGAACTAGCCTGGTGTGGAGACCTGACTAATCAACACCGTCGCCCTGTCCTCCAACCAGTAATCGTAGATCCTCTCACCCCTGACCTGGGCCGGCCCAGCCCAGCAGCTCAGCCGGGCGCCCGGCGTGGTGTGCCCCGTCCCTGACCCAACCCCTGACCCTAGAATCGTGACCCCTGCCACAAGGCGCCGGGCCGGCGGGCGGCCCTGGCCGCTCGGCGCCGCCGGCGACGCCGCCGCAGGCCGGCAGCCAGACCGCCGCCGGCCGCGGCGCGCGCCGTTTTTGCATACCTACGGCGGCGAGTTTTTGCGTCGCCCGGTCTGAGCGTGCTGGATTTGAAAAACGGGCCGAAAAACTGACAGCAAAAACCTATCGGGGGCTCGTTATGTTTCCTGTTGAGACCGTTACACGCATGCGAGTTTTGGGAGCGTACGTGGCGGCTGGCGGGACGGACAAGACCCACCGACCCAGCCGGCGGAGTGGACAAGCCCACCAACCCACCGACCCAGCCGACAGAATGGACAAAACCCGTTGACCCGGTCGGCGGGGCGGACAAGACCGACTAACCCGATTGGAGCGGCCGGGAGACGGTTGTCGAAGCGTCACCTTCCCATGCTGCCATCCATGCTGTTCACGAAGGCGTTCATTGTCCGACCATGTGAACTGGCAGAGAAGATTAGATCCCGCGTGCAAGTCACATTCATTGCTTTCAACTGATCGTGAGCCGTTTCGGAAATGTTTAAAAATCTTACTGCTGGACAGCGAGTTGTGTCTGCTTCAGTCATGTGACAGCAGGCGTCAGTCCTCAGACATGCTGGCTCGTGCTGTCAGCCGAAATGACCGGCGCTCGCCACCGTTCCAGATCGTACAAAGCCTGTCTGGAGCTGGACGACGACGACTCGCAGTTTTCGCTGGTCAGCGTTCCGTCGCCCGCGGTGAGGCAGCTGTGAGCCGCGCGTGCTCCCGCGCCGGTCTCGCGGCGAGCACCTGTCTCTGGAGCTCGGCAGCGATCTGGCACCAGTCTTCCGCAGTTCGTCAAACCGCTTTTTAAATTATAAGTGCGACCTGGTCCGATCCGTTGACGGATGCTTTTCTCAAAACAGATCGCATTAGTCCACAACATGCCAGGTCAAGTGAAAATAAAAAGTCGGATGTAACGTCAAGAAATGGAAACATTTGCGACCTTATGACATGACGTTCAATCTAACATCGGGCTCCAGTACATTCATACTGACTCATTGTTGAATAACATCCTATCTTAGCTGATATAATTTAGTTTCCGCCTTCTCCAGTCCAATTATTGATTAACCCTTCGTCTATCGGCCGTCATATATGCAGGAAGTTAGGGCTGTCGCCGAATGATAATATCTAACGGTGTCCGTGTGGTGCCTGTTGACTGGCAGATCCTCATTGATTCAGCGATCCCTGCTCGCCAATGATTTAGTGATTCCCGTTCGGCTCCTTTCGTTCTCGACCTGAAAAGCTGCCCATACCCGGGAAGTCCAGCTCTGGGCTGTGCCTGGCCTCTGACGTCCAGCGAGCGACCGTCCCGACTGAGGGGAACAGGCTCGACAGAGCGACGCGTGTGTCGTGGTGCTATGTGCGCATGCTAACCCACGGGCGCTCTTCCCACCGGCAGGACGGCGGTGCGGACGGCTCGAGGGATGGCGAACCCTTCAATGGTCACGTTGAGAGAACGGCCACGAAACCGGTGGGTCTTGGCGCCGTATGATCTGAACACGTCGACGACAGCGTTCTTTTTCTTATTGACATAGCCAGGTTTTTCGGAATGAGGCCACATCAAATCTGATGCTTTTGTGTCGAGCGCTCAAAATACATATCTTTGACAGTCACATTGCCACTAGAATGAGAAAGTGGCAGGGGCGTGGCAAGTCATTATAAGTTGACGGGTGGCAAAAATATCTTCTAGACACGTTTTTGACGACACAGACACGTAGACACGTTTCAGACACGTCGCCGCAGATCTCGAACTTTTTGCAAAATTGTCACCGAAATCCCCCCCAGGCGCTTTTCAGCCTTCTGTGATTTTCGACTTAAATGGCGGCCTTGGCAAATACCCGAGGCATGTTGTCAGTGAGTCATTCGCAAAGCCTGTCTTTCGAGACGAGTTTTCAATATTCCGACGCCCTCCGCAGGTAGCTGGCGTGTCGCCGTTCCCCGCAGTCACTGCAGCTAACCCGACGCTCACTGCCGCCGCCGTCGCCCAGCCGCTGCCTCTGCTCAGCCGCGCCAAGACGGAGAGAGTAAAGCGAGAGCGGACCCAGTCCGCCTCGAGCGGCGGCTCTGCCCGCTGCCCGGCCGACTGACACGCGCTCTGACGGACCGACTGAAGCGCCGCCAAGCGGCCAAGCGGCGACACTCGTGTCGGACATGTGATATGCTTCGCGGGCTGGCGCGAAGGCCATCCAACGCTTCATTTCTACACGGCTGCTGCAGAGGACGAAGAAAGCTGCCTCCGCGCGTCGTATGATGTATGACCCAATGTTAAGTAAGGCAGCAATTTCGCGCTGCCGAAACGGTCGGCCAGGCTGTTCTCAGGTCTCGATGGCACTCAGCCCCGCACACTGTGCAATGCTGCTGCTGACAGGAAGTTGTCTAGCTGCGCATTCTGGCCACTGAATGGTCGCGAGCGTCCAGAGAGAGCTTAGGAAGTCTGCCTATCGAATAGGCGACGCTATGATGGATCTCCTGTGTGTTCAAACCGTGGACGGGCTGTGGACAGCGGAGCGTGGAGGGGTAACTCAAGACGACCACGGTCCGCCAGACCAACCGGGCCTTGCCGGCCCAACGACAAGCCGTTGGTGGAAACCGTTCATCATTGTAATGCACGCATATTGGCTGCTTTAGCGCACTACTGTTCTCAGCATTCCCCAGCGCTGCTGAAGGCCTGCTGTGCCCCCTGCGGAAGGCCACATCACAGCACTAGCGCGCGTAGTCAGGTACCGGTCCAGAATCAAAACAGCTGCTCAATGGCGTGTCGATTGCAGACCGAGCGTGATCGCCGGCCGGGCCTCAGCGGGAGCTCCGTGGCCAGCAGGCGCTGGCCGGACCAGCACCCGCGCCCCGGCCGGGAGGACGCCTGCCACCCAGAGCGGCCCCGTGAAGTCAGATGCCGGCGTGCGATCGAATCCTTAGAAGATGAACTTCCAAAGCCGTTCAGTGGCAGTGACCGTCATTTGTACTGTGCGAGACGCGCCGGCCCTTCCATGCGGAAAGCCTGGTGTGCTGGTGAGGGGACGTCCTGTCTGACAGGCGCCGGATGTACATTACGAGCGAGCGATGAAAACAATAAAAGTCCAGTTTTTGTGCCGTGCAGGTTTTCTTCATCGCAGTGATGAAATAAGGGCTTGGTCTGCCAGATGCTTTTCCTCATGGAGTTTGATTTTACTGACGCGCGCGCAACTTTGATTATCGCTGCGTGGATAATAGACGTAACTGTCCACCGATGGGTATAAGCCCTTACCAGATCGGAGCAAATCACCACTGAACTTGACACGCCCTGAAAACCCAACAACTAACCACTAGCAGGTCAGGTTGTGACGCTGCCTATTAGGGCTTTCCACCTCCTTGTCTGACCGAAGCAGTCATACAGCGAGTCCAATTCGACAAAAATATCAGTGATCCCCTCCCCCCACTGCAACACTACCAACGGTCGTCTACGGCCAGACGCCTCGCACTGCATGTCAAGAGATGACCAAACGGGGTTTTGCGAATTACCGAAGACGAAATGACGTGAAAAAGTGCTATCAATGTGACCTACGTATTTGGTGGCATTGCTGTGAGGTAAAGGGCTTTAAGGACTTCACATGCACACGCGTGTGTCGGTTGCACGCGTAGCGGAGCGAACCCGAGCCCTCCTAACATAACGCCCCCGGCAGTCAGCGCTGGAGGTTCAAAATGTCAAAGTACGCGGACCGCTTAATACTGAACTGTCCACCATTTTCGTACTTGGGGGCTCTATGAATCTCAATACCGGGTCTGAAAGCACCTTGCAAATGAACATGAGAACGTCAGCTGTACGGACAGCAACTTTGTTCACGCACGGTGATGAACTTAAAACGAGAACACGGATGAGAAATCTGGCGCGTGGCAAATTTTAGACTTTTCTTAGGTGATTAGTAGCTTTACCCATTCCACATTAACAAAATCCGTGGATGCATTCCACAAACTGGTCAATATATCAAAAAAGCGATATTTGTAAAATATTTATGTCAATTTCCGTATGTTAAAAATGTACAGGTCCATTCTACATGCACAATTAATGAATAATGAATACTGAGCCGTCTCTCGCGATGCTGCCTGTACAACAAGAACGGTGAACATGGTACAAATTGTCAAAAAAAATCGCGCATCATCTCAAAACAATAATCTCCGAATTAATCCTTTTCGGCACACAACCGGCCAGAGCCAAACAGACACCACAACGCGTCCGCCAGCAACGATCCAGCCAACGCAATCGTGTCGGCACAAACAGACGAACGGCCGGCGCGGCGGCGGCCGCAGGGCTGGTCGGTTCGCGCCGCCGGCACCGGCCCCAAACAGCGGGTAATACTGTGTGCAGCAGCCCGCCCTAAACAGATCGGGTCAAGCAGAAGAGGGCACACGGAGCAGGCGCGGCGGCGGCGACACTCTGCAGGGGGCGGCCGCGCACCGCCGGCGGCCAGCACGCTACGGCGCCTGCCGCACACAGCACTCGCAACAGCTTCTGGCACCACTAGTCAACAACAGCTACGCGCGCTAACAACAGAAAATATCGCTCTTATTGCACCATCACAGGACGGCTGCGGCCGCGCGGCGTGTATGTGTGTTTGTGTTTGTGTGTGTGTCAGTGGTACCAGCTGAACTGGCCCGTCTTGATGCCGCCCGGCTGCCCCATGGAGGGCGGCAGCGGCTGGGCCGCCTCGGGCGCCCCCGGCCCGCCGCCCATCACCGCCATCGGACCGCCCTTGTGCACGTACATGCCAGGCGTCGCGCCGTTGTTGTTCATCATGGGCTGCGGTCCGCCCGGCCCAAACGCCATCGGGTCGCCGCCCATCACGGCCATGTTCATGTTGGGGCTCTGGCCGCGCATCAGCTGCGGCCGCGGCCCCATCTGCTGTCCGCCGGGCACCATCACCTGGCCGGCCGGGCCGCCGCCCATCGCCATTGGGCCGCCGAACCCCGCCTGCATGGGGCCGCCCATCATCGGACCATTGGGCACCATCATCATGCCCATTTGGCGACCCATGGGGCCGCCGTGCCGCGGGTCAGGCCCCATCATGGGGCCACCCATCGGCCCCCCGGGCCTCATCATGGGCCGCCGGGACCGGCCATCGTCATGTTGTTCGCCGCACTCATCGGTCCACTCATGCTCATGCTGGGGGCGCTCATGGGACCGCCCATCTGCGCGCCGCCGCCCATGGGGCCGCCACCGCCGCCGCTCATGGGGCCGCTGGGCACCGTCATCACCATGCCATGCCCGGGCATGGGGCCACCCGGGTCAGGCATGCCCGGCATGGGCCCGGCCATGCCGGCCGGCCCGGTGAAGCGCTGCAGGAAGTCGAGGCTGGGCGGGCCGCGCGGCCCGGCGCTGCCCGTCTGCGGCCGCGTCGGCAGATACTGGATCGTGTTGGGCGCGCTGGCCTTCACTTGCACGCTGGCGCCGCTGTAGGGACCGCCGGCCGGCCGCCGCCGCCGCCCCCCCGCCACCGGCCAGCATCGGGCCACCCGGCGACATCATGCGCGACATCATGGCCGGAGGCGCGCCGGCCAGGAACTGTTGGCCGGGAGACATGCCGCGGCTGAGGCCCTGCTTCGGCGAGAGGCCGGCTGGTGCGCGGTGCACGGCGCCATCGAGCTCATGGGGCCAGCGCGCGACGCGGCCGGCGCCACGGCCAGGCCCGGCCCGCCGCCGCCGCCGGGGCCGCCAGAGTCCAGGCCGGCCGACAAGAAGCCGGCGGAGGTGGGCGCGCCGCTGGCCGGCGGGCCGCCGCCGCCGCCGCCGCCGCCTGGGCTGGCGCTGCCGCCCGTCAGCTGCTGCGACATCTGCACCATGGACGAGATCGGGTCGAACACCTTGCCCTCGGCCATGCCCAGCGGCGCCTGCTGCGGATTGAGCGGCATGTGCGCGTGGCTGAGCGGCAGGTCACGGTCGGGCGCCATGCGTCCGGGCAGCATGTCCGGGTAGGCCATGCGTGGGCTGCCCATCATCATGGGGCCCATGCCGGCCGGGCCCATGTGGCCGCCCGACATGGGCCGGCCGGGGCCGCCGGGCATGGGGCCGCCGGGGCCGCAGGGCATCATGCCGCCAGGCCGGCGCACATGGGGCCAGCCATGGCGGCCGGCGAGTGGGCGCCGGGGAAGGCGGCCAGCGAGGCGGGCGGCGCTGCACCGGAGCACCGTAGCGCGCCGCCTCGGCGCCGGGCGGCTTCGGGCTGGGCGCCGGGAAGCGCGGATCGCCGGGCGTGCGCGGCCCGCCGGGGCTCGGCCCCGAGAAGCGACCCTTTCCGTCCAGACTGCACGGCGTCAGCGGGCCCGACATCTGCGGGCTGGGCCGCCGCGAACCGGTCGCCGCCGGCGCCGCCCGGCGTCAGCGGCGGGCCGGCTGTCCGGCGCCGGCGCCGACGGCGTGAGCGGCGCTGCCGAGCCCGGCGCGCGCCAGTGGCTGCGCCAGCCTCCGGCGCCGCTGACAGCTCGCTCACCTGCGTCGAATGCACACTGCAACGGGCGGGGTGGCAGACAGTCAGTGTCACAGGCGCGACGGCGTTCCCACTGGCACAGGCACCTTCAGGCAACCGCTACGCGGCGCAAAACAAAACACCGCCGCCTGGTCCAAACAACAACCGTTTTCCCATCACCACCACCAGACAGAGCGTCACGCCATCCACGCGCATCCCCACAGGCACAGCGTCATATCCTCCTGACACCCTCACAGACAGTGTCTCATCATCTCCGCAACCCCACGGACACAGCGTTTCATCATTCCCAAGCGCCTCGCAGATACGCCACGTTATCCCCGCACCCCACAGACACAGCGTCTCATCATCCCCGCAACCCCACAGACACAGCGTCTCATCATCCCTGCAACCCCACAGACTGCGTCATGCAGGGCGGGTTTGGAATCATTCGGCTGACAGTTTTTAAACGCTAAATCGAAAAAAAACGCTATTCCAAGAGCTGCAATGCGATGTTGAATTGCTGACATGCATGCCACCGCCGACGGCAGGACTAGTACTGGCTAGTGGGAATTTGAATACCTACATGTGAATGCACTTGGCTGGTGGAGACTGCCAACTGTCAGGTTAAGTGCAGTCTAGTCCACTTGCATGATATGCAGTTAATGGGTCTGGGTCGTAAGTGCTAGGTAGTGTTATAGGTTTATAACTTAGACTTGAGACTGCTGGCTGGTAACAGGTCACAGGAGAGGTATTATCTGCCGCACTGCACTTCGTAGGTTCAAACATCAAACTTGTAACTAAGCACTAAGCCATGTACACCGTATATATATATATATATATATATATATATGCATATACATATATATATATATATATATATATATATGCATATATATATATATATATATATATATATATATGCATGAGCAGTGATTAAATCTGGTCCTTAATTCAAAAGCCGCATGAGTCATGAGTCAAATGGCTCAATGCAAGCAGAGTTTGAACAGCGCTGAGTGAAAAAAGAACAATGGAAAGGCTTTCAGTCGAGAACTGGATCGGATCCCAAACCTGTGTGCCAGTCCTCAGCCGACTAAAAAGATCTGAGTTGAACGCAAGTCTGGCCACGAACAATTAAAAATGAAACTATTTTGGTTCTCTGAGCTTCCCGAGCATTTCATTTGATACAAAGCATCGAAAACCAGTGCACCAATGAAGCAAAAGCAGCTCGCTTCGGGCGATTTGCGATATGCCCCCTACCCGCCGCGCGCTCGCCGCCGAGCCGCCGCGGGGGCGGGCGGGTCAGCACGCGCCCAGCGAGGCGCCACTCACGAGGGTGGGCCGCACGTCGGCGTCCCGCAGGCCCGTGTTGGCCTGCTTGTGGATGGTCAGCTCTTGACCTCGAAGTTGTTGATGTACTGTATTGCTGAGGGTGAGGCACGGGCATCAGATTGGCTTCTGTCGCCATGTGGTTCTGCGGGAAGTTTGATTGGCCACCGGCCGGCCGAACATGTCACCTGAAACCGTGAGCCACGCCGTCAGCCAGCCTGCACTGTGTCCGGAAGCCGGCGCCGGCATGGCAACAGAACATGCCCTTCTGCAACGCATGACCATAGCAATGGTTGTGCACATGGCCCAGACCAGGATATGTTCAATAAGATAGAGCTGACATAGCCGATAACTGAGAAACTGTCCGTCGGCATCAAAACCAGCCCAAGACTAAGACCAAGGTCATGCGTGACTCAAACTACACAACCATCCACCAGTAGAATCGACGAAAACCATCAGAAACAGAAACGGAAACCAACACAAACCATCGCAATATCTGCCCCAGCGCATCCCGCAGCGTTTACAACTACGACATTCCCCAGCGTGGCGGCCCCCTCCCTCTCGACACGGCACGGCAGAGGCGGCGGCGGCGGCCGCTCTCACCGGGCGGCTGAAGGTGAGGAGGCGGCGGGGGTGGCGGCGGCGGGGGCGGCGCGGCCGGCGGCGAGCCGCCGGCGACGTACTACCCGGCAGGCAGACGGGCGGCTGGCTCTGCGGCGGCGTGAACTCGGGCGCCGGCACGCGGCCGCCGGCGGCCGGCGCCGGCGACCGCCAGCGACGCCGGCGTGCCCGGGTTGCTGAGGTGGCGCGGCGAGGGCGAGGGCGCCGGCCGCGGCGACGGCGCCGGCCGTGCCGGCCAGCGAGTGCGGCGACGGGCCGGGCGTGGGCAGGCGCGGACAAACGGCCGCGAGCCCAGCCGGGGGGAGGTGCGCGGCCAGTGAGGTGGTCGGCGAGCCCGTGCTCCGGCTCGGACTAGACAGCGCGCCCGGCACGCCGACGGCACGAGGCTGGCTCAGCGGGTACGGCGGCGGCGGACCCTGCATCCGGCTCGGCATCATCATCATCATACGCATGTTGGGGTGCATCGGGCCCGGCGGACCCTGGCCGCACATCGGGCTGCCGGGACCCTGCGGACCCATCGGCGCACCGGGACCCTGCGGTCCCATCGGACCGCCTGGGCCCTGAGGGCCCATCGGGCCGCCCATGCCCTGCGGTCCCATCGGACCGCTCGGGCCCTGTGGACCCATGGGACCGCCGGGTTGGTGGCCCATTGGCATTCCGGGTCCGTGCGGTCCCATGTGGCAACCGGGACCCATGTTGAGCATGCCCTTCCGTCGCCGTTCGTCGTAGAACTCGCTCTGCAGCCGCTGCCACTCCATCTGGGCGGCAATGGAGGTGGGCGGGCCGCCGGGGCCCATCATCCTCTGCTGCGGGCCCATCATGCGCGGATCCATCGGCCCCATCATGCCAGGGCCCATCGGGCCGCCTTGTGGCATCATGGGCCCGTGCCCGCCAGGCCCCATGGGCCCCATCGGGCCGCCACCAGGCCCGGGGCCCATGCCATTGTTGGGCATCATCGGACCGTTGGGGCCCATCATCATGCCGCCACCGCCCATGGGACCGTTCATGGAGACAGTGGGCCCGTTGGGTCCGCACATGGACGCCGGTCCGTTGGGCATCATCTGGCAGCTGTTGGGTGGCTGACCGGGGCCCGGGCCGGGGCCAGCACCGGGACCGGGACCGGGACCGGGACCGGGACCAGGACCAGGACCGGGGCCGGGACCGGGGCCGGGACCGGGGCCGGGGCCGGGGCCGGGGCCAGGGCCAGGTCCGGGGCCTGAGCCTGGGCCTGGACCGGGCCCGGTGCCATGGCCTGGGCCAGGACCAGGGCCGGGGCCAGGGCCAGGGCCTGGGCCCGGGCCCGGACCAGGGCCAGGGCCGGGGCCGGAGACAGAACCGGGACCGGGACCAGGGCCAGGGCCAGGTCCAGCGCCAGGCCCGGCCAGCGGGCTGGCCGGCTGCGCCGCGTGCTGCTGATCGGGCAGCAGCATCTCGCCGATGCGCTTGAGCGTGGCCAGCTGCGAGGCGCGGTGGTGCCGTTGCTCGGGCGTCAGCTCCTCGTCCGGCAGACGCTGCACGGAGGTGAGCGGCCGGCCGGGCTCCTCCTCCGGACCACCGCCGCCGCCGCCGCCGCCGCACGGCACCGACGAGGTCGTCGAGAACCGGGCGGCCGGCGCAGTCATCGTGTACGGGCCGCCGCCGCCGCCGCCGGAGGGAGCGCTCAGCATGGGGCCGGTCGAGCTCGCCTGCCGGGCACGCAGAACGGCCGCGTAAGCCGGACGGCACGACAGAGTGAGCTCAACACGCACAGACGGCGCAGACACGGGTGGCGGCGTGACACGCTCCACACCAGGACGGCAGCGCCAGAGGCTACAGATCGCCACAGATGCGCCAGAACACGGCCGGGCCGACAGCATCGGGCCGTGCAGGCGCCACACACTTGGACGGCGGCGTGTGCCGTCGTGGCCGATACTTCAAGCCGGAGCGGTACCATGCAATACTAGACCTAGCAACGATATCAACACTGGTAGTGGCGCGCAACAGCGGCAGGGGGCGTGGGCCCGCCGGCTCGTCGGCAGGCGGCGACACTCACCATGCCGTACGGTCCGGGCATGCCTGGCCCGGGCATGGGCATGGGCATGGTCATGCCGGGGCCCGGGCCGCCCATGGCGCCGACGCCGCCGAAGTCGGCCGGCATGGGCGGCGGAGGCTGGGGAGCGCGGCCGCCGCCCGCCGGCCGCTTGCAGTTGTAGAGCTGCGGCGCTGACGCACTCCGGCTGAACTGGCTCAGCTTCAGCGGGTTCCGCTGTGAACACCAGCGACCGGCCGGTCAGGGCGGCACGCGGCGGTGCGGCGCGGACGGTCGGGCGGAGCGGACCACACAGCTAGCTGGGGCTGATGGCAGCGGCTCGCCCGGCGCCGCCGAGGCTCAGTCTGCCGCCGCGTCCGTGTCCGAATGCGGAGGCAACAGTAACGGCACAGCGTAGACAGCGACGGGAATGGAAGTGAGCACAGCCGCGCCAGCTGACCGGCGCGTCAGACCGGCCTCCCAGCCTCCAGGTAACGGGTCTGCCTCCGTGCGGAGGTCGGTTCTTCCCAGCGATCTCACGAGCTTCTCTAGCGATATGTCTTGTCAGGGCACCGGAAAGCGTAGAGCATGACCGCGAGCTTATGAACCCGACTGTGATCACGAAAGAAGTTCACTTCTGTTAGCCATTTAGCCATTGTGCCCAACTGATCACCACGTAAACGAACGGTCACGCCCGGGCACCATGTTGTCCGTGTAACGTGACAGTTCAAAGCCCTCCCTCGGGTATGACGCCCACGGTCGGGCGACACCCCCACTTACGTCCAGGTACTTCTTGGTGCCGGGCTGCGAGCAGTGGTAAGCGATGATGGTCGGGTACTGGCTCTGCACCACCGACTCGAACGCCCTGTTGGCCAGCTGCGTGGAGAAGACGAAGATATGGCTCTGCTGCTGCATGTACTGCGCGTCGGCCGTCATCGGCTGCTTGTTGATGACGCTCGAGGGCAGAGGCTGAGCGGCCGACATCGAGACGGCCGGCCCGCCGCCACCGCCGCCGCCACCGGCCGCAGCGGCGGCAGCGGCGGCGGCAGCGGCGGCCGCGGCTGCGGCGGCGCTGGTGGCCGGAGGCGGCGGCAGCGGCGCGTCTGCAACGGCGCCACAAACCACCGGTCAGCGGCCAGCGACAGTCGCGCACCACACGCGGGAACAGTCCCCGATGACGGCGACCACAGTGCCCAACGATGGCGGCGGTCATCTTAGATGGCACCCAAAACTGACCCAGCGCACGACACAGCTGGTCAAACGACAGTCGGCGGGCGTGAGACCGACAATCAGGATCGAGCCAAACCAGGCACCCGAGGCTTA
The DNA here is from genome assembly GCF_011947565.3 of Pollicipes pollicipes. Taxonomy (NCBI): domain Eukaryota; kingdom Metazoa; phylum Arthropoda; class Thecostraca; order Pollicipedomorpha; family Pollicipedidae; genus Pollicipes; species Pollicipes pollicipes. The sequence continues at coordinate 38,546,497 of NW_023596545.1, read as the reverse complement.
GTCCTTACATTCGTAGTCCAACACGAGTCACCACGAAAACCGCTGTCAGTCCCTGCAGTTGTCTGCGAGGCACAACTGAACACCGCAAACTGGGGCCGGGACCGGGACCCGGGTCGGAGCCGGAGCCGGGGCCGGGGCCGGGGCCGGGGCCGGGGCCGGGGCCGGGGCCGGGGCCGGGGCCGGGGCCGGGGCCGGGGCCGGGGCCGGGGCCGGGGCCGGGGCCGGGGCCGGGGCCGGGGCCGGGGCCGGGGCCGGGGCCGGGGCCAAGGCCGGGGCTGGAGCCGGGATGCTGACCCAGGCTACAAGCTCCATCCCCGTCGCGACGATAGGCTCCACTCACCAGCGGTCGGATCGGGCGCAGCGAGCTCGCTCTTGGCCACGGCAGCGGCGGCGGCGGCGGCGACGGCAGCCGGATCGGCGGCGCGGCCGGCCAGCGCCGGCGGCTTACCTGGCGACACACACAGAGGGGAGGGGCGTCGTCAGCTAACGAGACGCGCTCGGCCGCCGCCGCGGTCGGTCGGTCGCCGCTGGCCGATCAATACGCAACAGCTCCGGGCCGTGAGGAGATCAGCCGGCGCCCATCAAACGGCCCGGCGCCGCGGCCGCGGCTGCGGCTGCGGCTGCGGCTGCGACTTGGCTCGGCTCGGCTCGGCTCGGCTCGGCTCGGCTCGGCTCGGCTCGGCTCGGCTCGGCTCGGCTCGGCTCGGCTCGGCTCGGCTCGGCTCGGCTCGGCTCGGCTCGGCTCGGCTCGGCTCGGCTCGGCTCGGCTCGGCTCGGCTCGGCTCGGCTCGGCTCGGCTTGGCACAGTCTAATCGGAGCGGCCGCCATAGCGACCTTACACAGGCCGGAGCGGGCCGTCCCGCCGGCGCCCGGCCATGCCCCGACCATCGGCCGCCGACACCGCGACGGCCGGGGCAGCATTGGCACGTGGCGACTCCCCGTCATCCGGGACGGGGCCGCCGGCGCGGGGCTGACTACAGACCGCTGACCACCGCACGACGGTCGCGCACCGCCCGCCACAGGAATTCGCTGCACGGGATATCGCTCGGCACACAATGTTGGCTTATGCTTGCAGCATGCATTCCAGCGTCCTTACGAGGCGCGATTGGGCTAATAGGCCTAAGGTCGGATGCAGATTTGGAAAGACCGCCATGTTTCGCGTCCAGACGGGCCGTCCAAGACCGAGAGGAGCTTTGGGTACCCGTTCTCCACCACGTGGCCACACCGTCACAATGGTCCGAATCTGACGAGTAAATGACCATGACAGCTGAAACACTCTAAAGGAACCCACGACCGATGTTTCGACAGCGTCGCATGGCCGGAGCTTTGCAATGCATCAGTGCATGCAATTATTATTAATCAAATGACCAAAGCTCGGCCCCTCGAGCGCTGCTGTGCATCGCATATTCCAACCCAAACTCCGAAGCGATGTTTCAACCGCATTCGTACGGATTGGAGCATTGCGATGGCAAACTTCATCTACATACAGCAGAGCATTGTAATGACATGGGCATAACCTGCATATAAGACGAAGCGAAATAACGAACTACATACTATGCCTTCGAATTATATATGTGAGTAGTTACATGACCTTGTAGCTTTCAATCTACTAGCCTGTTTGCTGCCAACAACTTGTAGGCTGGTGGATGTTTGAAGATCAGAAGGAGCCTGGGGGGCACGGATTTTCGGCGTCCGCCATTATCGGGTGGGGACGGGGGAGAAAAGGAGGAATGAGGAGGTGAAACAAGTACCCCCACATCTGTCACTTGCCGGTGCTGGACCGGTGGTTACAAGATTAGCTGTAGTTCTGGCTAACTGAGCCCTCCACCCAGCGACCATACCACCAGCGGATATCAGCGCCGGCGTCAGACTGACGGCAAAGTTTGAACAGTCAGTCTAGCACCGGCAGTGGCGGGCATAGGGGTGTGTGTCGCCTCCCTTGCCTCCCCTTCTCTTCCCTCTCTACTCACTCGATGATGGCGAACGCCGAAAATTTGTGCTCGTAGACTCCTTGTAGTCTTACTCATCCACCCGTCCGCAGGTTTTCAGCAGCAAACCAGGCAGTTAGTGTAGGGTTTAAAGGACATCTACCTACCTGCAAGTATAATGCCCTTCAATGTGACAACCATAGAACTTTCCTTCCGTATGAAGACACCGAGGTGACACACAGGGATTTTTTTAGCAGACAGGCGAATTCAACCAAAAATTTCACTTCCTTTAAAGTGAATTCGTCAACTGGGAAGGTGAAACAACTTCAAAGCTAAGTCATGAAATCTACATCAGTTAAATCCGTTTTCACTTAATCTTTCGGGCATTGGTGTTAATCCGTGAAAAAGACTAGCTCACAGACTAACGGTTCAACAGATTCGTGCTAACCTCTGATTTTGGGAAAAGATCTTGCACATGTGCCCACATTCGTGGGCATCCGCAAACTCACGAGCTGACAAAAAAACTAACCGTTTGTTTGACAATTCATAGGATAAAAGGAGATAAGGCATCACTATCCTTGTTCCTTGCCACATTTCCACCCTGGATTGTGACTTCGCATTATTCGTGGACATATAGCGAACAGGACCTACTATCAACGGAAGCGAGTAAACGGCCCAAGTACCAACCCCGATATGCATTTCAAATAATTTGGTTCAAGGATAAGATGTACCCTAGGATCACCAGGACCATCATGATCACCAAACATCTCTCCCAATCAGACTTACTAACACTTTTGTCTCCACTGGCTGCTATGTGGCGATAAATACCAGCTTTCTTGGGCACGCTACTGCTTACGAAAAAAGTAAACTGGGCCGACAAAAATAAACTTTTGACTACAAGCGTGGAAAATCGTGGCATTTTCTCCCGATTCATATCACATTCTTTCTACCTGCTACCCGTGCTAGCCGTTTGCTCTGTAGGTTCGCTATTCCCACGTTTTGGGTTGAGCATTGACCCGACCGAATGCCAATACGCTTGAGCGTTACTGCACCGCGACTTACACACCAGAACGACGCCGTGAAGCAAAAACTACCTAAAAAGCGAGTGGTTACACTCTGTTGCATTTCTCTGGATTCCACAGCTGTTTTTTGGGAATAACGAGTGTCCTCAGAGGGAAAACGAATACAATTTTTGTTGGCAGGCCCGATCCAAGTTTAAAAGCTACTAGAGCGAAAAATGCAGCAGACAGCGCATAAATGCATCGCTTATAACACAAACCTGATACCTAAGATTTTCGAGGTGCGAAACATCGAGAGTGAGGTCACAACTGACAAACCTGATATGGCACCCAACACAAACCCTCCAATGTGAGTATTCTTCGAACAAAATAATTTACGGCTTCACCAAAACGGATCGCGATATTTATAACGATAAGTCTTACGTCATACGATCTTGCATCAGTCCCCACTACACTCATCGGAGGCATGTGTGGTGATCCGTTTGGCCGAAACTGATGCAATATAACACTGGATATGACTGCATCCCACCTTCCGGATTGGCAACGGCCTAGGCTGGCAAGTGACCCATTCCTTCGCGCATCCACGGGCGAGCGCGCGCGTACTCCGGCCCACATACCCGCCCCCATTCATGTTGGATTCGGCCGCCCTCCTGTTCGGCGCCAACCTCGGGCGCAAAAAACCCTTCGCCGCCCATGATGGGGCGGACGGTGCGATTAACGTACGTGTGCCCCCGGTCGGCCAGGTGTGACCGCCTGACTGCCACGGTCGACCGACCCCGCCGGCGCCGCTGCGAGCGCCTCTCCCGTTCGTCCGTCCGTCCGTCCGTCCGTCCGTCCGTCCGTCCAGCCGCCGCCACCGACGGCCGATCACAAGTGCCACACCGTCGCCTCGCGCACCCGAGCTGACCGACGGCCAGACGGCCACCGCCGCAGCGCCACGTGGTGCGGGGCTCAACATGTATGGAGGCGGACCTGTGACCACTATGGAGGCAGGTGCCACCCGTTCCAGGTGAACCGGGGCTCACTCAACACGTGTGAAGGCGGACTAGTGACCGGCGAGGAGACAGCGCCATGCCAAATTGCCAGGAGTTGTAGATGTGTCTGTATTTGAGTTTCAGCTCATTATGTTTGTACACGTGTCGTTATTTTTGATCCGATGTCGTACCTTAGAAACAATCTGATGAAAGGGATCCAAAAAAGCAGATAAAAGGAATACAGCTACACACATTTAAAACTGAGGATTCTGGGCCAGACTGAAAACCGTTTGCTAAACGGACGACGCAGCTTGGGGAAGTGCTGACAGCGTCGGGGCCATGCTCAATAAGCTCATTTCCCTGGAGGGTCCGTCTTGCGTCCGACGAAATGCCGTCGGATGGAGGATACACCCATCGAATAGGCATAAGACGGACAGGAGAGCCTTTTGCTCCGTCAAACGCAGCCGAAACAAATCCAGCCTACAACATCTAAAACACAATAGCCATGCCACCAGAAAAAAATGATGTCTTCTGGGAAGGCTTTTTGCTTTTGATGAACGTATTCCGAGCGGAAACAAATCGCTCATATACGCTGTTAGCAGCGTTCGAAGTGAACGGGTTCGTAGGGCCACCAGTCGTAACGCTGCAGAGATATGCGTTACAAATCTGTGGTGAAGGACGCGTTCAGCGTGCCCGCTGCCGTACGGCTTATGGCGTAATAACCTTGAGAAATTCGCCGACAAAAACGGCACTGCAGATTTACAACAATAACGGAGGACGTAGGCTGAAATTGTCACCGACTGACTGAAACTGAAAAGCGGAACAAAGTTGTGTAGCAAAAAAAAAACAACGGAACACTTGTTTCGTCACCAGGCAATGGCGCTGTTGTAGCGGCATCCCACTGCGTGACCTAAGTGGTTGTCATTGATCGCGAACGATTTCAAGTGAATGGGCAACGGATGAACCAGCAGTTACGGAGCCACGGGCTAACATGTTTCTACTCGGATTTAGCTTGGCAATTCTCGGCAATTACTGTCCCAATATAGTGCGCAAAAATTATATATATATATATATATGTATATATATATACATGTATATATAACGCATGTATACACGCCCATATGCCTAAGTGCATACATGTGTGCGTATGCATGCATGTGTATATGCACGTCGCGCACCTGCGCGCCGGATCATGACGCGCCATGGAGAGAGGAAAGCCACGGTGTTAGTCGCCCCGTCACCGCCCAGGATCAAGACGGGCTCTTGACAGCGTCCCGGCACATTCCCCGGGCGATTCCGAGCCGAGACACCACAGCAACCTCTCCCGGATCGGGGGAGAGCTCAGCGTCTTTGCCGAGGTGCGCAGCTGTGGAATCGCGCGCTCAGTCCGGCACGGCCAAGCCCGCCGGTCTGTCAATACACGCTGCCGGCGACGGCGGCGGCGGCGGCGGATGGCCCGCTGAGGTCGGGTCGACATTGATTTCGACACGACGGCGGCGGCGGCGGCGCGGCGCCGCCTGACCGGGCCGGGCCGACGGCCGCAGGCCGTGCCGTCCTATACACGGCCGACGGCGACACGCGCGTCAGCCTCCCAGCAGGCCGCCCGCCGTCCAACAGGTGCCTGCCGGTTGCCGGCTGCTCTAGACGCGCACAGCCCGGCGGTTATGCGTGATCAACGCAGACGCGAGCGCGGCAATGCCACCGAATCACGCCACGGGCTGGTGTAGGAGCGGCCCGAGCACCCCACTGACCTCCGGCCTGAGGTCTGACTCTGGCACGAGCGCCGAGGAAGCAATTTAATCCACAGTAGGGCCACGATGCTGCAAGACTGCACGCTTCTCAGGGTGCCTGCAGTGTCACGCAAGAAAAGTGCAACGTACCCAACAAGCACCCAAAAGGAACGCGCCACACAAGTCACTGATCCGGGGCGGCTGTACTCGCTGCGGAGCGCCGTGCGTAGTCGGAGCCCAATTTAGTGTAGAATGCGTATGATGCCGGCTGCGGAGAGCACCGCGCCACCACAGGACGCTCAGCGGCAGCACCGCTAACATAACAGGCGGCTAACAGTAGCGGTCGGGTAGCGGTGGCGAGCCGAGTCGATGGGTCGGCCCGATCAGCTGGCCACGGAGCCGCCGACCGTCGTATGTTCCGAGTCCCGCCCACGGCACAGATAAGCCGTGAACGGTGGGCCGAGTCGATGGGTCGGCCCGATCAGCTGGCCACGGAGCCGCCGACCGTCATATGTTCCGAGTGCCGTTCACGGCACAGATAAGCCGTGAACGGTGGGCCGAGTCGATGGGTCGGCCCGATCAGCTGGCCACGGAGCCGCCGACCGTCATATGTTCCGAGTGTCGTACACGGCACAGATAAGCCGTGAACGGTGGGCCGAGTCCATGGGTCGGCCCGATCAGCTGGCCACGGAGCCGCCGACCGTCATATGTTCCGAGTCTCGCCCACGGCACAGATGAGCCGTGAACTGTGGCGCACAATCGGCTGCAGACAGCTCACAGAGCGTGGCGAGCCACATCCGGCAGCGCAGAGCTCGATCGTCCCCAGACGCCGCCCACGGCGCACCGCGCGCGTCAGTACCGTGGCTCGCGCCATGACGGACGCAGTACTTCAGTAGTCCACCCGCTCACGTGATCTACCTCTGCATACGGCGAAGGTCTCCAGTCTCCAGACATCCTAAGCTAACCCTTGGGTGCAAAACACACCAGGCACCTAGTCAAATCCCTCCACATCGGCATTGCGAGGACCGGGAAAATGCAGTTGGTCGCCCCCACCATCTAGGCGGTTCGAGGCTTCAGCCCCGCGCCACTGTCGGCCTACAGCAATTCAAACATGTAGCCATCTGCCATGAACTCAGGGGAAGTCCATGCCTCTTTTCTCCGGTCTGTCCGCACCTAGCACCATTCCTGTGGCTTGAAAAAATCGCTGTCCGCAGCATTCCTGGGTACAGTCAACCCCGGTGTCGCCCGGAGGACAACTGCCGGCTATACCACGTCACACCACGCATATGAAGCGAATGTAGCTGAGTCTGACCACGGGCCCATACTCGCTAGGGTGCATGCATATCTCCCCAGCAGCATATCTCCCATGGCGGTGTTCCGCGTGAACACGACGAAAGTCAACACGAACTCTTTGAGAAACACAAAGGACTACAATGAGCTTATCAGTGCGGGTGCCGCGAGGCAACTGGGCTCACGACGTATGACCACAATGTGCCCACCATCCATCAACCCCCCCCCCCCCCGGGTTATCATAAACACAACCTTTAAGCTGTGAAGAACAGCACCCTCTCCATTTTGTGTGCCCGTCTCTCCCTAGATTAAGCTTAAGACGCGCTCGGTTGGCAGATAATCTAGGAAGATTATCTGAAATGTTGGAAGCAATTTCCGGGGTAGCGTTCGGCGCTGCCAACACGGAAACTTATCCCAGATAATTTTCCGTACCGAAGGATAATCCCGGGAAATTTTCGGAGCCTGGCCAAAACGGGTATTCTTTTGCGCTATGGATATGTATGACCTTTAACTGTGGCTGGCGCATGGGAGGCAAATCTGGCGGATAATTTCCGGACGTACCGAACGTAAATGGGGAGTACCCATGGATGATTATCGGAGATAACTGTCCGCTAGATAATTTCCCCTTGGACGAGCACTCCTCAGACCACGGATATGGATGCTGTAGGTTGTACGCAGAATTAGTCTCATTCGGGCTGATTTTCTATCGGGATCTTAGAAATAACGGACGATGAGTTTAAACCACTATTCTCGCCAAGTTAGCCCATCATTTCCACCACCAGCACACCACTGACATCCTAGAAGCGCCTTTTGTAAAGCGCACGTTAAGAACCTATTCCAGCACGTCTAACGGAGCATCACCAAAGGAAAACCCAGAATCATCTACATCTCTGCTCCAGCACGCACACTTTGTGGTAACGTACGGATGCCTCATGTTGGTCACTGCTGAACAAGACGCTCCACCCCCTAATTTCACCGGTGAAGCGTGGAGTAAGATACGCCACAGTAAACAAACACGGGCCACCAAGGAGCCCCATGGCGATTGGAGCGCGTCCGCCCACACTGGGCCGACAGCCAGACCGGTCCGTCGGCTCGCCACCCACCCACCTGAGTCGTGGGCCACGGTCATCTCTCTGTTCATCGTCCACACCGGCGTAGCGCAGCGCGGCTCGCCATCGCGCGCGCCAGCTCAGCCCGCCCGGCGGTCGGCGACACTGCGGCCGGTCCGGCCCGCACTCCGTAGCGAGAGGCTGCTGCGCCCGCCCGCCCAGGCCGGCCGCGGATAAGACACGGGCCGCCGCCGCTGCCCGTATCGGCCCGGTGGCCGCGCGCCGCTCCGTTTGACGTATCAGTGCCACTTGTTGGCGGCGGCGGCCGGCGCTTTGTTCCCGGCAGCCGTCCGGCAGCGGCCGGCCCGATACTGACCGGGCCGGCGCGCAGGCGCGAGCAGCAGGCGCCAGTTTCGCGTGCGACGGTTCCGGCCGGCCGCGCCGGCGGCAGGCGATACCGGGCCGTCGGTGCTGCCCCCCCCCCCCTCCCCCTCCCGCGCGGCCCGGCCGGCATGAGGTGCCGCCCCCGTGTGTACGTCTGCCAGCCAACTGACCGCGCCCACTCAGACGCGCCGACCGGCCGGCCGCGGCCGCTGCACGGGCCGGCTCAGCCCCCGACGGGGCAACATCTCGCGCGGAGGCGTGCAGCGACCACACGCGCCGGCCGACGGTGACCCTCCCCCCCCCCCCCTTCCCCCACGGCAGCGTGCCGCACGGCTCTGGGACTCACCTTCGGCGGCCGGCGGTGCGGCGTCAGCGGCCGGCTCGGGCGCCACGTCCGCCGCCGCCTCGGCCGGCTCGCTCTTGATCTCGGCGGCGGCGGCAGCGGCGGCGGCGGGCGCGGCAGTAGCGACGGCGGTGGCGGCTGCGGCTACGGCGGTGGCCGCGGCAGCGGTGGTGGTGGCGGCGGCGGCGGCGGGTGGCGCGCTGCCGCCGCTCTCGGGCGTGCCGCCGCTCCCGCCACCGCCGCCGGCCTCCACGCCGTTGAGCGCGGCGCCGTCCTCGGCTTGGACCGCACCCGGCTCGACCGGCTCCAGCTTGACCAGGGCGGGCGCGGCGCCGGCGCCAGCCGCCGAGCCGCCCTTCTTCTCCTTCTTCGCCTCCTTCGGCTCCTTGATCATCCTGTCTCGCTAATGCAGCCCTCAGCGGGCCGTCATTCACATCTGAAACACAAGACGTCACTGTGCTGAGCGAGTGCGGCGCCGTGCGGCAGGTAAGCCAAACCAACAGCTTAGCTCACAGTGGCACTATATTAGCATGCACGCAGCACCAGCAGCATATCGTAATGCCAAAAAAGACAACAATTGACCATGGAATACTTGCCTTTACAAACCGCGACTGGAATTTATATGAATGTTGATTTGCGACACGTGAGTACGACACAGACACGACTGCCCATGATTGATGGGTGTCGAATAGCTGGACGCAACGTTTGAAACGCTGAAAGTTTGAAAAGGGGCTTACAATGCCTGAAATGTCCGAATTCACTGAAAACACACGGTGTACGACAATAAAGAAGCGTTCACAAATTGATCCAGTGCCCGAGCCAAGGATGCGCTAGCACAACAATACATGCACGCCCTTGCCACCCAAGTGGCTGAACATTGTCGGAGTGTCTCAGAAACCAGCCCAAAACATCTATGACAATGACAGGGGGAGCCTTGGCTCCTGGACTGCCAAAATAAATCAACGCTACAATACACCGGGACGTATCGGTTAATCGACGCTAACAAGCACACATTGCTTCTATTAAGCCAACTCAATGTAACCAATTATAACCATCATGGTCGATCAGTTTCGGCGTAACAACTGCCCACTCATAAAGGGATCTATTGGACTTACAACAGACCATCTAATGATGGGGGGGGGGGGGGAGGCTTGCTACTTCAAGCTGGCTGAGCCCACCCTGTCTGAGTGTTACCATCTACACGAAGACTAGTCTGAGAAGGATCGATACAGGGCCGATGAGCATTCAACACCGCGTCCGAGTGAGCGCGGGCGCCAGACGACTCACGATACACTCAGCGGTCCAGATGACGGCGTCGAACGGCCGGTCCGACAACGGAGACGTGCGGCACTGAGCTTATGCTAGTTTCGAGTACGCCAGTCTTACGAAGAACGCCGAAATTGGTCGTGGCCGTATCGACATGGAAACTTGGTGGTTCCATACGTCCTTCGAGCCCGTCCCACGCTGCTGAGGGCGGCCGGTGGTACGTGTCTATATGGCCGAGCCCAGACGGCAGCCAGTCTGGATGTGTTGAATGACAAATGGAATATCCCACCTTTTTGTTACTTTCGCCCATAGTTGCATCAGCCGCCTGCGATTTGATCAGTAATACCAGTTTTCTCGAAATCCTTCCGAATAGCTCGAATTTCGACAAGAAGTAGCCGACCCAGCGGGAGAAATCTCATTTGACTCCCTCTTCACCACTATGAAAGAATACATTTCATCTACCTTGATTTTTCCAACGTGTGTTCTGTAATGTTAGCAACACAATAATGTGTCAAAAGGTTTACGCAATAAACGCTGCGAAAGCCTGAAATGTGCCAAAATGTTTGTGCAATAAATGCTACTAAAGCTCGAAACACTCTGTTTAGACAAAAAGTCTAACGAACATAAGGCTACAAACCCGCGAATTCAACAAAATGTTATGCTATGGCTTTGATTTCTCCCGGCGTTTACCAAAGAATGTCTTTTCGAGCTCACCTTAGCTTTTGGGATTGGAGCACTACAGCATCCATGTGACGCACTGGTTCAAACTTCAAGCAATGTGCTCTTCAGTAACAGATCCTTGCCTGAAGGTCCAATCACAAAGTTCTTGTATTCGCACCAAAAGAGGTGCGCACGGTCGTTGCAATTACAATTGTCACGACTGCGGGGATGAAGCATAGTGCTGTTACGAAACGTTGACAGCGTAATCCGCGCCTGAAAATGATCAAAATTGATATCCTTCCCAAGTCTCCACGGTGCCGCGGGGCACTACCCAGTGCTTATATTAGGCGTCAATTGTCCTGAGGTTTCACTTGAGCATGTTTTTGAAATATACTCAAAAGGTGGGGAACTTCCTTTAACACGCGTTCTGGTAGGAGTCAATTTGACCCCCCTGAAGGTTTTTCCGGAATGGTTTCCGAACGACACGGTGTATCCACGCCAAATGTTACAGAGCTGTAGACAATTGAATAGCGGATCGTTTGGTATCAAATATTTAGAAGTGCCTTATAAGGTTGCTGATCTACGGCAGGTTGAAGTCAGCCCGTAGATTCGGCGGGACAGTTTCTGGGGAATCGTTCGATCTCACGCAACAACGGAGAATTAGACGGAGCCATAGACCTCTGAGATAGTTTCTTAAGCAACACAATTGAATGGACAAACTACACTGACTTCGGATCACGTATGAATGTCACACCAAGGTAAAAACCAAACTGTTTTACTACCCAAGAGCTTGTCGTTTGCGATGGCTTCTGGCGCTCATATCGGATTTGTTGATAACAGGAACCGCATTATACATCTTCCATGGACTCCTTAAAGGTTAGAAACGTCCACTGACTTGAAATGACCTGGGCTAACACTTTGTTTTTAGCAGCACACTGTCCCGCGAAATATTTCATGCTGATTTAGCTGCAAAACTCAGAGCAGCCTGGTATGACTTTGGTCACCATTGTCTCCCACAGGTCAAACAAGGTTATAAACTTTAAATGAGCAGCAGTGACCTTTTGCTTGGAACAGGCATCTAGGTTCGAAGGGCGCGTATGTCACCAATTTGGTTCATCTAAATCAATCTGTTTTATAGCTCTACTGGTTTCTGAGATTTCATACGGGAAGAGGGCCAAATTGATCCCCCCTCTCCCAACCGAGAGAAGGATATTCCGCTGGCCAACCGGGCGTGTGTCAAGCACAGGGAACGTTGAGTTACCGAAGTTCGTTGCCTTTTTTGCCCACATTCTTAAACATATGTTGCAGTGGATGCTCGTTCCGGCGTCTATCACATAGCGCATGCTCAAATGATCCATATCCTAATGGATCATCATGAAGTGACGACTTGAATCATGTCTGTCGCATGCACTGCTGAGCAGCGAGGTCCCGGCACTGGACCCAGTTGTTCAAGATATTTAGCGCGTGGAAAGACGACATATTTTCCATGTAGTGAACGAGCCACGCGTCTGCGACGCATAATCAACCAATGGCTTAATGTTAGAAATTGCGAATGCGCCGGTCTAACTGCTGACTTGACCCAAAAAGGCCCCGGGTTTCCTTGCTCCATCCTTACGATAAACGAACACGTAAAGAAGAATGCAGAAAATATCGTCATACAACTTTGACTCAGCACAATTCAGCGTTTTCTTTCTCAAAGTATCGATGGTAAACTTGAGTGCCATGAGTGGAAATCACTTCGACGAAATCCATACAGTAATATAAATATTCAGCTGGCAACCGTCAAGCATGCGTGAGTCGTCTCCGCAGACATCGCGTAGCGTGGGTAACGCGGCACTTCGCTGAAAGTGACACCAGCGCCCCCAGGCGACATGTGGACACGATTGGACCACGTGGTGCACGGTGAAGAGCGCGGAGCACCGTGAACATCGCCGTGTACCATCGCCACACAATAAGTACCTGTGGGTTTCCTACGCGTGTCTAACACACAATTTGCAGAGCACAAGTTCCTCTCGCCTCATTTTACGTAAGCTGGTATGCCACAGGCCCAAGTCAGGTTTTATAGATCCAAGCTTGCTTCTCGTTTACCTGTTCCATCAGAGTCGCCCCTTCGTTGTAAAAATGGCCAAATAGCTGGATAAACATTGCAATTGGTTACAATACTCTCATCTGACTTCGAGACAAACTGGCCTAGAAGACAACGGAACGGCGCGGTACTATACAGCAAGCCGAAGCTACCTAATGGCATGTGTGAGGGGGGGGGGGGGGGCGGTGACTGATTTAAAAATTGAGCGTCCTCACAACATGACCCTGTCCCGCACTGCGTGTGGTCGTGACCCGCCGCTGTGACGGCCTCTCCTCCATCCGTGGTAACCACCGGCCGCTCCACACACGCGTGCGACCAGCAGATTAGCGGCGTCGATCTACCGCCACCTGCCAGACGACACAGCCGTCCTCTCATAGCTAAACGCCAACACTGCCGCACCAGTACGGCACCCAGAAGCGTTCTCTCCGGACTCTTGCAACAATGACGGACCGACATCCCATCCAGAGGCGTCCTCTCCGGACCCTTGCAACACTGACGGACCGACATCCCATCCAGAGGCGTCCTCTCCGGACCCTTGCAACACTGACGGACCGACATCCCATCCAGAAGCGTCCTCTCCGGACCCTTGCAACAATGACGGACCGACATCCCATCCAGAGGCGTCCTCTCCGGACCCTTGCAACACTGACGAACCGACATCCCATCCAGAGGCGTCCTCTCCGGACCCTTGCAACAATGACGGACCGACATCCCATCCAGAGGCGTCCTCTCCGGACCCTTGCAACAATGACGGACCGACATCCCATCCAGAGGCGTTCTCTCCGGACCCTTGCAACAATGACGGACCGACATCCCATCCAGAGGCGTCCTCTCCGGACCCTTGCAACAATGACGGACCGACATCACATCCAGAGGCGTCCTCTCCGGACTCTTGCAACAATGACGGACCGACATCACATCCAGAGGCGTCCTCTCCGGACCCTTGCAACAATGACGGACCGACATCCCATCCAGAGGCGTCCTCTCCGGACTCTTGCAACAATGACGGACCGACATCCCATCCAGAGGCGTCCTCTCCGGACTCTTGCAACAATGACGGACCGACATCACATCCAGAGGCGTCCTCTCCGGACCCTTGCAACACTGACGGACCGACATCCCATCCAGAGGCGTCCTCTCCGGACCCTTGCAACAATGACGGACCGACATCCCATCCAGAGGCGTCCTCTCCGGACCCTTGCAACACTGACGGACCGACATCCCATCCAGAGGCGTCCTCTCCGGACCCTTGCAACACTGACGGACCGACATCCCATCCAGAGGCGTCCTCTCCGGACCCTTGCAACAATGACGGACCGACATCACATCCAGATGCGTCGCGTCCTCTTCCAACCACTCGCAACGTCACTCCACACCGCCGTTATAATTGTTTTACACAGATGCGCCTGGGGACGCGGCCCATGAGTCGTGTAAGAGCTGAGCTATCTCCGACATAAACGCACTGCTGTGACACAGGTCACCTCAAGCTTCTGGACGTTCCTCTAGAGGCGCCGGCTGTCGCTGGCCGATCTGTTACATTTTCGCCAGAGCAGGTGTACGTGACGACACGGAGCGGGGGTCGGTGGGTGGGGGAGGGCTACAAACTCACCGGTCGGACGGCGTCGTCCTCAGGAGAGAGCTCAGCTCGGCGGCCAGTGGTGTCAGGGCACCACCCACTTGGCCATCCCCTGCAGCAGAGGTCGCTCGTCAGCGGCGGAACCCGTCCACCGCGCCGGCAGATCGGAGCACGTCCCAGCCGCACGATGCGGACAAATCGGCGCCGTGTGACGTGCATGACTGCGTCGCGTTCGCCGGCGCTGCTGAGTCCGTGGACGGCACCACGCCTGGCTCTGGACGCGGAGACCCCACGTTTCCCATCCATTGACACGCCGCGAACCGGCCGACGGCGAGCCAGCGACTGCCGGCCAGCCTGGCAGCCGCTGCCACAAAGCGCCAGCGGCGGGTGAGTGACACGACACGGCCGCCGCTGGCGGGCGCCGCCACACACATCCGGCAAGCGCACCGCCTCCCGTGCCGAAACACAACCCCTCCCCCTCCCCCACCCCCTTCCAATCACCATCGCAGCCCGTGCAGGTAACGGTCACGGCCACCCCCGGACGACCCGGGAACAATTCCCGGGGGAGGGTCACCGGGGAGACCGGGAATGGCGCGTGCCGGCTGACGGCGAGGGGTGATGACCGCCGGCCGGGCTGACATAGGCACGCCCTGCGCCCGGCAAGACTGGTTTCGGGGATCACGCCGCGAGATCACATCCCCACATCAGCTCGGTGGACGGTGGGCGGGCGGCTGGGACGCGGCAACACTTCTCGGAACACAACGGCCGACATCCTGGGGTTGCCATTTCCAAACGGCCAAAGGGCATTGAGTGGACTTGGGGTAGGACTTTGGCGGCTGGTATGGCTACGACGCTGCCGCCGGGCCGGCAATGCGCATGAATGAACGCGGCCAGCCGTGCCACGCGAGCAGACCACACGCAGTCACTGGTCATGCCAGTTTAGTGCAACAGCTCCTCACGCCGTCACGCGCGCTGCTATCTGAGCTGCCATCCGACAACTCCCTGACGACGTCTGATCATCGTTAAACAATAATTATGAGCGCGGCAATGCAAAAATACGTTTAACACCGGCCGCGTTGGTCATCCGTTGCCGGCGACAGCGCCGATGACGCCATGGCACGGAGCGCCGGCCAGCGACGGCGGCTGCCCGCAGGAATTAGGGTGTGCGCCTCACCAGGCAACAGTGGCGTGGCCCTTGGGCGTCCGGCGCGCAACACACGGTAGTCATGGCTACCCCGACCGTCACACGGCTTTAATCGCCATCGATTGCGTCCGTCGCGCTGCAGCTCCTTAGTGCGGCTGTCGTCCGGATATCCCCGGCCCCGCGGCCCATCGCTACTGGCATCCGTGACAGGCCCACGCCAGGTCCGACCGCCCGCTCCTTAGTGCGGCCGTCGTCCGGATATCCCCGGCCCCGCGGCCCATCGCTACTGGCATCCGTGACAGGCCCACGCCAGGTCCGACCGCCCGCTCCTTAGTGCGGCCGTCGTCCGGATATCCCCGGCCCCGCGGCCCATCGCTACTGGCATCCGTGACAGGCCCACGCCAGGTCCGACCGCCCGCTCCTTAGTGCGGCCGTCGTCCGGATATCCCCGGCCCCGCGGCCCATCGCTACTGGCATCCGCGACAGGCCCACGCCAGGTCCGACTGCCCACTCCCAGGCGATTATGGCAATACGTTGACAATCAGAACAGTGGGCAATGAATGGTCGCACTGCCGTGGTGCGAAACGGAAGCACAAAAATGTACCACTGACGGTCTGACCCCAGCGATTGCAAATGTCCCGGTTCCCACTTTATATTACCGTTGTGAGGATGCAATCATCTGGTACCCTCCAGCAGACATTCAAAAACGTAGTAGCAATACGCAATAACGTAAGCTACAAGGTACCTGTGCACATGCATGTGGCCAAATGGCTTGACAAGTTCCGTTAATGCAGCCGTTACCATTATGTGTGCCATGTCATTGGCTCGAAGGCAAACCGGTCTTAGCCTAAAAAACAAACCTGGGTTTTATTGCAATTCTACACGACACACTACCAGCTTCGGCAAAGCACGGGTTACCTCAATTCAAAACAGAGTAACGGAAAATAACATGCCTGGAATCTCCACAAGCCTTCGACGTAGTGAAGAACTGTGCCCTACCACACACCACTCCGCATTTTCTTCTCACATATCAGCAACGACACGTTTGCTGCCGCGCATGCCTGCGGATTCCAATATTTTATGTGTGTTTCGTGGACGGGTCTCCCAGCCGACAGCGCCCATCGCCCCTCGTCCTCCGCTCAATCGACATTTGGCAGCGGGGAGTGAAAACTCACCCCTTTCATCATCCAAGCAACATTATTTGCTCACTCGGATGAAACTGGCGATCAAAACTGACCACCGAATATTTCACTCCTTCCTACATGGGGGGGGGGGGGGATACAGGACAACCCGTGTAAAGGGCGAGGATCGTCCATAGGATCCCCAGGCGTTCATCCTGGTCAAATCACTCTTCGCACACCTATTTCACGAGAAGGGCTGACAGCCTCCTCAGCCTCCTCTGTCCACCACACACACAGGCCGGGAGCATGCGCCAGAGTTGCCACGCCCCTCTTCAATGAATCGGAAGCCGCATTTGCCAGCGCTTCCCAACGGACCACCATAGCTGGACAACCATAATCGTCCCCTGAAGACGACGCCGGCCGCGGCGGCCGGGCGGCGGCGCGTGGCCTCGCTCCCCGAAGACGGCCCCGGCCCGGCCGCGCTGCACGGGACGCGCCGTGCACCGGCCCCCGGCCGCAAATCTCCGCCCGGGGCCGCGCCGTGCACCGGCCGCCTGCAGAAGCCGCCGCCGCTGCCGGTCGGTCGGGCGAGCGCCGCAAAACAAACAGCCGCGCGCTGCCCGCCGCTCAATACATCTGCCGGCGAATTTACGACGCGTGACATCCTATCCGTGCTAACCGCTATGTTATCGGCACGGCGGCCATCAGTTTCGCCGCGCTCTCAGCGCCTGTCCATCACCGGAGCGCGAGCGGTGCCGGCAGCGCGGAGGCGCGGCGCTCTGCCCGGCCCCGTCCGTCGGCGGCTATATCGGGCGGCGTGCGTCGCCGGCGGCCGGTCAGCCGGCGTCTGTCGCCTCCCACAGGTGTAGGGCGGCTCGCACGGCGGCAAGGTCAGCGCGCTGGCGGCGGCCGGCGACGGTGGCGCCCCCGCCGCCGGTGCCAGCCGTCACCGCGCCGGGGGTGCCGGCCCGACACTGCCAAATGTCGCGAATAGCCGCCGCCGCCGCCGCCGCCGCCGACGGCGCTGGCCGGGAATGGGTCTGCTCTCCCGCCGGGAGGCACTCGGCCAACGGCCAGCGCTGGCCGAGCAGCGGGCTGCCAGCCGGCGTTGCACCAGCTCACGCGCGTAGGACAACCGGGCGCGCATACAGGGTTTCCGCTGCGAGGGCTCCCGACCAACAAGAGGAAACCGACGGGAGTCCTATTCGGGGCTATCTTAAGACCGGCAGCCGCAGACCCTCATACTGCCTTTCTGAACTTTTCCTGGGGAGCATTGTCGCCATATTTTGGTGTCCTATCGTAAAGAACGAGAAACTGGCATCCTTTAACCACTCTTACATCGCGTTCGTTTCCGATGCCAGAAGCCCAGCATTTCCCGGGGCATGAGTCCAAACCCGCGTGTCTCCGCCTTGTGCGCGTCTCCGCCGGCAGCCAAGTTATACGGCACACCGGACAGCACGGCGGCACACCGGACAGCACGGCGGCACACCTGGCAGCACGGCGGCACACCGGACAGTACGGCGGCCCGCCCAGAGCCTCGGCAGCCGGTGAGCGTGGGCCGGCAGGCGCCAGGTAGCCGCGGGCAGCGCGTCACCCGGCCCGCGCGCAGCCTTAAAGACGGGCCGGGCCGGGCCGGGAGCGGCGCAGCGGCAGCGGCCGGGCACGCACGTGCGCCGGGTCACCGGCCGAGAATGCCAGCCCGGTGACGCAACGGCGAGTCGGCCGGCTGCCAGCTGGCCGGCGTCGGCCGAGCTGGCCATGGGCCGACCGGCGGCGAAGCCCGCTCGGCCCCGCCAACGGAGGGGCGCGCGCGCGCGCGCAAGCGAGCCCGCCGCCCGCAGGCCAGCTGCAAATAGCGCCGCTGCCGCCGTCCGACGCAGAACCAGTTTGCCGGCCAGGCGGCAGCGCTGGCGGTGGCGACCCTCCGCGGCGCTTACGCAAGCGCGCCCAGCCGCCGCCGCGCAAACGGCAAACGGCACCTGACAGGCCGCCGGGCAGAACAACCACAATGTCGGCTGCTTATAGCGAGGATCGTGCGGGCTCGCTTCCGTCCACATGTATGCTGCTAAAACATTACAAAGGACGGATAAGACAACTAGCTTGTATGCAATTATTTGTCACACTGTCATATTTTAAATCGTTGAATATAAGAAACTCAGGGGTCATGCGTATACCGAGGATACAATCAAACCAAAATGAGGCACCTGCAGTCATCATCACAACCCCGTTGAATCGCATTTCAACGATTGCTGACGCCAGTTGAATTAGCCCCAATCCCCCCTCCCCTCAAAACCGTTACAATCTACCAAGCAACATCGTCGCGTGGCGTGGCTACGGAAGCGGTCCGTTCATCACCTAAGAGTGAATGGACTCGGCCGAGGTGACGTGTTGCAGAGCTAAAAATTAATCGTGCAAACAACGATCTGGTGTCGTACTTTACTATGCCGGAAGGAAGGCCCTCTTAGAAATTGATCTCCCTCTACTCGGCTGGTGGGTCAATGGAGACGCAACAAACTCTCTCCTGCGCTTGCACTCAAGCTCAAATTCATACCCTTACCCCTCCCCATTCAGAGCAAACTGGATGTCAAAGAAATCTGTCACCCCTCCCCCATTCAGAACAAATTGGATGTCAAAGGAATTTGTCATCACCGAGAAACAGAACGAACTAAAAGCTAAATTTTGGTATTCGAAAGAAAAACGCATCGTGTATCTCTTCGTCACACTTTTCCGTACCCTGAAGGACATAAATGGTCGGTGTGTATCTTTCAGAGAGCGCACATATCGCCGGACGCCTCTGGGTACGCAAAGCGCTCTCATACAAACGTAAGACCACACCGCACACGGCCAGTACGCTACTTCTTTGGGTTTGGGGCGCGTCGACGACACTGGTCAGTATTGCCCCGAGAACGGCCACTGGCAGCGGCCAGCAGTCCGCCCCAGTCGGTACCACCATCGACCAAACGGACGGCGGCAGCAGGGAGCAGCGGCGACACAGGGCCCGAGAGTCAACCGCCGGCCGTCAGCAGGTTCCGTGATGGACGGGTGCGGACGCACACCACCCCGACAGCGAGGCCGTGGCACCGGACAGCAGCGAGCCCGCCAGCGCATCTCAACGAAGGGGTGTCTGAGCCGTGGTTAAAACGGAAAAGCTCCGGGGGGGGGGGGGGGGGGCAAAAAGTAGCGTATTCAGGCCAGGACAGCCCAAAACGGGACTACACGGCCCTAGGTCAGACGACAGCTCCAGAGATGACACCTCCAGCCGCGCGACCAGCGCTATGACCAGCGAGGCCAAACCGGGGGGAGGGGGAGGGGGCGGGGACATGCTCGGCGGTCCGACCACGACAGAGCCCCAGCATGGTGCGGTCAGAACATGGTATACCGGCGTGGTTCGCGGGACGGCTTCGGTAGCCCTCCGCGGCTACGTCAGGCCTGTCAAGATCAGCCTGTCGGGATGCCAACAACAACAGCCGCTTCGCTCGGCCCGCGGCACATATGCAGCGTGTTTTGAGTCCGGCACTGCAGTCCTGACCGACCAATGCGTTATTCACACACCTATTTCAGTGCCCCAGGCGTGCAGCCCACGCGCCCGTCCCCCTCCCCACCCCTCATAGGTTCGCACTGATGTCCACAGGAGATGGATCCGCGTGCACACATCGTCGTCGTCATTGGGACTTCACGATGCACTCAGCTGCTGAGGCTATATGGCATCGTCCGCCTCTCACCCTGAGAAGGAAGAGCGGGCACCGCGGGGAGTCGAACCTCGCACCTCTGGTTCCCCATACGTGCAGTGGTTAACGCAGACGAGTTAATCACCACGCTATCGGCACCCCGCGTGTGCACATCAGTACGCAAATCAGGACAGGATTCCCGTACAGATCAGACCGCGATTCAGATCAGCGCACGTCTACTTCATTGACAATTCTGGCCGTGCCTCCCCCGTTGCCTGGGCTCACCCGTGTCATCAACGGCGCCCGCCGGCTGGGGACCTAAAGCGATCACGTGACCGACGCCGCCAGGCCGACATGACCCGACCTCGCCCGGGGCGCGGGTCAAGGGTCACCCGTGATGCAGGTCACTGGTGCGAAAGTCTGCCATGGGATCACGCTGGGGTCGCGGGTGGCTGCTGCTCGTCGCGCGTCACGCCACGTGGTGAGCTGATTCTGGGACAATTCGCGTGCGGCTTTAAGCTGGACACCAGCAGCCCAATCTGTTTTGGCTGTTGATAACCGACCAACAAAAACAGCTCATCCCATGGCTAAGAACCAGTTATCTTAATATTTGACTGCGGCTTATGCATTCTCTGCCTTTCATCACTATGTCTACATGTAAGGGAGAGTTCCCACTAGCTGAACAATTAACAAGTAGTTAAATCATTAGCCAAAAATGTGCCAGCATACTTTGTAGGCGACAAGTTGGAGTCTTCCGCCACTAATAACCCAGGTCTGCAAGTCTGAACCTTTCTTCTTGTAATTGTAATCTCCCATGATATTTGGGATCAGCTACATGCTGTGAACAACACATTCAAAATTATCAGTCCTGTGTACCAAGGACCATCAGCTGAAGCACATGCTACCAAACACAGCTTAAGCCACTGCCAAACACAGCTAAGCCCCTTGGCACAAGAAGTAAGAAACATGAAATGTCAAACTTGTGTTATTCTTATTGATAAGTGTTCTTTGACTTATTCTTTCAAACCCATTATTGCATGTCATGACCTTCTATTACTGGGAAAAGTTTTTTCCAAAAAAGAAAAGTTTTCCAAAAAAGAGAAAAAAAGGGAATTTTCTTAATGATTGGTGTTAATTTAGTCCACATACATGTTTTGAGTTTTCAATCCAACATGCTCGGCATCATTTTAAAAATTTCCAGCACTTGTGTTAATTTCAATAATGGCGAACAAGCTTATATATACCAGTAGGTGCTGATGCTGCCAGAATGTCACTCTCACTGTGCATTGCTAATCATAAGTGTTGGTCATTGACTACCTACAGGAATAACACTGCAACTACACATTCCTTATCATTGTCATCAGCCACTGATGATACATATGCCAATTTTTCATCTTGTGACAATACCCATGGACCTTACTGACATCAATATGCTGGTAATGGTGATGTTTCCATGATATATAGATGATTATGACCATACTTATACTGCTACATGTTCATATCTTTTCTGAGCAAAATTAAAGCAGCAGTCTGTACTGAGTCCCATTGTAAGGACAAAAGTCAACCTCCTTAATAATGAGACAGTTGTTGCATAATAAGTCTTGAGCATATGTCTGACCAGCAACACATACCCAGTAACACTTGGCCACAACATAACAATCATGCTATGTTTAATCTTAAGATGCGGATAACTTGAATTATCCCAAAGAATGATAGCTTGCGCAAATGCAAATAATTTCAACATTACAATAACTTGATGAGAATAGAATTTGACATGACATAAAACATATCCAAATCAAGCAACCTTGCTAGAACTGTTGCATATTCATGTGCTCTGCAATTCATTTGTTGTCTGACATCAATGTTGTCTCAAGTCTTCAGCGTATCACTGGTAATTCATGCTTTATGACCGCACATGGCTACAAATTCAGTGTAGATACATGATGGCTGCACACAATAGTGTTTTCATATCAGACACTTCCTGAGTTCACAGCAAAATGACTGGTCTTAGAGCACTCTGTAATCCCCATGCTTAAAAACTGATTGAATGACAGAGCCTGAGAGCCTGACTGACCATAAAAACAAATTAACAAACACCTACCTGTTGAGGCACATATGTACCTTAGGAGTACTATGCCTAATCAAGTGGCTCATTTTTAAAAAGGTCTCAGCATTGAGGCGAATATGGCGACCAGTGTTCGGGAACGAGTTGAAAAAGAACCACCAGCATTGCCATTTAGGTGCCACTATTCAGATGCACAGCAAATAACGACAGAAATAATGTGACTTGTTTCCACCCATTTCACTCACTAGTTACTACATTCACAGCATCTTGAGCGCGCGGCATATTCGTCACAACTTACTCATTTCATCCGAGAATACTGCTATTCTGAGCTCGAACATCATCATTGAAGCAGCGAGCACGTTGGAGCTTACCTTCAGCTTAAAGGACGTTCCGCAGGGCAAAGATGCTGACACTGAGTTAATATCCACAGGATTAATATTCCGTGGAAGTATCCATCTTGGAAATTCTCACAACGCTGGTCACGTGATACATACGGCGGATTTGATTGGTGTTTGCTGCCGAAGTGTTTGCGGATGACTATTGCCGTGAAAGCTTCCTAAAAATATAGTTGCGTATTAAACCGAACAAAATCGCCCTGTTCAATTTCGCATGTCAAATTGAATAGCTTTATCATACCCAAACCTGTTAAAAGGACATATGAAGGAAAAAACACTCTAATGTTAAGCGAGCTTTCATTTGGAGAATTTGTTTACACCTTTCAGCTGGCCCGAGAACAAAACAACTCCACGAGGGACGTGAGCAGGCCCTGAGCAGGGCGAGCTGATTGCGTCGTACGTGGGACGGAGGGGGCAGCTGGGTAACGCAGGCTCATTGATTCGTGGCGCGAGCTGGACGGGTTGGAACGCGAGTACCAGCGAAGGTTTGCCAATAACCACCAAAGTCGATTTGTGGCTCGCATAGCTTTGGAAAACCGCCCCCGCAGGACGTCTTGCTCGGCCAGCTTGCAGAGGTGCACCCAGCATCCCCTGCTTTTGCAATCGCAGTTCTGATGTCTGGAGGCATGGAGAAGACATTTAAAGAGAGGAGGTCGATGGGTATGTACTGATTCAATAATGGGTGACTGAAAGCTATGGTATAGGTAGAGGATACCTCCTGAACAGTTTCCAGCACACTGCTTTGCCAGTTATTCATTATTTATCTCAATTCTTTGATAATCCTGGTGATTCTGAACAAAGGCAGGCATGTGTGAAGGACTGAGGACAGAGTTATCCAGCTAAAGTTCACATATGACTGCAGAAACTTGGAGGAAGTATGTGACAAAATAGTGTTTAATAACTGTCTTAAGCATGGAAAATGTGTAGTAAGTGTGCAATATGTACCTTGGTATCTTGTGATGTGAAACATGTTGGTATGTACCCACAACATCAGCCTAGTTAGGATATCTTTGCCCACTTAGGACCAACTTTCTGTGTTCCAGGCAGCACTGTTCACTTTTATTTTGAGATTGATTTGGGCATGGCTGTGCTGAGCGGGAGAATGTGTTGTGCAAACTGATGTATAGAATGCAATAATGGCACTGATGATGATGAATATGCATTACAGATGAAAGGCAACATTCAAAATTTATACTTAATTAGCTGGTTTGCAAGTTGTATAGAAACTGCTGCTGTTTTACTTACTGTGTGCAAATTATGATTGCATGGGGTGCCTTCATAGGTGTGCATCACATGGGAAAGGTGGATCTCCCATTTTTTAATGCTTGGAATTCAGACATAGCATTGTTTGGCCGGTTCGCAACTTACCCACAGTGTGCTGTTCTCTCACATAGTGAGTGGAAACAATGATGCAGCAAATTTAATCATGAGAAAGGCCAGGGTGGTGGAAGTGTAGTGGTCAACACATCTGTGTTAACCACTGCACGTCTGGGAAGCCAGAGGTATGGGGTTTGATTCCCCTGCTGTGCCTGCCCTTCTTGCTGGGGTGAGAAGCAGATGATACCATATAGCCTCAGCAGCTGAGTGCATCATAAAACCCAATGACATGACACACAAACACATGAGGATGGTTAGGCATAACAGATCAAAGTTAAATGGCACTATGACAAATTTTGAATGCTAAAATTCCTGTGAACACCTCTAAATGCTCCACAGTTAAAGGGTGACAAAAATAGTTATGGTGAAACCTACCCAAGGGCGAAAGAACTGGGAGCCATCCTTTCACCAGGCTAGGTAGGATTGTGAAGAGGATATCTTCAAGTGACCGATTCTTTTAATGACACCTGAGATACCAAGGCAGCTTCTAACAAGCCAATCAGGACAATTTCCTTACTCCATCCCAGGAAGATAGTAGTAGGGGAACTTAGCAGCTTGCTGGCCATGGTGTGATGTGTCAGTAAAAGTAGTTTTGCTGAGGTCAGGGATGTGGGATACACTGAACAGTCCACATTGTCATTGAATTATATGTGATGTAAGACTTAAATTCTAGGCTTTGATTATTTAAGGATAAAAGATGGAGTGGCTGGCGCCAATAGCGGTTAACATTCAGGGATGCATGATGCTCCTGGTCCTCCTCCCAAGATGCAGTGGCAAGTGCCAGTAATGGCTAGCATGCATTGATGTGTGAGGCTCCAGGTCCTCCTCCTCCTAAGGTGCTATGAATGGTGCCAGTGGTGGTTAATTTTAGGGGTGTGTGATGCTTCTGATCTTCCTCCCAAGATGCATTGACTGATGCCAGAGATGGTTAATATTCAGAGATGTGTAATGCTCCTCATCCTCGTCCTCCCAAGATGCAGTGACAGGTGCCAGTTATGGTTCATTTTTAGGGATAGGTGATGCTCCTGGTTCTCCTCCTCCCAAGATCCAGGGGCTGGTGTCAGTGATGGTTAAATTTGAGGGATGTGTGATGCTCCTGGTCCTCCTTCCAAGATGTATTGACTGATGCCAATGATAGTTAACATTCAGAGATGTGTGATGTCCCTGGTCCTCCTCTCAATATGCAGTGACTGGTGTCAGTGATGGTTAATGTGCATTGATGTGTGATGTTCTGGTCCTCATCCTCCCAAGATGCAGTGGCTGGTGCCAGTGATGGTTTATTTTTAGTGATGTGTAATGCTCCTGGTTCTCCTCCTTCTATGATGCAGTGACTGGTAGCTAGAAAGCCAAGAAAGCTTGAGCACTTAGGATGCTATACACAAAGACTGACCAGCTAGTAAAAATTGTTCACCTATGTATGCTCACTCCTAATGATCATCCAGAAGTGATCCTCCTAACAGCCATTCCTGAAGTTCAAGAGCTGAGCTGGACATTGTTACAGCACTTGGTTTTGAAATGAAATGGAGAAATCTTCTTTAACCATATCAATGCAAACAACAAGTGATGTCACAGGCCTTATTTATGTTGTCTTACCCGTCACATGACTGGGAAAGCCAGTCAGTTAGTTAGTTAGTTAGTTACCCAGTTAGCCAGTAGAAGGGTTAGTTATTGATGTTCAGCTGAACTGATCAGGGCTTGTGTTTGTGACCTGACTGTGTCCAGGAGCAGTGTGGTGGTTGAGTGGTTTCACCCCATAACACAAGCATTGCCATTTCTGTTTGCAGAGCAGCGTGTGCACGATGTCAGGCATATTCGTGAGCTGCACCCCAACAAGGTGCCAGTCATCATCGAACGCTTCTCGGGCGAGAAGTCCCTGCCACAAATCGACAAGACCAAGTTCCTGGTTCCGGATCATGTGACAATGGGCGAACTCATCAGAATCATCCGGTATGAGTGATGTATCTGTGGGGCATTCAGTACATTTGTGCATCTGCATTTATGTGGTAGATCTATTTGTCTAAAATATTCATTTGTTCCCATTGGTAAAAGCGGTATTGTTGAGTGCCCTCTCTCTCTCACATTGTGCCA
Organism: Pollicipes pollicipes; assembly: GCF_011947565.3. Classification (NCBI taxonomy): domain Eukaryota; kingdom Metazoa; phylum Arthropoda; class Thecostraca; order Pollicipedomorpha; family Pollicipedidae; genus Pollicipes; species Pollicipes pollicipes. The sequence continues at coordinate 38,520,334 of NW_023596545.1, read as the reverse complement.
AAGGCTTTAAACAAGTGCTATGGGATTTGAGACGAACCACACAATAGGATTAGCTGCAGTCACTTCTTTATTCAGAATGGTTTATTTACAGCAAATCTTGGCCCTTTCTACTCAAATTCACTTTCACTTTTTTATGCACCCCTTGCACTTACATCATGAAAATAAATTCAAGGCTCTGAAGGAATCTGGAAAAGGCTCTGAAGGAATCTGAAATTTTGCTTTAAAAGGCTCTGAAAGAATCTGAAAATTTTGCCTCCTGGACAGCAACTGTTCAGGATTTAAGCAGATTCCTGAGCAGGACCCTGTGTCCATGTTGGTGCTCTTTTCGATTTTATTCTCAGATTGGTAGTTAGCATTCCCGACCGACGCAACCCACCACACCATCTCATCTATTTGGTGTCCATTCCCGTCCCCATGTCGTAATGTGCTACTAACGTAACGTTCTTCCTACTACCCAGTTAAATGACATTAGTTCTACAAAAAAAAACTCCTACCGACAGGCATGCTACGTTACTTCTACTGTTAATACCCGACATTGGCGTTACGTGACTGAGCTTATACTGGAAAAATGCACCCCTCATGATTTGCACTGAAAAACATATGCAGTCGTTGCGTAAACACCTTAAAACACATAAACACATATTTGTCATGTATTTCGGAGAAGGTTTGGCCGCCTTTCCCTGCTGAGCCCTTAAACTTACTTTGCAGCACTACGACAGAGCGCCATGCGTTTTTCAGCAGAACAATTGTCGCGTAGAACAATTGTCGTGGATCTGTCGATCGCAATATTCACAGCAGCAATAATGTATTGACACCATTGAGTGGACACCTGCTGTCTGATTTCGTCCAGCCAAGCGCTCCCATCTGTTCGTTCCCTCTGCAGGATTCTGGTGAGGCTTAACCTACGGGCTGGAGTACTGGCGGTTATGATTTGTGGAGTATGGCCCGCATCGGATTGCGTAAATATCGCAAATAGCTATTGGTGGAAGAAGTGATCACGCTGATATATGAGGACTCAAGTGGTCTGTACGGTAGACATGATGAGTGACGTACAATTTTTAGATGTATTCTTTTCTCAAGTTTTGTGGTATAGCAATTCTGTCACGTATAACTGCGATGGAAATAATGTCGCGTATAAGTAAAGACCGTATAAGTCTTTGATGAAGAACTTATGGTGGGTATAAGTTTTGTGGTCGAGTTTTGTTTTGTAGCACTCATGTCGATTGTAAATGTTTGCAGTAGAAGTTACGTCGCGCATGAGTGAAGACTGCATGAGTTTTGGCGGCATATATATATATATATATATGCGTATAAGTTTTTGAAACATGCACTTTGTCGTCCAGCACTTCCGTCGTGCATAAGTATTTGCACTAGAAGTTACGCCGTATACATAAGTTGAATGTGCACAAACTTTGCTGCAGAAGAAACGCCGGGTATATGAGGAAAGTATGTTTAGATTTTTGCAGTTGTAGTGATGCCGCGTTTAACTGATCTCGTAGTTCTTCTGTCGGCGGGAGTTCTTGCCGTGGTACTAACGTCCTAACACCCTCCTTTCCTACGACATCGTTCACATCAAGGTCAGAGAGTGTCCGTGATCTGGTCAAACTTAGAAGTGTAACATACTCTATGAAAATAAACACTGTGTGTCCACTCAGCTGCGAAATATTGTTCGGAGTTTGACGCATTTCAGTTTTACACTTGAGATGTGAACTAAGCTGTTCGCGCAATTCGGTGTCATTTTTTAAATCCGGCGTAATTATTTCCGTCGTGTTGTAATATGCCGTCCCTCTTTTCGTGTTGCATGAGGAATGACGTGGCGGATGACGCTTGGACATTGGGCTTGACGGACATTGGGGTGTAATTCTTGGGCGACGAACTCCGCTTTTACGTTATGGGCACAGGTGTGAAACCCACCGTGGAATATCAGTTGCTGAAAGCAGTTACATGGGAAGAGAGCGTTTCAGTAATCACACTTAGCAAACTCGTGTACGACAGAAAATCACATTTATTTCTCCCACAGATCATCAAAACGTCTCCAACGGAAATGATTTAAATTTGGTCCATTTGACAACATGTGCTGCGGGACCGCGGCAGACCGCACGTCACGACACCTGCCATGACATGTATGACAGGACACTATGTGGGCATTGGCAGGTGACACATTTGACAGTATAAAAACAAGTTTACATTCATGTGATGAATTACGAAGTGAAATAGTATTACGATTAGGATTGTGCCTTTTGGCCATCTTAGATGGCTTTGCGTGGCACTGTTTTTCGCTTGGTCCCGCTCGCACGCGCCCAAACACTCCGCGGCGGCACGTGGTCTACTCGCCTCTAATGACCCGTGCGAGGCCAGGTGCTGGTTATTTAAGACAGTGGACCGACCCGACGTGCTTGGGTAGGAGGGATGTCACCGGGTGGTGAAAGACAGTCGAGTGAGACCAGTGGATTGTCTCGTTTGCCTGCTGTTCGCCGCTTGCTGACCTACCGGCCGGACGACGACAAATGACGACGTCCGCGGGGTCGCCATGTTTGGGCGGCCCACGTAAGACTCCCTCGTCAGGTGACGTTCCAAAACGGTTGAGCCTTGGCACCGGAAACGTCGTTCAAATCGAGGTCAGATTTTTACAAAGTTGCAAAATCAGAGTTGATTATATAGCACGTGTAATAATAACAGGTGAGTTATATGAGATCTGTGTGGAAAAACAAGTCACAGACAATCACACCTTTATGCTTGTACAAGCACGGACTTAAGCATGACGGGTAGTTACAAAAAAAGCATCCATTTGCTCTCGAAGTTGATATTTCTTGATGTGATGGTCATCGACGCAATATGAAGCAAGTGCACTAGTTATAAGTCGAGTTTCGCAACATATGAAGAACGTTTCCCATTGTCCTGCACAGGGCGGTTGGTCGCCACCATTCCACATGTACGACCATCTGCTGCTTTTCTGCCTGCTGCAGGGCTGACAGTGAGTTTCGGCGAAGTCGCTAGTCGTGTTTTACAGAAACGTGCTGAACTTATGAGATCAGTTCAGTGAGACGTGTCATAAGAACTGCAGCCCTGGCCTGTACGAGAACGTACCGGTAGAGGAGAAAAGGAGCGAAATAGCCTTACACGTTGTCTTGCCCGGGTCCGGCTACGTAAAGATGTGCAGCGTGAGCTGTCTGTGTCCTATTGTACCTTTCACTACCTGGGCGTGGTGTAAACGTGTAGCATGCATGGTGATTTGGTACCAGCTGAATTAAATATGCATGTTGTCAGTTGCTGCTGCCCGTAGCTGCCTTCTGTTGTTGAATATTGCGCTGGATTCTACAGCGGGGTTTGTGTAACGCAGGCCAGTTGAAACACCATCGTTTCTGAGGGCCGCAGATCCCCTCGTCTTATCCCAGCTTGCAATCTCAGTAGCTGGACCAATCTGAACACAAGACGCGAAACAAATAATTACTGTTGCGATTTATGCTTGTGTTAAACGACGCATGATGCATGATGCATGCACCGTTTGTGCATGCAGATAAGTGAGCGATTTGGAAGCGATTAAGGCAAGTGTTTTGCGACAAATTTTGTTTCGAAGCTATTGACGAACGCGTGCGCCACCTGTTCTACACGGCATCGCGTTTGATGTTAGTGCTGAATGCAACATGGTTCATGGGTGTGGAACTGTAGTTGTATTTTCTTTTTTTGTGCGCAATCTTACAAACTAGTTCTGAAACGCGAAGCCTGGGCTTCGTGCGGCTTCAGATGCGAAGCCTGCCAGTGCTAGCTTCAGGCAGTTCTACCCTGATAACTCTGCTCTGCCTTATAATAGTAGTGATGCTGGGTCCGTGATGAGAGAGGAGAGTGGGGAAGGGGTGCCGGTAGTGTAATGGTTAGCGCATCTGAGTTCACGAAGCGCGCGTCTGTGAAACCAGAGGTATGGGGTTCGATTCCCCGCGGTGCCTGCCATCCTGCCAGGGTGAGAGGCAGGGCGACGCCATATAGCCTCAGCAGCTGAGTGCTTCGTAAAGCCATTAACCCATGACATGCCATGACAGGCCCGTGATGAGACAACATAGCCCGCAGGGAGCACCAGCAGGGTGCTCCGCTCAACCCGTGTTGTGGGGTCAGCCTGTGGGTTCTTCTCATCTCTGATGGACCGGTGTTGACTGGTGTCGAGGAGCTTGTGGACTGCTTGCCTCTCCAGCCCAGGCTCCAGCTGACCTTTGTTGTGGGAGCTATCTGGTACTGGCCTCCCCAGCTGACCTGTGCTGTGGGGCCTATCGGACACCGGATTTCCCAGCTGACCTGTGTTGTACGGTCCTTCAGGTGTGGGGCCTATCGGACACCGGATTTCCCAGCTGACCTGTGTTGTACGGTCCTTCAGATACAGGACTTCCCATCCGACCTGTGTTGTGGGGCCTGTCTGTTGTTAGGGTCTCCAGCTGACCTGTGTTTTTGGCCACTCTGTCACTAGGCTTCCCAGTCGAAAGGCTATCGCAGCCTACCTTGTGAGCCCCGTTTGGAGCCGGACGGGGAACCTGTCTGTAGGATCCTCTCACTCCAGCTGAGTAGTCCGTCTCGGTGTTTGCCGCAGGCGCCGACTGAGCCTGCACCCGAACCAGGCGTTCTTCCTGCTGGTGAACCAGCGAGCCATGCCGCTCGTCTCGGCCACGATCGCCGACGTCTACAGCCAGGAGCGCGACGACGACGGGTTCCTCTACATGGTGTACGCCTCGCAGGAGGTGTTCGGCTAGGCGGGCGGTGGCGCTGGCTGTGGCTCTCCGACCAGCTGGGGACGCCGGGCGGAGCCAGAGCCGCAGCCCGGGTGGAAGTGAGCCGCTCGCGCCAGCTGTTGGGGTGGTCCCGACGCTGTGTTCACATTATGAATCCCTTTTGCGTGTGTGGGCGGCGTGAGTGGCCGGCTGGTAAATGTGTATTCCATGCGTTTCTGTCGGCCAAAGCGCTCATGAAGACCGCCGTAAGGTCTTGTGCTGGTCGAGGCGTGTAACGACACGGACGACATTGTGGATATCGGCTAGGGCGAAGGCCGAAAGGACGTGCTTCGATTAAAACTGGCATGGCTTGCGTCGAGACAGACCCGAGAGCCGTTAAGTGCCGACGTCGCCGCACCTGCTGGTCTGGGCGGCGAGGGGGAGCGGTTGCACGCGGCTGCCCCCTCCCAGCTCTGCTCCGATAGGGAGACGATGTTAGCCGTTGTAGTCAGCCTGACTCAGCAGGGGTCCTCTGAGAGCGGCAGCGTGCGCTTCGACACCATGACGGCTCGAAAAATTTCCGTCTAGGTCATTGAGACAGCGAAGCATTTGACCCCGTGTCTAGCCCCGTCTAAATTCTTTGTCTTATCAGCACTACCGAGTAGGTTGCACATAACAGGTTTTCGCTGTCACTTACGATAAGCCTGGCTCGTTTATTGTAAGTGGTGAATGTTTATGGTTGTGTTTAAGTCCGAGGCATTGGGATATGTGATGGCAATCGTGGTGCCCGCGCTACGGCGGTGAAGCTTTATGTAGGCCGTGCGTTTTTAATTGCTTTCTAAC